>NC_060143.1:346576694-346887867 GCF_021461385.2 Schistocerca piceifrons | reverse complement strand
TTGAGTGGTATTGTGGTGGACTGGTTATCTGACGAGTGTACCACGCCAATAGTTAGATTAGGGTCAGATAGGAGTCCTTGACTTCATCAAGGTGTAGTGAGAGTTCGATTAGCCGGCCGAAGTGGCCGTGCAGTTAAAGGCGCTGCAGTCTGGAACCGCAAGACCGCTACGGTCGCAGGTTCGAATCCTGCCTCGGGCATGGATGTTTGTGATGTACTTAGGTTAGTTAGGTTTAACTAGTTCTAAGTTCTAGGGGACTAATGACCTCAGCAGTTGAGTCCCATAGTGCTCAGAGCCATTTGAACCATTTGAGAGTTCGATTGGTAAAGGTCAATCCAGATAGAAAGAGATAGTTTTGTTATTTTTCAGCGGCGAACGACGCAAGCAGCAGTCGTCGCAGCTCATGGTATTGTGCGTTACAGTGTAGGCGATCCCCATCTTTCCTCCATTAGAAATAACATACTTCGTTCATGTCACTCCATTACATTTATCACGTGGCAGCCTCGACCGTACTTAGAAAAATTCAATCGGATAATTATTCAAGTTGAGCAGGCGTGGCTCTCATCCATTATGCCGAGTAAATAACATTCTTAAAGAAAACGGAAAAAAAGACCGTTCCCACACTTTGTATATAAATGTCATTAACAGGATTCCTGTCCATAAGAGGTAACCTCCTATTCCGAAAAGAACCCAGAAATTTGTGTATCAAAGTTTCACTTGATTTTCTTAAATTTTGCAATAAATAATATTTTTCATTCGTTTAATGTTTTTCTTACACTAACAAGCAATACTCTAGTACCCACGTATCCCACTAGTTACGTAAGAAAATAGAATTTTTTTGTGTCTTTTCCTTACAGCAGACGACTCCAGAAGATATTTATTGCTGGAAGTTTTTCAGGCATTTCTTTTTGGTACGTTGGGAGCGTCTGTCTGACTTCTGTAGTAGTGCAGGGTGGAAATTGCTTCTTGCAGGAGCCAAAGGGTACTTGTCAGATCAATCCGTTGCGCAACGCGTCAACATAACACACACACACTGACACAACTTTCTGTGATGTCACCCTACATACTGTAATTAGTGGCAGCTTACAACACTCCCTTGGAGTTTCCGATGTTACTTCACACACACACACACACACACACACACACACACACAGAGAGAGAGAGAGAGAGAGAGAGCGCACGGAGGGAGGGAAGATTACGTATACGAGGCAGCTTGACAACAGAATTGGTTCTATTGTTCACTCCCCCCCGGGTCGCCAGACGTGGAATCGTTCTTGTGCCGTATTGCATGGAAGGCGCACAATGACACGGCGTTTATTCCGGTATGAATCAGACGCGCCCGCCGCCGAGGGCGTTAACTCCTGGCCTTGCAGCGGGAAGGTCAGGTCTGAGCCGCCGCCAAGTGTCTCAACTGGCGACTGATAGCTAGGCCCCCCCTTCCCTCCGCTCTTCCCCCCTCGCTCAGTCCATTCTGACTGTGGTCGAGGCTTAGACAGCAGCGCCAACGAGATTCCGAGACTACACGTGGATTTCACGCCGACTGTGTGTTTCCTAGAACAGTATATGGTTTTTTTCCATGGACGTAGTAACATTATAACTGTCTCTCACACTAATGCGGAAGCAACTGCACCAGCCTCTCACTGTTTAGGTTATCAGACTGAAGAGTTGAAATAACAAAAAGCTGTAAGAGCCAAAATCATGAATTTGAGGAAAATGAGTTTTAAATGTACCAAATAATTAATAGTCATAATAACACTATTAATGTATTTTGTTTGAAGGTTAAGCTTAGCATGGACCTAGGTTCCAAAGGAAATTACAAACATTGTATTGTAATAGTATGAAAAAATGGTAGTGGAAATGAAATGAAAAGCTCTAAGTGCCACAGTTCAATACTCAGCAAAAAGATAGTGGAAATACATTCCGTTTCCTGAAACCGTATGTGATCATTATTTGACTGGTATTGTAGGATTTCAATCAAATGTTTCTTCTTTCCTTCACAGATGTGGCTTGCAACATCCAGAGCAGGTACGTTTTCTTGAGGTTCTGCACTCTTACACCTTTTCGCAAAACAGGGATTCCCTCGCAGGCCTCCTTGGTCTTAATTACATGAGACTTACGTTTATCCAACCACAGCCTCTGTACTTCGGATATGTTTAGATTTCATTTGTTTATATTACATTCTGCTGTTGTCTTGAAATCTAACAAGTCATATGCACTCATGTTATTGCCGGTAAATAGTTTCATTCGTCTTGACTGCTGTATCATGTCCTTTACATCTTCTGGAAAAATACGTCTGTTTACTCAAGCGTAAACATTCTGTCCTATTATGATGAAGGTTATCGATCAGTAATGGACTTACTCCTGCGCTGGAAGAGCTTTTGCACAAATGGTTTTATTACTTGAACTTACGTATTGATTCCTTCCATTTTCCAGCTTTTCTCTCATTCCTGCCACAGTACGTTTTCCTTCAATTAGTCATTTATTTTCATTCAAACTGTTACGAACACCTGCTGCCTCCGCCATTATCTAACACAGAGGAGCAATAGCGCGGAAATTAGAGCGTTCCACATGTTAACAGCAGTGGCCGTTAAACTGCATTCCATATGTCGATCGCATTTGGTACTTCATTTTCAATCGTGGCAGTTTGAGCCTTTTATACGTAACTGGGCATGGCGTTTAGTTCACATTTGACACAAAACTTCAGAATTCCTTATTATGGCATTTAAATCCATTTTTATTTCAAGTCTTTAATTCATTTTATTGCCGTTTACCGATTTCACGTGTTGTCACACCCTGCTACGGAAAGTACACACGTAATTTATGGTATAAAACAGATAGCAGGTCTTATATTTGTTCTTAGAACTTGCATTTCTTTCTTTCCGTAGGTGTGGCTACCGATGTATGAAGATAATATTAAACAGTTTCGAGCTAATACAGAAGCCGTTCGCCACTGGAAAAGGAAAGGGGAGAAGTGACCGTTAACAGCTAATCCTGTGGACGATCCCAGTTGCACGAAGCCTATTTAACAGCTTTCAGACGTGACAAGGATTTAATTTTCAATATTTCATACAATTATTAACTGTGTTCAAAAAGATTAAAAGCTGTCATGGTCTGCTGATAAACAGATACTGTCTTAAAGGTTTAGCGCAATAAGTCAAGCATTAAAGTTACAAGATGTGTACAGATCATCACTTACTATATTTTGCTGTTCATGCAGTAAAGTTCCAGCATCGAACATGAAGTTTTAATTTATTACTTCATTGCTACTAGCCGCTACAGTCTGGAAACGCGCGACCGCTACAGTCGCTGGTTCGAATCCTAACTCGGGCATGGATGTGTGTGATGTCCTTAGGTTAGTTAGGTTTAAGTAGTTCTAAGTTCTAGGGGACTGATGACCTCAGAAGTTAAGTCCCATAGTTCTCAGAGCCATTTGAATCTTTTTTTTCTTTTGCTACTAACTCTATTCGCAACACATTTTCTACACAATATCCACGTATAACACTGAAAATACCTGCAATACATCACTGTTTGACACGTAGTCTAAGAGACGTGACGTCATAAACATTGTGATGCGTGGAAAAGCTACCTTTTTGCTTAAAACGGAGCGCCAATTACCCTGACAACACCTATACTTACGCACAATTTGATAATGATAGCCCTTAGCGACTTCCAACAAACTTTACACATAATTTCAAACCTTTTCTAAGCTTTTTCTCGCTTACGTGCTTAACATCAACGCACTAACTCGTTTGTAAAGTAGACATACGTTTGAAGCTGTTTATACATTTTTTTTTTAGAACTGCGGGTGGAGGTTTACTCGTACTTACTGCTAGACAACAATGCGTTACGATGGGCCGGCCGCAGTGGCCGAGAGGTTCTAGGCCCTACAGTCTGGAAACGCGCCACCGCTGCGGACGCAGGTTCAAATCCTGCCTCGGGCATGGATGTGTGTGATGTCCCTAGGTTAGTTAGGTTTAAGTAGGTCTAAGTCCTAGGGGTCTGATGACCACAGAAATTAAGTACCATAGTGCTCAGAGCCATTTTTTTTGTTACGATGGAATTTATGCTATTTGACGCCCAGGTTTTTATGTCGCAATATAAGCTGTTTTATGGCTCTAAGCATTATGGCACTTAAATCTGAGGTCATCAGTCCCCTAGACTTAGAACTACTTAAACCTAACTAACCTAAGGACATCAAACACATCCATGCCCGAAGCAGGATTCGAACCCGCGACCGTAGCAGCAGCGCGGTTCCAGACTGAAGCGCCTAGAACCGCTCGCCCACAGCGGCCGGCAAAGCTGTTTTAGATGTTTTAGGATACTTAATGATGGTCTGACGACTGAAACTGATCATAATAAAGAAGTATTTTTTAGCAGCTCCTGGCGATTGTTCTACGACTTTTTTCAAATACTTAAGAGCCGTAGAACAAGACAAATCACGAAGTATAAAAGCATTTTAGTCGTTTGGAGACGCCTGTGTGTGTGTGTGTGTGTGTGTGTGTGTGTGTGTGTGTGTGTGTGTGTGAATTCCTAAGGGACCAAACTAACTTATGTTAATAACAACACACAGACCCATGTCCAAGGGAGGACTCGAACCTCCGGTGAGAGGGGCCGCGCAATTAGTAACATGGCGCCTCTAACCGCGCGGCGGAGACGCCTGTGACAACAACATTTTTAGAACTTTTTTTCCTGACAATTACATTTTCTTCTAGCTCTGTCATATCTGTAACTTCAAAAACGAAAAAGAAGCATGGTAATCTCAATCTCGTTGAAACGTAGGAAGGAAGGAAGGTGAGGGGTTTATATCCCATGAACGATGATTTCATTAGAGATGGAACTGGACTTTAAACTGCGGATGGAAGAAAGTCGGGCGTGTCCTCTTCAAAAGAACTATCCCGCATTTGCTTCAAGCGATATCAGAAAGCAACAGAAAACCTAGATCTGGATGGCGGGACTTGAACCGACAGTCTCCTGAATGTAGCCCACTGTCAACCGTTGTGCTACCTCCCCAGTTAAGTTCGGTTCAGGACCTTGTCTCTCCCCTCAGCGCATAGTCCTATACACGCTAGTACTACTGCGCTGCAAATGAATTAGAAATTGAGCGCTTGATACGGGTGAAGCAGCTAATGCAATTGTGAGTGTAAATTAAAATTCTTTCAGTAGAGAGTAGCGAGACATCGGCAACCATATAAATATAGCCGTGATTATTGCATTCCACAATGTACTAAAAATGGGCTGACGGTAGCACTATACGAGCGTGAACCCTTTGACAGGCAATACACGAAACGTCATCCCTTATGAATCAGTCTTATATGAAGATCAAATGATTTCGAGAGTCGCTTCTGGACCAGTAACAGCCATGACGCCACCACCTCCATTAAAAATACGCTATACGCTCTGATCAGTTGATTCTCTCTCCTCCAGATTAAGATTAATGGTATATGTGGCAATGAACGTTTCCAGTCCAGTCTATATTATAATTCAACAATGTCGTTTCACTCTCTTTTAGAGCGTATGTAGAAAGAGAAGATGGTAGTCAGGTGATGCTACAACACTGATATTCAGCTAGCCGAACCTGTTTCGGAAGCAGCCTAGATAGTTGCTCTTGTGTGTCAGAATCTCCATACTCACTTCTTTGACTCGTTTGGCTGCTTGAGTGCGTGTGTGTGTGTGTGTGTGTGTGTGTGTGTGTTTGTGTGTGTGTGTGTGTGTGTGTGTGTGTGCAAATTGGAAAGAACACACAGAAAATGTTGTTGGGAAGGCTAACCAAAGACTGCGTTTTATTGGCAGGTCACTTAGAAAATGTAACAGATCTACTAAGGAGACTGCCTACGCTTGCCCATCCTCTTTTAGAATACTGCTCCGCGGTATAGGATCCTTACCAGGTAGGACTGACGGAGTACATCGAAAAAGTTCAAAGAGAGGCAGCACGTTTAGTATTATCGCGAAATATGGGAGAGAGTGTCACAGAAATGATACAGAATTTGGGCTGGAAATCATTAAAAGAAAGGCGTTTTTCGTTGCGACGGAATCCTCTCACGAAATTCCAATCACCAACTTTCTACTCCGAATGCGAAAATATTTTGTTGACACCGGCCTACATAGGGAGGAACGATCACCACGATAAAATAATGGAAATCAGAGCTCGTACAGAAAGATATAGGTGTTCATTCTTTCCGCGCGCTATACGAGATTGTGAAGGTGGTTCGATGAACCCTCTGCCAGGCACTTAAATGTGATTTGCAGAGTATCCATGTAGATGTAGATGGAGAGAGAGAGAGAGAGAGAGAGAGAGAGAGAGAGAGCATTTAACGTTATCGATTCGAGTCTTATCATATCACAAGTTAAGGCAATCTGTCACTTTCCTTTTAGAATGTGCCATTTGGTACTATCAGGAAGAGATTTGAAATGAGCCATTTTAAGCTCCATAAAGAATGCACTTATGATTTCATAAGCGCTTAATAGGAGGTACAAGTCGTGTTGTATACTTTTAACATGTAAAACAGAGCCCAGTATTTTCTTAGTAACAGCGTTGTGAAGTTAAAACAGAAGTTTACTGAGAACCAGTACCTTTCATGTCTCTCCTCTTACTTGGAAATAATTCACAGTGAGGAACCTGCTGAGCATAAAAATCAAAAAGAAATGAATTACATGGACTGAAATGAAATGGATTCATAGGGGTGAAATCAGTGAAGGTGTAATGATGTCAGTGAAAAACCGTTGAGGTATACTGAACTCGCAGGTTATGAATAAGTGGTGACATTTGAAAATTTGTTTCACAACTGGACTCAAAACCTACACTACTGGCCATTAAAATTGCTACACCTAGAAGAAATGCAGACGATAAACGGGTATTCATTGGACAAATATATTATACTAGAACTGTCATGTGATTACCTTTTCACGCAATTTGGGTGCATAGCTCCTGAGAAATCAGTACCGAGAACAACCACCACTGGCCGTAATAACGGCTTTGATACCCCTGGGCATCGAGTCAAACAGAGCTTGGATGGCGTGTCCAGGTACAGCTGCCCATGCAGCTTCAACACGATACCACAGTTCATCAAGAGTAGTGACTGGCGTATTGTGACGAGCCAGTTGCCCGGCCACGCCCGGTGATATGCCAGTGTGGCGATGACGAATCGAATACACGCTCCCCCCCCCCCCCCCCCTCGTTTATGTGGGAATGCCACCACTGGAGAAATGGAGTTAACGGGGTACCGTTTCATTACATTGGAGGTTCAGCATATCGGAACGCGTTGTACCGAGTTAATTTCGTGGTAGGACTCCTCTGTTGCTGTCCACTTGAGATCGCACCAACTGCACTCCTATGGCCAACGACAATAATTACATAAAAAAACGGTCACGAGGCTAAAGTTATTCAACGATGCCTCTGAAACAGCAACCACGCACATTAATCGAAACAGATATGCTCTGTATTGAAGGGTACCGATACGATCCTACTTGCAGTACCCTGCTGCGAACACAAATGACACTGAAGACAATCACTTCTGGTTGTCAGGCCATATGGTGGGCGACAGTCAGGTAGGTGTACCACCACTGTCCGGGGATTAACCAGACACGTCTTCCGGCAAGAATCTCGTTGACTGGAGTACAACTGTCTTCAGTGATGAGTCGTGCTTCGAACTGTGCCTGATGACAAGCGAGGACGACTCTGGAGAGCATCTGTACAGTGCTAGTGTACCAAAATGACTGTCGCCCGCCCTAAGACTCGACAACCAGCAGTAACGATCTGAGGTGTCATTTCTTTTCAAAGCAGGACCTCTTAGGTTTTCATCCGTGGAACCCTTACAGCAGAGCGGTACTTCGATGATATTCTACACCTCGTTGTTTTGTTTTCCATGGCAAGCCATCAAGGGCTTACATGTCAGCAGGATAATGCCCATCCGCACAAGGCGTGAGTTTTTACTGCTTGTCTTCGTGCAGGCCAGACCTCACCAGGTCCAGTAACGTAGCCGGATATTTCACCAATTGAGAACGTCTGGAGCATTATGGGCAGGGCCCTCTGACCAGATCGGGATTTTGACGATCTGAAGCGCCAATCGGACAGAATTTGGTGCGATATCCTTTAGCAGGACATTCAATAACTCACCAATCACTGAAAAGTCGAATAACTGCTTGCATAAGGGCCAGAGTTGGACCAACGCGTTACTGACTTGTTCAATTTTTGAAGCTCTTGAGTAAATCATCCCTGTTTTTTTGGAACTGTAATCATCTGTTTCCCTGTACATGTACATCACATCTAACGATTTCCGTCCTATTCAGGTAATTCCTTTGTGGTGCTTCGTTTTTTTTTCCTTTTTTCTTCTTAGGGTGTATTTTGGCCGGATATGCAAATATGTTTACAAACACAGGAATCCTGGCGGAAACCTCAGACACACTGCCCGACATAAAATTCTCTGTGAGACGTGCAACAGCCACCAGAGTGCATTAGTGTTGTTCGTGTTTATTGTCATTACCAGGCCTGGCAGGGGCGTGGACAGCTTCAGATATTGAGTGTTCACTGTAAAGGACACGCAGACGCCGCATACTTGTATGAGGCAGCGTTATAAAAATCTGACAGAGACCGAAATGGCCTCATTGTGGACCTCCATTTCGTCGGCTGATCGAATCATTCAGTATCCAAATACGTCGGACATTCGTGTATGGCAGTGGCTCCATGGTGGACTGCATAGGATCGAGAGGGCTGGCGTATTCGTCGTCAAGGTTCTGGTCGACCACGCCTGACCACCATAACGGAGGATCGCCGTGTTGTGCACCAAACATATCACAATCCCTTCCCATCAGCGCCTAACATCCGAGAACACGTAACATTCTGTGTCATCCTGAAATTTTGGTCGGGAACTAGCATTATCCTGACCAGAGAATTACGGACGCGAGCTTTGGTTAGCGTAAACACCGCAACACAAACGGCTACGTTTGGAGTGGTGCCATGACGGGGAAGTATAGACTGCTAACGAATGGCCTGCATTGGGTTCAGCTACGAATCGCCGACCTGCACTACCGCGAAAGATCGTCGTTGTCGAGAATGGCGGAGACCTGGGCAGAGATCTCGTTCTTCCAATGTTCTGGAGAGGGGCAGCAGGTTCACGACGTGGATAACCACCGGGTACGACTGCAGGTTACGCCTGGTAGTGGTAGAGGGAACTCTGACGGCACAACGATACGTCACATGCATCCTGCGTCCTCACATGTTACTTCTTCTGTGACAGTAACGTGGTTTCATTTTCCAACAGGACAATGCTCATCCATACTTGGTAATTGTCTCCATGACCTGTCTGCACAATGTTGACGTAATCCACTGTCCACCGAGGTCCTCATCCCTCTCCGATACGTAGGGGAGAAGCTCGGACGTCAACTCCACGTCCAGTGCCACTGTACCAGATATCAAAGACCATTTACAACAGTTGTGGACCGGCTTGCCTCAGGAGAAGACACGAAGACTTTATGACACCCTTCCCAGCAAAGTCAGCGCATTCACCTAGGACAGAGAGGATGCAACATCATACTGATAACTGACCTTATACTGTCAGGTTTTTCTAAATATGGCTAGATTTTCCAATCACTGAAATAATACCGCAGACACCCTCAACCCCTGAAGTTTCATTTCGTCTCCTCGTCCCCTTCTGGCTCCTTCACTTTCTTGTCAAGCAGTGTGTTCTAACTGCATTTCAGTGCACAAGATATAATGATAGAAATGCACAGAAATCGATGAACTTAGGAGTCAACAGGGGAGCAACTGACCCGGGATTTAGCTTCGCACAGAGGGTTTTACCTTCACACTGCAACGTGCACTGCTGCGTCGGCAGTGGCCTCAATATCGCACAGTCCCAACATCAGAAGCAGAGGGCCATCGTTTATTGAGATGGCTGTACAACACATCTCGCGCCTAATATTGTTCGTCTGCGAGTGGACTCTTGTACCACCCCGAAAACCGCTGACCATTCTTCCGAGGCCTCCCCAGCTCCTCCCAGATTGCCAACCCAATGGTTGCCACCCTAATTGGAGGACAACGAGGAGGAGGAGATTATGTTCAACGTTCCGTCGACAGCGAGGTCATTACAGACGGAGGGCAAGCTCGGACTACAGAAGGATGGGGAAGGAAATCGTCCATGCCCTTGCGAAGGAACCATCCCGGCACTTGCCTGAAGCGATTTAGGAAAATCACAGAGAACCTGAAAGTGGATGGCCGGGCACTGGTTTGAACCGTCGTCCTACCGAATGCGAGTCCAGTGTGCTAACCACTGCGCCACGTCGCTCTGTGCCAACTCAATTGGTGCCACAGGAACGCTCCTCCACGGGGGACGACGCAAAACAATTGTTTCTGTTAAGTTTCCTGCTGAAGTCGATTCTCACAAGGCCTGGCACTGACATCTGTCTTTTTGGCTGAATTTGAAATTGACGACCTCACTCCCACTTCCTGACTCAAAAGGCGGCCATTGTACTAAATTCATTCTAAGACACTCGCGTCGCCCAATATGCTTCAGGCCATTCATCCGCCATGTCTCGAACTCACGCCACTGACACTTAAAAAGATCCCTGTAAATACTCTTTGCCTCAGTATCAGACGTCCGGATTTTTTGTGTCTAATCAAAATACTAGTATCATTACAATTTCATAACACTCCATTTACAGTGATTACATCGCAGTCGATCCCTAGGTTTCATTTCAGTGCATTTTCTTCATTTCATACAAGGGTTGGACAAAAATATGGAAACACAGCGATAAATGCATGCTTGAACGTAAGTGCAGATGCTACGCCGCCTGTAGATTGCGCTCTTGTATGTGACCACGAACAGCAGCCGTGCAATGTCCTCAACACGTCGCAAGTGTCCGTCGTGGTCAGAACAGCTTGTTTGTGTGCGTGAAGTCTTACGGGACTTAACTGCTAAGGTCATCAGTACCTAAGCTTACACACTACGTAACCTAAATCATCCTAAGGACAAACACACACACCCATGCCCGAGGGAGGACTCGAACCTCCGCCGGGACCAGCCGCACAGTCCATGACTGCAGCGCCTTAGACCGTTCGGCTAAGGTCAGAACAGTGTTCTCCGTAGTCGTGAGTGCATCATGTCGGAGCTAAGCGAATTCGAATGCTAGTAAATTGGTAGTGCTTCCATAACCAAGGAAGCCTTTGTGTTTGGAGTTTCAAGAGGCATCGCATTGAAGGTTTATATCGCATACAGGGAAGCCTGAAAACATCATGCCAAGTCGCAAAGCGGACGAAATTGTGTGTTGAGTGATCGTCACAGACGGTCACTGAAGAGTATTGTGACGAACTTAATGAGATGGCAGCTGGAAAAGTCACTTCAGGAATGTCGCACTGAAGAGCCCTGACAGCACCGAAGCAACACGAAGGGAGCCCCAGAAGCAGGGAACTGTTGGGCGAGATGGAATTGCACAAACACATATCAGTGATGCAAATGCCCTTAACACGAAAACAGTATGCCCAAGCTACAAAACCTGTACTATGGAGCAATGGAAGAAAGTAATTTGGTCGGATGAGTCTTGTTTCACACTGTTTGCGACTTCTGGCTGAGTTTACGCCCCAAAAGTGAACTATGGTCAGGGTTCGGCGATGATTTGAGCACTCATATCTTGGTATTCCATGGACCCCATAGTTACTCTGAAAGTAGCAGTACTGCCAAGGACTGCTTGACCATTTTGCCTGATGAGGTCCGTCGCATGGTATAGTGTTTGTTCCCAAATGGTGAGGATGGGTTCCAAGACGTCAGGGATCCTGTCCACAGTTCGCATCGTTCAGGACTGGTTTTGTGAGCACGAGCATGAGTTGTCGCAACTCTCTGGGCACCACACTCACCAGATCTCAATGTTATTGAGCCTTTTTGGTCTGTTTTAGATAAAAGAGTGTGTGATCGCTATCCACGTTACCATCGTTCCCTGAACTTGCAACTATTTTGTATGAAGTTTGGTATAAGATTCTCTTCAAAACCATACAGTATTTTTATTTATCCATTTCGAGTCGACTGGAAGCTGTTTGGACTGCCAATCAGTGTCTTACATAGTATTATGCATGATACTCTGTTGGGTTTTTGCTGTTACCGTATTTTTGTCTACGTTCTGTGTATCCCTTGTGGCAGGGTAAACGACCGCCCTCCATAGATGCTATTCCGATATAGGCCTTGGGAGAACCTGTGGTAGTAATATTCCGAAATTATAAAGAAAGCATTGGTGATGGTAAAAATTTCAGTCATGCCTCAAATAACAGCCAATGCATTTTCTCGCGATAAGCAAGAAATCAAGATTCTGTTACCGCTTGGTCCAAAACTGTCAACTGACACTGCATTTCAAAACATCCAGTGATGCGGCAATCAGTTAAGTAAATCTTTAGACATACGATACGATGCATCTGTTTAGATCGATAGAAGACAATAAGAAGTGTATATCATTACATTTTATACCTTTCACCGAGAGGAGGAAGTAGTCTCCTAGCTTCAAATAGATTTCTCACTCCTCTACATGGCAGGATATTATCTCTCTTTCCCATCATCGCGCTGCCCGTGCGCCTCGATTGATCATTCCGGCCATATAAGCCGTATGAGCAGAAATGTCATGACAAGTGTTCCCTTAATTACTGATAAATATCGAAGACGTTTCATCCGTGTGTTCAGTTTTAGTGACACACATTTCACGAACATTTCATGTCTATTTTCAGCATAACCGAGAGATGTGACCCTATGTTTAAGTCGATTAAGGCATAGCATGGAGAATGGGCGGTTCAAACTGTCGGTTAAAAGTACTTTATTAGCTTCTGGAGTTTTGTTCTGTCAATGCAGCCAAATTCTGGGATCGTTCTTCAAAATTTCCTATTCCTTGTCGCATGTATCTCTTGCTGACTCGGGTCTTATCAATGTCGACGACGCACTGCAGTGTGATCTAACTCTCCTACGGTCTTAGCATAACTGTACTAATTTCCCCAAATTATCATAACAGTGTACTCAAACACACTGAATTATAAATAACACGCCATTTAAACGTCAGGTTCGTCATCTTCGTGCTAATCAGGACACAGAACATGTTTGATATGAGGAAAGCGGCGAAGACATTAGCACATTATGACTGTATCACAGAGTAAAATACAACGAAATTGTGCGTTCCCATGACTATTTCTTTCTTCTTTCGGCTCTTATAATGGAAATGGAGCTATTAAAAAACTATTATAAGTTTCCGTAAATTTAGTAAAGTCTGTGTGTTTGTGTGTGTGTGTGTGTGTGTGTGTGTGTGTGTGTGTAAGAGGGGGGCGAAGGTGTTTAAAATCTATGCAACGTTTTATTTTGCAACTTTAAAATCACAATTCTTTCTTGCTCATATACAGAGGAATCCTTCCGTTTGGGCTTTATTTTTCGTTTTTTTTTTCTTTTTCCAGTAACGAAGCCTTTTCTGTATAACAGCAAAGTTTTACAAAAACCGTAGTGTAACTAATGCCTTGCCTTCTCCTCTATTCCGTTGCAGCGCCGCTAATAGTCCCTTCTTCACGATTAGATAAGAGTAACATGCCGACAACAGCCATAACAACAACAATAACAAGCGGAGGTTGAATCAGTAATGGACCCGTGCCCTGTTTCCGTAGTAGCAGAAATGTAGCCACATTTCTCTCGTAATTTGTACTATAATTGGTGTGTGACAGTTTACGAACGCCTTAACCGAGTTACCTACTGGTCCTGCAGAAACTGCTTCACGTAAATCCTACGAGATAAACGGTCTTCCCGCGGAAGTCAGGCGTCTGGGATTTTAGTTAGAATTTTCACTTGTCGCACATGAAAAGTATTTTGTTCATTTACTATCTATCGGAACTGCCTCATTTCATTACTTAAATCGTGCCTAGTGGATGAAATTCTTATGAGAATGGAAGTGCTGAACTGCGTGCTCTCTCGTGACCGTGTAAATACTCTTTTCAATTCGCAGAAAAGATGCGGAAACTTCTAGTGTACACACACACACACACACACACACACACACACACACACACACACACACAATGAACCTACCATATGCCACGTTTACAGGTTACATAATCAGCGGAAGACGAAAAACGATTTTCGGAAAACGATTTTCGTTGTAGTGTTTACGTGTTAGTCTTTTATCGATTTTGGTCAACCGATTAAGTATTTGTTGTTTTGCATAAATGGCATCTGTGATCAGCTGCTCCAGTTTCGTCAACATGGTGAACTGAGGTTATCAGTAACATTGCAGGTTTTTAACGAAGGGAAATTGCCTTGTGGATACCAGTGAGTACCTGGCATGGAGATGGGTGAGATTGTTTCAAGACAGGATGTTTAATAACCTTACTCATCCCAGTTAATGAGTGGGAAACTGTTGTATTACACTAATCCATATCAGGCGCTTTTGCGGGGATAAGCGTGAACACTGGTGGAATATTATTGGACTCCAACAGTCTGGTGACTCGGAATGAACAGAAACTTTCGAATGCGTGTAGGTACTTTCCCATTTCTGTTTACAGAATTAGTGAATGTTGTGTTACGAATCATTGGCTGTTTACGAAACACTTTGCCACTAAAAAGAGAGAAAAGATACAGCAGTTTGCAAATTATCCAGCTGCACATGATATTGGATTGTTACCAAGGAATTAGATTTTGCTAGGCTAAGAAATGTATCTTTTGCGTACTTCTTTACATTAATCAAGTGATGGATGTTCTTATCTTCAATTAAATAAATAAAATGAATAGGTTTCTGATAAGTCAAATACTCTCTTTTCCTTCAAACCACATACGTGAAACAGCTTCACTGCATGATGCTGTGCAGGTGATGCCCTCACAGCTCGTAAATATTTGAAAGTAATGTTTACGTATGCACAGAACACTCCACATAAGAACAGCGAACGTGTGAATGTACGATGCTCTACAGTTATTTAGATGTAGATTTTATCCTTGACACAGAACAATTTTTTATGATTACACATTTGTTAGTGACATCATGGTAGTGGTGCTCTTTAAAATCACTTTGTCCTCATTTGCTAACATTTTAAAAAGGGTAGTAACAGCTTTGCACTCCAATGACGGGTCCAATGCGTTAGAGCGTTTTTTTTTGGAGCGAAAATCAGTTTATTTTTGGAGCTGAAACTGGCAACCAAAATCCCCATTTTGAGAATCGACATTCAAGAGTTTAAAACACCAGTCAGAAGCTGTAATTCAAAACTGGTTTACAGAAAAACTTAATTCGGGAACGCATGTAAACTTACAATATCAGAAACTCTATCGTAGGAGTTAATGTTTGGGGAGTATATTTCCAGAGCAACTAAAATCAGAGTAAAGAGTTGTAATAAATATATATTTGCTCTCACTTATGCACAAAAAACAACTGTAACTTCTGAATTCCGTCAGGATATATTCATCGTATCTGATCGTGTTCTTTAATTGCTGGCTTAGCCATATCAGTTTACAGAAACTAAAACAATACAAAACTAGATTATAAACATCAAAACACTCACAATAATGTCCTTTCACGTAAGCAGCGCCGGTACTTCTATGATGAAATGAACGAGACAGCGGTGTGATTATTTTTTGTTTTTTTGGGGAGGGTGCAGATAGTGAACTATCACAGCCAAAGAGTTTCCTGTGCATGGTGCCAACTCAGTGCTATTTTAAGTGTTAAAACTACAAACTGACGCAACGAGTTATACTTACCACACGCGTTTTGTGGCATTTATGTTAATTAATAAAGCATGGATGTACTGCAAGCACGACTTTCGATTAATTTGTGATCAGAGAATCCTTTTCCATGTGGGCAAGAAATAACATACGTATTTTAATAAGTTACTGAGAACTCACAGTAACTTGTTATTTATAATACGTACGTTATTTCTAGCCCACCCGAAGTGTTCTGATGTTAAGCACGACTGGAAAACAACCCTGTGACCACAGAAAGACGATGCTACAGGTAATCCAGAAGTCGTACATACAATATACCAATGCCTTACTAATTAATATAAATTCAGCTGATGATGGACCGTACTTAAACTCTTTGCGATGCAGTACTGTCACAGTCTCTTTCTACAGTGTTATGATTTTAGGTAAGCAGCCTGAATGATGGTGTGTGTGTGTATGTGTCTGTGTGTATGTGTCCCCTAGAGAACACAAACAGATGATTGCAGAGAGAGATAAGAGAGAGAGAGAGAGAGAGAGAGAGAGAGAGAGAGAGAGAGAGAGGGGGCACAATAGACACATATAGTCAACACATGAAATACAATGTTTGTTCTCACAGAACTTGCAAAGAGAAATAAAATCCTGAAACTTGTCGTGCTATGCATGGCAAAAGTAACTGATCCAGTACTTATTACTTAAATTACTGTCCGAAAAGGGAAGTATTACATAATAATGTGATTGCATTACCTAATAACGTGATTCTGCCCGGGAGACAACCTTTTAAGGGAACACGGCCTTTAAGGAGGCCTCATAAGCCCAATAATATTGTCAATCAATCAGTATATCGACCGTCTGAGGACGGGTATTGACGCACTGTCAGTACCAGAAATACTGGCGAACAGTACTGATGGCTCCCAAAATATTCGCAGTATTGAGTAATGACAGTCTACAAACATTCGCCATTCAGATGTTCACTGAGCTTTATGAACGAGATATAAAATGTTAGCGTGCAGTGTTTACATTTTCACTTCGTCTAAGTTCCTTTTGCTAGAAGTTCACGGTTCAATAATATGGTTTCCAAAAGGAACAAAGATTTGATTGTTGAATTTACTGAGTGCTTCAGAAAAAAGAAAGGCGTATGGGCTCAATCTTCAAAGGACTATATGCACAAAATTGACCAAAATACAGCCTATGAGGAATTACTAAACATGCACATCAAACAGTTTTATAGGCTTCTGCGGGGATAGTTATCGTATTTTCCAGTTTAGGATGATCATTGGAAGATATATTGTCATTTCTTTCGTTACCGATTTGAAACGCTGCATTTCACGGCCATGAGGCAATACGCTTCTATTTCGAAAAGAATGTCATATACATGCAATTATTAATAGGAGATATGCGAAATGCATTGTCTCAGATTTATCTCACAATGCCAAAAAAGTTTTACGTCAGTTAACTGAATATGGGATGCCTGTACTCAGAAATCTGAAAGAGTTTCTCGTCGACTGCGATTGTCTCTTTGATTATCGTGTTTTGTTTCCCTATGTCATGCTTACCAACATTAATAATTTGTCGTACGATGCAGCGCTCATTCAAAAATAGTTTATGAGATGTTTCGGGTGTATGGTTCTGATTACGTTCAGTATGCTAACATGAGACCAGTCACTTTTTTTTCCAGCCATTCCCTGATCCATTTCTTCCTCTTCGTTGTGTCTTGGCAGCTATGGTCAAACTAGTATTTTCAATAAATACTGAATGTGTGCAGGCTGCTTTAGCTGTCGAAGTTTGTATTGTGGGCTGGGTGCTATGTTTGACAGCGGTCTGCTGTTGACATGAGTAGGTGACCCGACTTGACTCCGTCGACTTATTATTGTGCGTCCGCCGCTGCGCCAACGCTTGCGGGACCGGTTCGTCGGGTGCAAGGTAGCACCACCGCCACCAGCAGCAGCAGAAGCAGCAGCAGCCGGCTACAACCTGCAGCAGCCCGCGGGACCAGGCACGTACTCACCTTGCGAGCAGACTATCCCGGCAGGGCGCTGCGCCGCTATCCATGGCTCATCCCACCCGCTGACAGCTGACAGCTCGAGGCCGCCGCCCGCTAATCGGGCCACCACTGCCACGGCAAACAATAACAAACAACACACTGGCGTACTATTGGCACACGTCCGAGGTCGGCGCAGGGCCGGGCGCTGTCGGAGGAGGCGCGGCCGAAAGATCAATATACAAACTCCATTGAAGACGGCGCGCTGCTCGTACGCGCACACATACACTCACACACACACACACACGCACACGCGGGCGCGCGCCGATACTCTTTGATAATGCTATTCGGACGCAGTGTCGGTTCTGCGCATGCCCGGCGACCCCCTGGCAGTGTCCCGCGGCGGGGTGGTGGAAGGGGCGAGAAGAGGGCAGCAGCGTGATAACAACGAGAAGGGGCTCTTGACAGTTGGCGAAACCGGCAGAAGAAAGAGGAACGGGGCGAGGACGCGAGAAAAAGAGGGTGTGGGAGACGGCGACGTCACGGAGGCGAGGCGACACGGCGCGACAGCACGCGACCGCGTAGTCAGCCCGCGAGGCCGTTACTGCTCGCGAGCGGCGGCGGGCGCGCACACGGCCCAGGCGAGCGGGGCTGGCCGCCGTGACGGCCAAAGAGCTCCGGCCGCGAAGACGCCACATCGCCGGCACAAAGAGCAGCGCGGGCAGCGGCGCTGGCGGCCACGCTTTCACAGTCGCCGAGACGGCCGCGCGCTAGAGGCGGGATTCACACAAACCGTCAACGTCCTCATGACGTCAAATACGGCAGTATCCATAATTCGCTATTTCAGACATGACGATATCAAACTTCAACTGTAACGAACATCGACTTGCGAGGCTCCTTTTTTGTTTACACGCTCCACGATGTTGACGGAGCTAAACCACTTCTGACAATTGTAGTTTGTCCAGGTTTCAATATACTAAAGCGGCCCACTCACCATAAATAACGTTGTCAATGCGATTTCGTAAGGTTAACATGTACAGTACCCTAAAGAAAGCATATGCCGCAAGTATATTACCTATAGCAAAAAATAGAAGAAATGTATGATGAAATAAAAGAAATTATTCAGATAGTGAAGGGAGACGAAAATTTAATAGTCATGGGTGACTGGAATTCGGTAGTAGGAAAAGGGAGAGTAGGAAACTTAGTAGGGGAATATGGATTGGGGGTAAGAAATGAAAGAGGAAGCCGCCTGATAGAATTTTGCACAGAGCACAACCTAATCATAGCTAACACTTGGTTCAAGAATCATAAAAGAAGATTGTATACATGGAAGAAACCTGGAGATACTGACAGGTTTCAGATAGATTATATGATGGTAAAACAGAGATTTAGGAACCAGGTTTCAAATTGTAAGACATTTCCAGGGGCAGACGTGGACTCTGACCACAATCTATTGGTTATGAACTGTAGATTAAAACTGAAGAAACTGCAAAAAGGTGGGAATTTAAGGAGATGGGAGCTGGATAAACTAACTAAACCAGAGGTTGTACAGAGTTTCATGGAGTGCATAAGGGAACATATGACAAGAATGGGGGAAAGAAATACAGTAGAAGAAGAACGGGTAGCTTTGAAGGATGAAGTAGTGAAGGCAGCAGAGGATGAAGTAGGTAAAAAGACGAGGGCTAGTAGAAATCCTTGGATAACAGAAGATATATTGAATTTAATTGATGAAAGGAGAAAATATAAAATGCAGTAAATGAAGCAGGCAAAAAGCAATACAAATGTCTCAAAAACGAGATCGACAGGAAGTGCAAAATGGCTAAGCAGGGATGGCTAGAGAACAAATGTAAGGATGTAGAGGCTTATCTCACTAGGGGTAAGATAGATACTGCCTACAGGAAAATTAAAGAGACCTTTTGAGAAAAGAGAACCACTTGTATGAATATCAAGAGCTCAAATGGAAACCCAGTTCTAAGCAAAGAAGGGAAAGCAGAAAGGTGGAAGGGGTATAAAGAGGGTCTATACAAGGGCGATGTACTTGAGGACAATATTATGGAAATGGAAGAGGATGTAGATGAAGATGAAATGAGAGGTATCATACTGCGTGAAGAGTTTGACAGAGAACTGAAAGACCTGAGGCCCCGGGAATAGACAACATTCCATTACAACTACTGACAGCCTTGGGAGAGCCAACCCTGAAAAAGATCTACCATCTGGTGAGCAAGATGTATGAGACAGGCGAAATACCCACAAACTTCAAGAAGAATATAATAATTCCAATCCCAAAGAAAGCAGGCGTGAAAATTACCGAACTATCTGTTTAATAAGTCGCGGCTGCAAAATACTAACGCGAATTCTTTACAGACGAATGAAAAAACTGGTAGAAGTCGACCTCGTGGAAGATCAGTTTGGATTCCGTAGAAATACGGGAACACGTGAGGTAATACTGACCCTACGACCTATTTTAGAAGCTAGATTAAGAAAAGGCAAACCTACGTTTCTAGCATTTGTAGACTTAGAGAAAGCTTTTGACAATGTTGACTGGAATACTCTCTTTCAAATTCTGAAAGTGGCAGGGGTAAAATACAGGGAGCGAAAGGCTATTTACAATTTGTATAGAAAGCAGATGCCAGTTATAAGAGTCGTGGGACATGAAAGGGAAGCAGCTGTTGGGAAGGGAGTGACACAGGGTTGTAGCCTCTCCCCGATGTTATTCAATCTGTATATTGAGCAAGCAGTAAAGGAAACAAAAGAAAAATTCGTAGTAGGTATTAAAATCCATGGAGAAGAAATAAAAACTTTAAGGTTCGCTGATGACATTGTAATTCTGTAATAGTGGACTGTAGTCGAATTAAGTCGGGTGATACTGAGGGAATTAGATTAGGAAATGTGATACTTAAAATAGTGAATGAGATTTGCTATTTGGGAAGCAAAATAACTGATGATGGTGGAAGTAGAGAGGATATAAAATGTAGACTGGCAATGGCAAGGAAAGCGTTTCTGAAGAAGAGAAATTTGTTAACATCGAGTATAGATTTAAGTGTCAGGATGTCGTCTCTGAAAGTATTGATATGGAGTGTAGCCATGTATGGAAGTGCACGATAAATAGTTTAGACAAGAAGAGAATAGAAGCTTTCGAAATGTGGTGCTACAGAAGAATGCTGAAGATTAGATGGGTATATCACATAACTAATGAGGAGGCATTGAACAGAATTGGAGAGAAGAGAAGTTTGTGGCACAACTTGACTAGAAGAATCGGTTGGCAGGGCATATTCTAAGGCATCAAGGGATCGCCAATTTAGTACTGGAGGGCAGCGTCGAGGGTAAAAATTGTAGAGGGAGACCAAGAGATGAATACACTAAGCAGATTCAGAAGGATGTAGGTTGCAGTAGGTACTGGGAGATGAAGAAGCTTGCACAGGATAGAGTAGCATGGAGAGCTGCATCAAACCAGTCTCTGGACTGAAGACCACAACCACAACAAGATGTACAAAGAAAGCATATGCCGCAGTTATATTAGCTATAGCAAAAAAGTAAATAGATCCGAGAATGGCCGAGAAAACGAGCAACTTACCGCATGTTAATTTACTGACTGAAATCAAAACCATTGGTGTGAAAAGAAGTCCACCAGTGTAACACTAATCTTAATCGGAGGAAGAAATTTCTGAAAATGTACGTTTGGAGCACAGCATTGTATGGTAGTGAATTATGGACAGTCGGAAAACAAGAAATTAAGAGTAACCTAAGCATTTGATATGTGGTGCTGTAGAAGAGTCAGAAAATTTTCTGGACTGACAAGCTAAGAAACGAGGAGGTTCCCCAGAGAATTGGCGAAGAAAGGAACGTATGGGAAACACAGGATGATGGAACATGTGTTAGACATCAGGGAATAAGTTGCGTACGGTTACAGGGGCTTAAGAGCGTAAAAACTATAGGGGAAGACAGAGACTGAATATATCCAACAGTTAAAAAAAAAAAAAAAAGACACACAAACAGTAGAGAGATTCCTGGAAGATAGGTGTTACTGTAGATATAAATCGTGAACGTTCCTTCCATGTCATCTGATGGTGCGATGCAATCTAAAATTCATATATTCCGTCTTCTATCTTAATAAAAACAAATATTTTAGAAAACATGCGTTACATTAACATCTGCAATTAAACTCGCTACGTTCTGCATGAACCCGTTATATCCCCCCCCCCCCCCCCACCTCCGCCGCCCCTCTCCCCCCACCCACTTTATCTACAGCGTCAGATATGTACATCAAAAACATTAAGAACGTTTCGATTCAAATTATTTGCTGCAGAACAAAGTTGGTCATGACGCATGTCTCGTGATACACGGCTGCCTTTGATTGATATACATAAAGCAAACACTTCTGACGAGGCCACACAGTAATTGCAGGCATGCGTTGTTCAGCGAATGAAACGATTCTGACGCATTTTAGTCACTCACTCCTGAAGCACAGCTTAATTGCAGTGCGTGACTAACAAGGGGAGGCCGCCAATTGTGAAATTCAGATTCGATTCATACTGCGCATAATAAAAGCTCATAGCCAGAGGTGTAATGTGGCAAAGCACCAAGATGCACTTCTCAGCCGTTGTCGAGAAAATCGACAGTTAAAAGAAACCGTTGCGGTGAAATACTCTCGACGATTAGTAATTTTCTACAGCGTCGTGGCGCAGCGGTAAGCGCTCGGGTCCGTAATCCGAAGATCGCCGGATGCAATTTTTTTTATTATTAGTTTTTTGTAATCCAAATATATATATATATATATATATATATATATATATATATATATATATATATATAAAGTATTAATGAATTGCTTATGCATGTTGGTGAAGGCGGATCGCTCTCCAATTGTACCGCCTCCATTTTCCCGTCTTTTTTAACAGGGTGTACCAAAGCTCTACCGTCCGCACTGATTTTCGCCGATGTTATAAGTTGCGCTAGGGACCGCATCTACCTTCTTTCGAAGTTAGCGGGCAACTACGCTGTTATGCGGCGGCTCGTTTCGGCCCATTCAACATTTGTCATTCAAGTGTAACGAGCGAGTAACGGAGTTTATATTTCATACCCGCCACAGCAAATTTGTGTTCGTGGGGTCTCTATTCTAATTCGAACGTTTGACTTACGCTATACATATTCGTTTCGGAATATCGTTTCTACGTCTTCCGTTAACTATGCGTGGTTAACATTATGAAGACAATTAATAACATTTGTGAAATACAACTTTGTTTGCGGAAAACATAATGATGTTCGAAGTCGCCAGTTTTTCCACGACAAACGACTTTCAACAACTTATTACATGCATAATTGTTGCAACTGATTGCCGGGAATTATATATATATATATATATATATATATATATATATATATATTTGAATTATAAAAAACAAATACTAAAAAAAAAAGTTGCATAGCGCGAGATTCGATCCGGCGACCTTCGGATTGCGAACCCGAGCGCTTACCGCTGCGCCACGACGCTGGAGAGAATTATTAATCGTAGAGGGTATTTCACTGCAATGGTTTCTTTTAACTGTCGATTTTCTCGACAACGGCTGAGAAGTGCATCTTGGTGCTTTGCCACATTACACCTCTGGCCATGAGCTTTTATTATGCGCAGTATGAATCGAATCTGAATTTCGCAATTGGCGGCCTCCCATTGTAAGTCTGCAGTGCCGTGGTGTGACGTAACATCAACACACATTTTGTAGGCTCCCGGATCGTAGAGAAACACGATATTTAGAGAAAAATATATAGAAAAATATATAGTATTCCGAGACACTGTACGTGTTTCGTGTTTCAGTTCATTTTCAGATGGTTCCACATTTTGTACATAATTTGTAAATCAATAACCGACAGTCTACCGATGATCTCCACAATTATCAAATGGTTCAAATGGCTCTGAGCACTATGGGACTCAACTGCTGAGGTCATTAGTCCCCTAGAACTTAGAACTACTTAAACCTAACTAACCTAAGGACATCACAAACATCCATGCCCGAGGCAGGATTCGAACCTGCGACCGTAGCGGTCTCGCGGTTCCAGACTGCAGCGCCTTTAACCGCACGGCCACTTCGGCCGGCCCACAATTATCGTGCGTTATTAGTGTTTTACACTGCTCAGTGATGTTAACGACTTTTGATTATTAATTCGCAGTCATGACGACCATAAGCCGCTCTTATGCTGTGACCGGCTATAACCTATCAACCATTGTGGTTCATCATCACACGTCCGATACTCTAAAAAACAAAAGAAGTCCGTACAAATATCCACTCAGACTGCAACAGGCATCCAAAATTATACAAAGGCTGGCAAGTTAGTTGTATTATAAGTGAGAGATAGGCGAATTCCTCTCGTGTAAATGATCCAAAAAATCGATTTAGTCGCAGTTGCTGTTACATGAAAAACATCTTAGGACAGCCAGTATTATTATTATTATTATTATGTAGTATTCTGCCAAGTGGTAGGTCCATGTCTTCCTACGGAGAATTTCTGATTCTATTGTTCCCTGTCTTCAGCTTCTTCCTCCAGTATGTTGTATCTCCTTCCATCTTTCATGTCATCCAGATGTTGAATTTTTCTTCTTCCTCGTCCTGCGTTTCCTCTGACAATGAGTTTCCCTTCGATGACATCATGTATGAGTTCCTCGAGTCTAAGTACATGTCCAAGCCAGTTGGCCTTTCTCTGAAGAATTATTGCAGAATACTTCTCTTCTCTCCTGCTCTTCGCAATACATCGTCATTTTTTATGCGATCTGTCCACTTGATTTTTTTCCATTGTCCTCCAGCACCACATTTGAAAGCTCTCTTAGTATTTTTTTCCCTTTTTCTCATCGTCCATGTCTCTGCTCCATACAGTGCAATGCTCCAAATGTAGCACTTTATCAGTTTTTTCCTCAATGCTAAACGTAGCGTGCTGGTCAACAGAGTCCTCTTCTTGTTGAAAGCAGCTTTGGCCATGGCAGTTCTTGCTCGGATTTCGTTGGTGCAGTGGGCATCCTGTGTGATAAAACTTCCCAGGTTCTTGAACTGATTCACATTTTCCAGTTCCCGATTGTCAACAGTTATCTTCAAGTGTTTCTCACGTTTTGATATACGCATCACTTTTGATTTTTCGATGTTGATTTCCATGCCGTATTTTCTTCCCGTTTCCACCAAACTGTTCATCATGTGTTGCAGCTGTCTCTGATTTTTGGCGAGCACTACCAGGTCGCCTGCTTACTTGATGGTGTTGATGAGATGTCCTCCTACGTTGAAGTTTCCGAATCCTCTCAGCGCTTCTCTCGCCAGCATTTCTCTGTACAGGTTGAAGAGACTTGGCGGCAGACAGCATCCTTGTCTCACTCCCCTTCCTATTTCCACACTATTCGTTTCTCCATAGTTTAGTCGTACCTTTACCCTTTGTGAGAGGTACAAGTTCCTAATGAAGTTGTTGTAAACACAATTACTAGTAAAAGATGAGTAATTCAACTCAACTACTAGTAAAAGATAAGAAGTTAAAAAAAAAGCTGCATTTTACACTCAGGTGCCAAAGTCATGGGATAGCAATACGCATATATGCAGATGGTGGTAGTATCGCGTACACAAGCTATAGAAGAGCAGTGCGTTGGCAGAGCTGTCCTTCCTACTCAGGTGATTCATGTGGAAAGGTCTCCGACGTGATTACGGCCGCGCGAAGGGACTTAACAGACTTTCAACACGGAGTGGTAGGTATATCTACGCGCGTGGGACATTCCATTTCCGAAATCGTTACGGAATTCAATATTCTGAGATTCGCAGTCTCAAGAATGTGCAAAGAATATCAAATTTCCGGCATTACCTCTCACCACGCACAACGCAGTGGGCGATGGCCTTCACTTAACGACCGAGAGCAACAGCGTTTGAATAGAGTTTTCAGTGCTAACATACAAGCACCACTGAGTAAAATAGCTGCAGAAATCAATGTTGGACGTACGACGAACGTATTCATTGGGACAGTGCCGCGAAATTTGGCGTTAAAGGGCCACGGCAGCAGACGACCGACGCGATTGCCTCTGCTAACAGCATGACGTCGCCTGCAGCGCTTCGCCTGAGCCTCTGACCATATCTGTTGGACCATAGACTGTAAGTAGGCTGTTTAGGTTTCTATATTGGTAACGAGGATAATGGAATTTAGTCGAATTAAGTCGGGTGATGCTGAGGGAATTAGATTAGGAAATGAGACACTTAAAGTAGTAAAGGAATTTTGCCATTTGGGGAGCAAAATAACTGATGATGTTTGAAGTAGAGAGGATAAGACATGTAGACTGGCAATGGCAAGGAAAGCGTTTCTGAAGAAGAGAAATTTGTTAACATCGAGTATAGATTTAAGTGTCAGGAAGTCATTTTTGAAAGTATTTGTATGGAGTGTAGCCATGTATGGAAGTGAAACATGGACGATAAATAGTTTGGACAAGAAGAGAATAGAAGCTTTCGATATGTGGTGCTACAGAAGAATGCTGAAGATTAGATGGGTAGATCACATAACTAATGAGGAAGTATTGAACAGGATTGGGGAGAAGAGAAGTTTGTGGCACAACTTGACTAGAAGAAGGGATCGGTTGGTAGGACATGTGTTGAGGCATCAACGGATCACCAATTTAGTATTGGAGGGCAGTGTGGAGGGTAAAAATCGTAGAGAGGGACCAAGAGATGAATACACTAAGCAGATTCAGAAGGATGTAGGTTGCAGCAGGTACTGGGAGATGAAGAAGCTTGCACAGGATAGAGTATCATGGACAGCTGCATCAAACCAGTCTCAGGACTGAAGACCACAACAACAACAACAACATTGGTAACGCCACGTAGCGCTCTGTATGAAAATCGCTGGTTGTGCTGTGTGCAGTCTGTGGCTGGTTGGCATTGTTGGAATATTCGCTATTGTAGTGCTGGGCAGTTGGATGTGAACAGCGAGTAGCGTTGCGCAGTTGGAGGTGAGCCGCCAGCAGTGGTGGATGTGGGGAGAGAGATGGCAGAATTTTGAGAGCGGACGATCTGGACGTGTGTCCGTCAGAAAGAGTAAATTTGTAATACTGAATATCATGAGCTGATTATATATATATATAAATGACTTTTGAACATTATTAAGGTAAATACATTGTTTGTTCTTTGTCAAAATCTTTCATTTATTTGCTAACTATGCCTATCAGTAGTTAGTGCCTTCAGTAGTTAGAATCTTTTATTT
Source organism: Schistocerca piceifrons (assembly GCF_021461385.2). NCBI lineage: Eukaryota > Metazoa > Arthropoda > Insecta > Orthoptera > Acrididae > Schistocerca > Schistocerca piceifrons. The sequence continues at coordinate 346,861,029 of NC_060143.1, read as the reverse complement.
AGCTGGCAGTATTGGCACTCGCTGTATTGCAGTAGTTCGAGTAACGAAGATTTTTGTGAGGTAAGTGATTTATGAAAGGTATAGGTTATTGTTAGCGAGGGCCATTCTTTTGTGGGGATTGTTATTGAAAGTCAGATTGCGTTGCGCTAAAAATATTGTGTGTCAGTTTAGTGTTGTTCAGAATAAGTAAAGAGAGAAATGTCTGAGTACGTTCAGTTTTGCTCAGCTGTTTGAAAATCAAATAACGCAGAGGTTTTCCAGGGCTGTCATTTATAAAGCTTTTTCCAAGGGGATGTTTCAAGACGACTGAAAAATCATGGCCTGGTCAGATGAGTCGCGATTTCACGTGGAAGAGCTGAAGGTAGGGTTTGAGTGTGGCGCAGGCCCTACGAAGCCATGGACCCAAGCTGTCAACAAGGCGCTGTGCATGGCGGTGGCGGCTCCATAATGGTGTGGACTGTGTTTACAGGGAATGCACAGGGTCCACTGGTCCAAATGAACCGATAATTGACTGGAAATGGTTATGTACGGTTGTTGCAGCCATTCATGGACTTCATGTTCGGAAACGTGTCACCAAGCCACAACTGTTCACGATCGGTTTAAGAAACATTCTGCACAATTCACAGTTCGAGTGAGTGATTTGGCCACTCAGATCACCCGACGTGAACTCCATCAGACATTTATAGGACATAATCGACAGTCAGTCCGTGCACAAAATGCTCCAATGGCAATACTTTCGCAATTAATGGATAGCTATAGAGATATCACGACTCAATATTTCCGCAGGGGACTTCCAACGGCTTGTTGAGTCCGTGTAAAGCCGAATTGCTGCACTGCACCGGGCAAAAGGAGGGTATCATATTAGGAGGTATCCCGTGACTTTTGTCATCTCAATCTGATTTCAAAGATTTGTCTCAAAAATAATTCTCGAACAAATTTCAGACAGTTTTTCAGCAAACATAGAATGTGGGAGTGGAGCTAATTTGTGACAATAATGCCGACGGGTCGTGATTTAGTCGTTAGTGTGGTTGGCTTTAGAATGTGGGGTCCTGCCTTCGACTCCGGCGGGGTCGGAGATTTTCTTCGCTCAGGAAGTGGGTGCTTGTGCTCTCCTAATCATTTCATATCCTCTACTACGCACAAGTAGCCGGATAGAAAGACCTCGACTAGGTGGTCGAACAACCCCAGACGAGGTCTCCCGGCTAATAATGCCATATATTCATTTCAACATTGTAACGAGTAATTTAGTAAAGGATTAATGAGTCACAGGTATAGCGAATCATTCCAGGCGAAAATCTAGAGGTAACAGTAAAAAGGACGTGGGACAGAATTGATAACGTGGCTTTATGGCTTTAGTGGGCAAAGTAGTATGACCAGCGCAAAAAGGCGACTATGCTCCTGTTTATTAAGAGTGTGACTGACAAGCTGGGTACCAGTTGCCTCATTCTATCTTCCTCAGGATCTTTAAAATTTTTCGTAAAACTCTTCGTATGTGAACATATCCGCGTAATTTTTAATATGCAGCTCGCCTCACACCCACACAAGCTTCCCTCACTGCAACCCGCTCACAGCCATTAGTCGATCGTTGTAAGTATGAGGTGTGTGAGAAAAGCAATGTGTTTTTTTTTAATCTACAAAAGATTTTTTTCTCAAACAATATTGTCACCTTCAAAGAAGTTCCCTTCGGCGGCTATACACATGCGGAGACGTCGTTCCGAGTCTTGATAGGAGCACTGAAAGGCTTGAACTGCTACGGCCTTTACCATGTCAGTCACATTTTTTAATATTCTTCAGTCCTAAAATGACGACCTTTTAATACATTTTTCAATTTCAAGTAAAGACGAGAGGTGAACGTGGGTGGCGGTTGGGTGGCAGGGGCGGGGGACTGTGGAACAACAGAGATACCTTTTGAGATAAAAAATTCTTGAGGAAGTGGCTTGTGACCTGGGGCGTTGTCATGATGCAGCAGCCACTTGTCTGTAATGTCCAGACTCACTCGATTCACCTTTTTCCTGAGCCTTTCAAACTTTTTGTAGAACACTTTGTTGGGAGTTTCTTCTCAAGGCCAAATCCTTGCAACAACCCAACAGGAAAATAAGTATAGCATTCACATTCAGTGTAACCTCCAAACAGTTTATTATTCCGTAACCTCGGAATAATAAAGTGACTAACCTCCCAATAAAAATGTGACTCATATGTAACCTTTCAATAATTAACTGACTGTGAATCTAAACTGGTAAATTTGGACGTCAGCAGTGCTGCATCATGGCCCTGAAAGATCATTCTGAATAAATTGAAAATTCTTACCTCAATGAAGTCGCCGGATAACCCGTATATATCTGCTCCTATAAGAAATTTTTCTGGCACAGCCCAGTGCAATGCTGGCCGCTAGATTTGTCATGTATAAAAAGAAACAACTGATTTTTCTTTACGATAATCGGGATGACCATGGATTGCAGAAATTAGTAACTTCTTTAAATTCAAATGAATAATTGCCAAAAAAGTTAATTTTATAAAAAAGATTATTATTAAAAGATTTTTTAAATCATTTACATGGGACTTGATATAACAATAGTACAGATTTTGTTGTAATAAACTACATATGCGCGCGGCTATTTTTATCGCTCAGGCACCGCCATCGCTCCCCACGACCGGCCGCGCGAACTCCATACACCCGACTGCTAGCAACTACTTACTCCTACTGACACTGCTCTTACTGCAGCCAACACTGCTCTCTGGTCTGAGATCCTCTTATAGCTTACATATCGCAGGCAGCGCGTGAGCAATCCATCGAAATTACATCTGCTCGAGTGCGCCAGCAACAAATTCCATAGTCATGAACCTCTTACATCCTTTATTCACGGATCCGTTCGACGTTTTCCTCGGTTTTTAAAGTTGAATGAGGTTCATCTTCAACGTGTTTCCGGCCCTCCAAAAATGATTTGTGCCAGTGAAAACCTTGTGCTATTGATAAGGAATCTTCTCCATGCGCCTGTTTCGATTTTTCAAAGTTCACACTCGCGGATGTCCCACGTTTAACACGAAAATTAAAGACGTAACTCTTAATTCCGCTCTGCATTTTCGAAACACACAACGAAAACACAGCTTCACTGATGACACTATGAAAAATCAAGTGATGGCTGTACGGAGCTGAAACTCCGACTGAATACCTGGAAGAGATGAACAAACCGGTCAAACGAGGAAAACAACACAGCGTTGCCAAATCGCTTGCAGTACTGTCAGTTTCATTTCTCAGAGACCTCATAGTTTATAATATGACGTAGCACGGAGAAATACGATGCAAAATGTCTCTGTTATCATCATAAGGCTACTGGGAATCCCACATTGTCCACCGAAGCACATGCACCCACTCTCACTTGCCCTTTCTCACTTATTCAGTCGAACACATTGTCACCTCCTTGTGTCTGTAACTGTTACTGTCTCTTTCGTCTGTCCTATTGTTTCCTCTCACCATCACTGTTTCCCTCTTACTGCTACTATCTCATTCACTCCTTCCCACTGCTGATATCTCTTCCCACTGTCAGCATCTCTCTTCCCCTCGTCGTCATCACTGTCATAAAATCTGCCTCTCATTATCGCTGTCTCTCACGCTCACACACTTCCATTTTCCCCTTCTCTTGTTTCCTCTCCCACTGGTACAATCCCGTTCACTCTTATCCTGGCACCGTACTGTCACTGTCAACTATGTTCCACTGCCACTGTGTTCCTCTCTTTCGCTAGCACTACGCCTTTTTCGCTCTTTCTATGGCACAACCACTGTTTACTATCTTCACGTATATATTACTTTTCTGCATCTTTCCCACTGTCACTGTCTGCTCCTCTCTCAGCACAAAAACGGGCGAATAGGTTCGCATGCCAAAATTTTTGGGAATTTTTTGAAGGTACTGAGGAAGGTAGAATGACGCAGCTGGTACCCCCACATTTCAGTTGGAGTCTTTTAAACAGGAGTGTTTCGCCGTTTTTGTGCTCTGAGAGGAGCATTTTTCCGCTGTTTCCCAGATTTTCCCTGCCACAGCAGGGTGTGGGTCTGTAAAATTTCAACAGTTTACTTATGTGAAATTGAAGTAACGCAAAAATTAATAATTTTACATCTCAGATCGGATATTAGGTACACAAAAATTTTGATGTGCCTCAGTACTAAAACAACATGGGGTTCCCAGACCCTCCCGATGATAATGGCGAAACTTTACAGCATACTTCTCCGTGCTAAGTCACTTTATAAGCTACGTTTTGGCGCTCATACTGGATTTTCATGTGTATTTTAGGTATACAAGTAGGGTAAATTTGAATTTCTGTATCTCGGAAACGCATGAAGGTATCAAGAAAATTTTCGAGTTTGATCGAGATCGAGATCGTTTGGACATGTAACACTTCTTTTTCCATTTCCTGTGGTTAGCCGTCTTAGAATCCACGGCTCGGTTTTGATACACAAAAACCTTGTTTCTCGTGTTTATTCAGGAACCCTCCCCCCCCCCCCCCCCCGTCAATGAACTAAATGGTGCGTCCATAAACCCCTTAAGCCTACGATACACCACATCAAATGCAAAAAGAACCAACCGATTTGTTCCATTTACCTAAGTTGGAGAAAACGCGTAGTGTTCAGAAATCGGCCTTTTACTGTAGGATAGTTAGAGTGAAAGATTCTTCTGTTGGGTATACACCTGGTCTATAGCCCAAGCGTTATCCAAATTACGTAACAAAATACTGATAAACAATTATTAATTGCAGATAATATATCCTGCCTCGGGCCTGGATGTATGTGATGTCCTTAGGTTAGTTAGGTTTAAATAGTTCTAAGTTCTAGGGGACTCATGACCTCAGAAGTTAAGTCCCATAGTGCTGAGAGGCATTTTTGTCTTTCTTTTTTTTTTTGCAGATAATATATTCTAAAGCAATAATTGTAGCTGTGCTGCGAATACCAAACAGATTTATGAACACTAGTATTTAATAATAAGGTACGAATATATATTTATTCTTCACGTCAATATTTCTGTCAATAGGTATTGTATTGTAAATAATGTGATCTCAAAAGCTGGTAGCTATCAAATGCATAAATTCTTTGTATATTGTTCAATGGATGATAAGCAAAACCTATTGAAGGTGGAGGAACTTCTCCGAAACGTGTATTGGTGGTTGTTGTTGTTGTTGTTGTTGTGTCTTCAGTCCAGCGACTGGTTTGATGCAGCTCTTCATGCTACTCTATCCGTGCAAGCTTCTTCATCTCCCAGTACCTACTGCAACCTACATCCTTCTGAATCTGCTTAGTGTATTCATCTCTTGGTCTCCTCTACGATTTTTACCCTCCACGCTGCCCTCCAATACTAAATTGGTGATCCCTTGATGCCTCAGAACATGTCCTACCAATCGATCCTTTCTTATAGTCAAGTTGTGCCACAAACTCCTCCCCAATCCTATTCAATACCTCCACATTAGTTATATGACCTACCCATCTAATCTTCAGCATTCTTCTGTAGCACCACATTTCCAAAGCTTCTATTCTCTTCTTGTCCAAACTAGTTATCGTCCATGTTTCACTTCCATACATGGCTACGCTCCATACAAATATTTTCAGAAACGACTTCCTGACACTTAAATCTATACTCGATGTTAACAAATTTCTCTTCTTCAGAAACGCTTTCCTTGCCATTGCCAGTCTACATTTTATATCCTCTCTACTTCGACCATCATCAGTTATTTTGCTCCCTAAATAGCGAAACTCCTTTACTACTTTAAGTGTCTCATTTCCTAATCTAATTCCCTCAGCATCACCCGACTTAATTCGACTACATTCCATTATCCTCGTTTTGCTTTTGTTGGTGTTCATCTTATACGCTCCTTTCATGACACTGTCCATTCCGTTCAACTGCTCTTCCAAGTCCTTTGCTGTCTCTGACAGAATTACAATGTCATCGGCGAACCTCAAAGTTTTTATTTCTTCTCCATGGATTCTAATACCTACTCCGAATTTTTCTTTTGTTTCCTTCACTGCTTGCTCAATATACAGATTGAATAACGTCGGGAGAGGCTACAACCCTGTCTCACTCCCTTCCCAACCACTGCTTCTCTTTCGTGCCCCTCGACTCTTGTAACTGCCATCTGGTTTCTGTACAAATTGTAAATCGCCTTTTGCTCCCTGTATTTTACCCCTGCCACCTTGAGAATTGAAAGAGAGTATTCCAGTCAATATTGTCAAAAGCTTTCTTTAAGTCTACAAATGCTAGAAACGTAGGTTTGTCTTTCCTTAATCTAGCTTCTAAGATAAGTCGTAGGGTCAGTATTGCCTCCCGTGTTCCAATATTTCTACGGAATCCAAACTGATCTTCCCCGATGTCAGCTTCTACCAATTTTTCCATTCGTCTGTTGGTGGTTAAACAAGATAAACTGTATTTGCTCAAAGCAGAACCACATTGCCTTAGCACATATGAATGCAAGTTTGCATCCAACTGAAAATTCAGAGAGAATAGAGACTGGCAGATTCCTGCCTACTGAGGAACAATATGCTGGAATCTAAATTCAAATGCGACCATTTCAGAGGATTTCATTATTTGCTCAAGATGGTGGCAACCATTATATTCAGACCGAAATTCATACTGCTCTTCTAGTTTCTAGAGGAGCGCAGTGCTATAAAAAACGACTGTGTTTCAACCGTTGTACAAAGCAGGAGGAGAAACCTGTGAATAAATGACGGTGTGTGCCTTCTGTCCCAGCAAGCAGTCCTCGACCTCTGCGCTCCCAGCAGCTGGATCTGGTCCTCGTTTTTGAAGTCGGAAGCACACCAGCATGTGCACACAAAGAACCTATAAAATAACCTATAAAACTTAAGAGTGCAGCCGCCGCAGTTTGCCGGCTTCTTCCTGACCAAACGTCAGAACAAGATGCAGCTAGATGCCAAGACAAAACGTCGCTGCCCATTGATAAAATGGAGCTGGGTTGTGCCATTTTATTGTGGCTCCTCCAGTGCCGTATTAACGTTTGCAACACCGGGATTTCAACTTCAAACAAACTAAAAATTAATTACGTAAATTTATTTTCTGAGACGATAGTTAAAGTTTTGTGACTACCCCTCGCATGTCTTCTCTGTAGTTATGTATTAATCTCCCATTTTTATTTACATAAACTTGTCATTTTGTATGCTCGTCTGCAAAACTTAAGGACGGCAATAGCATTCGCTTGATGTGTCACTGCCGAGTAACATAGCTCGATGAGGCTTGGGACACAATAGAAAGAACTGCTACAGTTTAGTACAGAAAGTAACTAAAAAAAATACGCACTGAGACGAACAGAAATTACCCTTTCATCCAAATAGAATAATTACACTGAAGTCACCGAAATAATAATGGTCCCCTGGACATTAGAAAAGGTGGGCATGGTTTTAATAGAACAACATGGCAATGTATGCCCTGGAAGTGCTCTCACGAGGGCCACAAAGTTGGTAAGGAGTTCCTGTGGTAGGTCGTGCTATTCCTCCACCAGCACATATGTCAACTGCTGGATGGTAGAGGGTTCACGAGCATTCCTCTCCCCAGCGTGTCCCACACGTAATCGACGAGATTCGAGTCGGAGAAATGGGTAGGCGAGTCCATTTGCCAATGTCCTCTCATTTCAAGAGCTCGTCCACCTGCGCTGCTCTATCTGGTCGCGCTTTGTCATTCATAAAAATGAACTCATGGTCGAATACACCCCTGAAAAGACGCACTTGGGAAGGGAGTATAGTGTCACGACGACATGACCGGTTGGTGTTCAGTGTTCAAAGAGCTGAAGGCTGGTAGACCCATGCAACATTATACCTTACCACTCCTTAAGACCTGAACCACCAAAATGATCACGTTCGACAACGTTCCTGGATGCATTATGCGTTTCCACCTGTCGCCAAATGGAGGTATCTAGAGCACCGTAGAACACGATTTATAATGGTGATACAGGCTTTATGGTGTTTGCAGGCATAATGTTCCATCTTTGAACCACGTTACACTCACTGATCAATGATAATATGACAACGTACTTCTTCGCCATATGCTTTCGGCCCTCCCTTCATTTTTCTGGACGACAATGCGCAACCACATCAAACAGCGCATTTGTGGGAGGACTTCCAACTTTCCTCTGTAATTATGCAAAAGCGTGGCGCTCTACAATGACACACTTCAGCCGAGTGTTGCTGCATTGCTGCTTTAACGCCTGCTTATGGACTTGCGAGATTTGAGGTATGTCGAATTGGTTGCCTACCCGCAGGTGCCTAGGAATTGGTCAAGGGTTGTATCGATACAAATACACATTTAAGTGCTCAATAAACGTGGCTGGATGGCACTGAGGGTGCAGCCGCATCTTGGAATGACCAGTTCCCATTTCATTCATGCGCATGTCAATGTCGCACCCCCACCTCCTTGATGACGCCATGGGTGGGTGCGAAACAGGAGAGCTGGAAAAGTATATACACCTTTTCTGCTTTGGATCACGTTCAATTTTCATCGAATTGTTTTGAACAGTCGCTGATGCTTCCAGCCCGTATACTGGAGCAAAAATTGTGGTCGTGCTATACGCTTAGGATATGAGCCCGTTCATTGGAGTTGCAACCCCAAGATGTCCTTGGAGATGGGTTGAGCGACCGGGGGGTGTCAGCAGTGTCTGAGGCTGTCAGAACGTCCTTCTGTTGCCCAACGCACTGCAGACTGTCTTTTCGACTACTAAATGCGTATAAATGTATGCCCCTAGGGAAGGAGTGGTTTCATTAACGCCCTTTACGCCATCTCCTGAGGTCTTTTTGGGTCGATTCTGAGAATCAGCGTGTATGAAATGCTTTCCTCACCTATCCGTAAGAAAAGCGTGTGATTCCAATGCCCAGCCTCACGGTGCTGACCTCCATCGCAGAGGCGTCGACAGAAGGGTTCTAATATGGGTGGGTGGGTGGGTGGGGGGGGAGGGCTGTGACGACCTTCCCATCGTGTGACACGTCCGCCGTGGCGTTGTGATGAATTGTGAAATTTGGTACAAATGTGATATCATTAACCCACCTTACACCTCACATGGGCTTCTGGGCTCAGGCATTTCTTTTCGTATGTGTCGAATCTTGCTTTATAAACCGCCCCCGAGCCTGAGGGTGACATCGCAGCGCGCCATGCGTTTGCACCATTTCAGAGGCTGTGGACACCTCTGAGCCAGGTTTAAAACTTAAGCATTCCAATGGGGGAAAGTAAGGAGTTTCAAAAAAGTGACACTCTAATTCTTTTGCATAATAGAATTACATAACGTGACGACGGTTTAAACCATATTTCATAGATAGTGTACCATTTTATATCTTTAAGCACAAGGTCCTTTACCATAGAACAAGTAATAATTGCAAATTAACTGAGCTCCGCTAACGTCTTAATGACTTTTCCTGTCTGGAAAATTAAAATTTGTGCTGGTTTCCAACAGCTTCAGTTTCAAACTGTATGTGACTTTTACCTGGCTTTCGATAATACTTCTGCTTAATTGGATTTCATTTACCGTATACTGGTGTGTAGTGCAGTTATTACGGTAGTAAAGTAACAGACAAACTACTTAGCACAACATTCACAAGACTTTCTCGACTGCAATCCTTTTACATTTCAATAGAGTATTTGTTACTAAGTATATGAACATGGTGTACCTTAGAACGTTTGTTCACTTTTGGAAAAACCTTAATTTGCTGGAGTAATTTTTGTAATTTCAGAAAAACATTCAGCACATAAAAAAGGAATGCTATCATTTAAAAATGAAATAAGAAACTATATTAAACATGCGATACAGGGCAGGCTAGAGGCTAAAGTCAGGAAAGTGTTCCAAGGTACTACGCTCTCCCCTACTAACAATTAAACAATTAAGCATTACAGTACAGTAGAATGTATTAACAAGCGGATATCTAGTGTGAATAATAAGTTTGATAACTAGTAAATTTTTCAAATAGAAATTACAGGAGAACACTGCGTTCCCTAAAACCTGCAACCTCCTGGTTACTGAAAAGTAATTTTACAACGTTTCAGGACACAGAAATTTTACGGTCGTGATAGGGAAGAGCAGAAGTCTTTGATCGTTGAACGGATAAAAATAGAGTAACCAAACAGACCTTCAAATACCTGTGGTAAACGTAGTAAACAACAAACTAGGTTCAAGAGATCGAGAACAAAATAAGAAGAAACAACGGATACAGACAATATTAGAATAAAATAATTACCGAGGGAAGGATTACGAGGTCGAAGCAACAGAAGAAAACCACAACTTCTTCTGATATTTAAAATTTCATATGCAACGACGTACAAGATGACAATTATTGAACTACATGAAATAAAATCGTGTGCGGCTGGTCCCGGCGGAGGTTCGAGTCCTCCCTCGGGCATGGGTGTGTGTGTTTGTCCTTAGGAAAATTTAGGTTAAGTATTGTGTAAGCTTAGGGACTAATGACCTTAGAAATCAAGTCCCATAAGATTTCACACACATTTTTTGAAATAAAATCGTCACAAGTTCTGAACGATTTGCGTCAGGTCGTTCAAACTGCACGGTTGGCCGCAGTGCATTATGATGCGCAAGTGACCCTGATTTCGACAAGATGTGGTTCATCCAAGACGGCGCTCGACCCCATCGAGGCAGCAGAGTGTTTGATGTCCTGGAAGAGCACTTTGGAGACCGCATTCTGGCTCTGGGGTAAGCAGATGGCACTGGCATGGGCCACGATTGGCCGCCATATTCTCCGGATTTGAACACATGCGACTCCTTATTGTGGGGCTATATTAAAGACTGAGTCTACAACAATAACCCCAAAACCATTGCTGAGCTGAAAATAGCCATTCAGGAGGTGATCGACAGCATCGATGTTCCGACTCTTCAGTGCAGAATTTCACTATTCGTCTTGCACCACATGATCGCCAGTGATGGCACGCATATCTAACATGTCATAACCTAAATCCGAATATCTGTAGTGATGTTTACATGTTGAATAAGCTGTGTGCACGCCGTAGTTTGTCACTAATTAACTTTTTTTATATAGTTCAGTAATTCTCACCTTGCACATACTCCGCAAGCCACCACATGGTGTGTGGCAGAGAGTACCACTAGTAGTAGCTTCCTTTCCTACTCCACTCGCAGGTAGAACGAGGGAAAAACGACTGTCTGTATGCCACCGTACGAGCCTTAATTTCTCGTATCCTACCTTCGTGGTCCCTACGCGAAGTGAGTGTTGACGGCAGTAGGATCGTTCCGCAGTAAGCATCAAATGCTGGTTCTCTAAATTTTCTCAACTGTTTTCCTCGGAAAGAACATCACCTTACCTCCAGGGATTCCCATTTGAGATCGCGAAGCATCTCTATAACACTTGAGTGTTCTTAGAACTTACTGGTACCGTATTTAGCAGCCTGCCTCTAAATCGTTTCGATGTCTTCCTTTAATCCGACCTGGTGCAGATCAAATGGTTCAAATGGCTCTGAGCACTATGGGACTTAACTTCTGAGGTCATCAGTCCCCTAGAACTTGAACTACTTAAACCTAACTAACCTAAAAACATCACAAACATCCATGCCCGAGGCAGGATTCGAACCTGCGACCGTAGCGTCGCGCGGTTCCAGATTGTAGCGCCTAGAACCACTCGGCCACCCCGGCCGGCTGGTGCAGATCCCGAAGACTTGAGCACTACTCAAGAACAGGTCGCACTATCGTGCTATGTGCAGTCTCCTCCACAGATGAACCACACTTGCCTAAAATTCTCCCAATAAACCGAAGTCGACCATTCGGCTTCTCTACCACAATCATCATGTGCTCGATCCATTTCATATCACTATGCAACATTACGCCCAGATATTTAACTGTGTCATCAGGGCACTACTAATGATATATCCGAAAGTTATGGGTTTGCTTTTTCCTACTGATCTGCATTAACTTACATTTTTCTATACTTAGAGCTAACTGCCATTCATTACATCAACTATAAATTTCATCTTCGTCACATTGTATCATCATACAGATACCTATCTTCGACATCTCGTGCACCACAGAATTATCAGCAAACAACCGCAGATTACTGCCTACTCAGTTCCCCATATCATTGAAGTCATAGAAAATAATAGTGGTCCTGTCACATTTCCCTGGGCACTCCTAGCGATATCCTTGTCTCTGATGAACGCTCGTCGTCGAGGACTACTGGGTTGTATTACTTAACATGTCTTAGAGCTTCGCACAAATATGGAGGAAACCTGACGGTATATAGTTACTGACGTGAATGTTTCTGAGTTCGCCTCAGTTCATGAAGAGTATAGTCAGAAAGAAAACCTCTTTCTATTGTCGTTACCAGAAGCTGTCGTGATATTGTTTTCCTTGCCCAGACAACCATCGATGATATTTAATCAGGCATACTATCTAAATTCGTGAACCGCTGATTTGTGTGCTTTCAGTTGCACTTGAAGTTAATAGTTTGCCACCTTAATATACGTCGAGGTAATTAATATATTTTAGGGTAATCTGCTACCCCTACACAGATTGTAGCTCATTCAGACCTTTTATGAAACGTCCCCTTTGACAATTATACATGACTGTGCTTAAACTGACACACAATATTTTGTTAGCGCGACGCAATCTGACTTTTAAAATTCCCTACAAAAGAATGGCCCTGACTAACATTAAACTATACCTTTCACAAATCACTTACCTCACAAAAATCTTCGCTGCTCAAGCTACTGCAATACAGCGAGCGCCACTACTGCCAGCTAAATAAAAGATTCAAACTATGGAAGGCACTAACTACTGATAGGGATAGTTAGCAAATCAAAGATATTAATAGAGAACAAACAATGTATTTACCTTTACATCATCATATATAAATATAGCAGTTCATGACAAATTTCAAAACTCCGCCATCTCTCTCCCCACATCCACCACGGCTGGCGGCTCACCTCCAACTGCGCAACGCTACGCGCTGTTCACAGCCAGCTGCCTAACACTACAATGGCGAGTATTACAACAATGCAAAGCAGCCACAGACTGCACACAGCACAGCCAGTGATTTTCATATTGAGCGCTACGTAACGTTGCCAATAAGAAAACATAAACAGCCTACTTACATAGAGAAAACATAAACAGCCTACTTACATAGAGAAAACATAAACAGCCTACTTACACTTTCAATAACCACAATACGACCAGATGATTAAAAATTCTCACAGTAGGTACGACTGAATTACTATTCTTCGCAGTCGTATCAGATAGTATAAATAATTCATTAATTAATAATTATTTTCACAAATTCTATGGTTGGGTTCGTTTTCAGCAGAGGCATACAATGGTATGCCACGTAACTAAAAATATATTGAGGTATTTAATAGAAACTGAACTGGATTCTAGTGTGAGCAAAAAGGGACTGAACACAATTTTAAAGACATCCATTACATCCATTATTCATTCAATTATTTCATTACAAGATCATAAACGCCGCAAGAGATGTAGTACAGCTTCAGGCTTCTTTCTTGCGTTGGACGGCCGGCGACCAGGTAGATACTGTTTACTTGTGCCGCGTGAAGAATAATTTGCAGTGCTTGTCAGATCTCCGCGACGTAGACGTAGTAATAATAATAGTGACAATAATAATAATAATAATAATAATAATAATAATAACTTCAAAGTACTCTCAAATTTTCATTAAACACAAATATTATTATAATACTATCATTAAATTACATACAGTACCATAGAATATGTAAGTGGCAGTTTTCTCAGCGATACTGCACAACTTCTATATCATTATAATAATGAGCCGCCTTTACTTAAAAAGACAATCTGTACAGGTCTTAGCTTCTAACACACCATTTTTACTTTTTTTCAGTTTGTAGAAACAGTATATGCTCGAAACGCGGTCTGTGACTCCACAATGGCGTTTACATTTACATTAGTGGTTAGCTTTTCAGTCAAAGTATTCCCATAACTTTGAGTCAAGTACTAAAATAATTCACAGTTCAAAAGTTTGTCCAGAAAAAATCGTATATTGAAACTATCAATGACACGTTAATTTTTTTAAAAATCCAGCCCTATATGGAGGAGGAACAATTTTCCAAAGTGCATAGTGGGAAGGTCAATTCAAGAGACTGCTTACAGTCAATTCTATATTTCTACTGAAACGAAAGACAATGAAAAGAAACAGGTATGTAGGAAGGAAAAGAAAGAAAACTTTCTTCCGTGCAGTTTTTCTGGAGATCGCAACGAACTACTGGCAAAATTTTTCGAATGACTGACTGCTCGTGTTTTCTGTTACTTTCCGATTACACGGTAAAAATTGTGGTAGCAGCAATTGAAGTTAATGCCGTTGTGATAATGAATTGGTTCTGATGTCAGTGGAAATCGTAGTTTATTATTCAGTAAATCTGGACGTTCAAGTCGCTGTGAGTTAAAGGAAGACACTGTAACTTGCGAAGATAAGATCGAGATAACGAAGCTGGAGCTGATAGCCCCAGACGGAACTCTCTGCGAGGCATCTCTACAACTCTGATGTTTCCGCGTTACATTCTCAGCACTCTGCACGTACAGCACCGCATTATCAGCTGAAATTCGTCGTATGTGAATGACACACGATGACGGTCATTCAAACACGTGCAGCAGTAGACAGATATAACCACAGCGGATTTGCGTGAATGATCCAGTGGTACTAATAATAATGCAAGAGTAATCTCCAATTTATCTTCTTTTATTTCTCGGCATTCTTTTAACTTCTTTGATGTGGTCAGTCAAAATTTTATCTCGGAACAGTCACTACAGCCAACGCCGTCAATTCGTTGAATGTATTCCAATTTCTGTATTGACCTTTAATTTCTGTTCTGTTCAGGACCCTCTAGAACCATGTAAAACTTACTACATTCCCTATAATCTTGTCCCTTGTCACAGTCGTTTACATATATTCATTTCGTAGCCTATTTCTCATTAGATCGTTTAATTTCCAGCGTCCTTCTGTAGCACTACATCTCAAACTTTTTGATTCTTTTCTGTTCCGATTTTCTCACAGTCCATGATTTACTACTATACAATGCTGTACTAAAGACGCACATTCTCAGAAAGGCTTGTATTTGATACTAGCAGAGACGTTGCGCACTTTATCGACACTGGTCTGTTTGTTACGCCCTCTTTGCTTTATTCGACACCTTTCCAACGTATGAGAATTCTTCACTTCTTGACTCGTAATTTTGATACTTAAATTTGTAAGGTGGCAGAATAAATGAAGGTCATTTTCGCACCTTACATAAGAATTTTATATATCGCAACGGGAAGGTGAGTATGACACCTAACTTATTTCGGCGGTAATGAGCTGATTTACCTATAAGTATGTAATGCAAAAGGGGCGACACTCAATCGGCGGTATTAACACACCTGTATAATGCATGTCAATGAGCAGAAGGTGGAACAAGCAGCTAGAGGAAACGTTTTATGTGGAAGCCTGTGCGGGCAGACGCAGAGGCCGCACCCTGAGTGCCACTACGGATAGCTCTTAAGGGGGGCATCCCACGGTGGGAGTCAGAGACCGGAAAGGTGACGTATGCTGCAGAGCGAGTAGGACAGAAAGAAGCTTTAGAAAGCTGCGTTTCGGAATCCCAAATGGATATGAACAAAGCCAATGACACAGTTGATCACGTCAACAGCCAGTGGTACTCATGTGAGCGGGCACGAAACGTCCGACTGGCGGAAACGAACTAGGAAAGAGTAAAGTGCCGAGATTTCAATGCAGTTCAATGGTAGGGTCTTTGTGATTGGTAGAGAGAGTTTCCACAAAATAAGAGGAACGCTCCTATTGGTCGAAAAAAGCATTGACGCGTAGAACGAAAGAACCCAGGTGGGGAGAGAGTTCGGCTACGAGAAAAAGGAGAGCAAAATTTTGGTGGACTCGTCTCTGAACTGGCGTCAAGTGCAGAATTGAGCGCATAACGCTGTGTATGATGCAGAGGAGAAGTTTGAGTGAACACTGCTTTCACTGTGGATGACATTCAGCTAGATATTAGCTGTAGCATCGTTGAGCTCTCAACGAACCAGCCAGTTTGTTAATTGTTCTTGCAAGGACAGAGGGCATTTTAATATGCATGCTGCTCCAGCCATGCACATGCGTATCACCATGTTCCAAGACTAGGGATGAGTGCATGTTTTCTCACATCACGAGAAAAATGGTTCAAACGGCTTTGAGTACTATGGGACTTAACTTCTGAGGTCATCAGTCCCCTAGAACTTAGAACTACTTAAACCTAACTAACCTAAGGACATCACACACATCCACGCCCGAGGCAGGATTCGAACCTGCGACATCACGAGAAACAAAGGGAGAATTTCTACTGAAAAAAATCAGCAAAGGTTTAACTAGATTTTATAGGAATTTCAGTGGGTGAGAGCAGCCTTGCAGACGACAGCTCATGGCAGCTAAGGTAAATACTGCGTGCAGAGGCATAAACCTGTTGGTTCACCAGCTTGCGTCCACTGTAAACTTGAGCGACCTTGGGTAATCTTTTGCACGACTTGTCCCAAAACTAACCATCCTCTGTGGACTTGATTGTCATCCTAAATAGTACCAAACTTTAAACCGGAATTAGATGGTTCAAATGGCTCTGAGCACTATGGGACTCAACTGCTGAGGTCATTAGTCCCCTAGAACTTAGAACTACTTAAACCTAAGCAACCTAAGGACATCACAAACATCCATGCCCGAGGCAGGATTCGAACCTGCGACCGTAGCGGTCTTGCGGTTCCAGACTGCAGCGCCTTTAACCGCACGGCCACTTCGGCCGGCCCGGAATTAGATGATTTATCATAGTACTAACCAACATCATAACGTAGTCATAAGAATAATTTTGTAAAGAAACTTCTAGTTAAATTTTACTATTGTTGTGTTTAGGATTATTTCACTTTCTGAGGACGAGATGCGTTCGTTTGACAACTGTAGTAACATTGTCACATTGTAAACTGAGTAAAAGCGTGTATTTCTGTGATACGTTTGCAACATTAAACCAAAGTTATAAATAACTTACACAGTTGCTGTTGATCAGACATGAACCTTACAAATTTATTGCTAATTCATTTATGCTGCTCATTTCTTTCATATTTGTTTGATTTATTTTTAATCCACGATCTATGCTCAGTAGATTTCCACATTTATAGCCTGCATTTTAGTGACATATAAATACATAGCAACACCGAAGCATAATTACTATAGGTAATGATATTTCGAGAATACTTTTGTGTAGGTAACATATTTAAATAATTAACATTGGATTATCACAGATTGATCTATGATCGAGATGAATCATTGTAAATGTGATATGCCGGTACATTAATAACCCGTGTCACCGCCAGAATCGAACTCAAGCATGGGAACGTGCATAAATTGCGTTGTACAGGTGCCGGTTGTCAGTTTGTGGGAGGCAGTTCCATGCCTGTTGCACTTGATCGGACAACGCAGGGACGGTTAACGGTGTCTGTGCATGACGCTGGAGTGGTCGTCCAGTGATGTCCCTCATGTGCTCGACTGGAAACAGATCTGGTGATCGAGCAGGCCAAGACAAGATGTCGACACACTGTAGAGCATGTTGGATTACAACAGCGGTATGTGGGCGAGAATTATCCAGTTGAGAAACATTCCATGGAATGCTGTTCATAAATGGCAACACAACAGGTCGAATCACCAAACTGACGTACAATTTTGCAGTCAGGTGCATGGGATAATCACGAGAGTGTTCCTGCTGCCACACAAAATCGCACTCCAGACCGTAACTCCAGGTGTAGCACGCAGACGGGTTGGTTGCGGTCTCTCAGTTGGCCTCCTCCTAACCAACATACAGCCACTACTGGCACCGAAGCAAGACCGGCTTTTATCAAAAAGCACAACAGACCTCCACTCTACCTTCCAATGAGCTTTCGCTTGACCTACTGAAGTCGCAAATGGCGGTGGTTAGGGCCATACACGGTGGTCTTCCCTCTCGGTAGTGCCACGTGGCCGTTCGGAGCCCGGTCTTCTTGCGAACGTACATTCTCGTCACCCTTTCTCCTAGCAGTCTGTACAGAGGCTATATTCCTACCAAGTCATTCTGCCATGTGTATTTCACGACTTCGTTCGAACTCTGAGAGATGTTGATAATAGCGTCTTGTCGCGCTAAAGGCATTCTTGACGAACGTCAACCCACCACGTCCAGTGTCAAATGTAACTAAAAAAAATGGTGTGTGTGTGAAATCTTATGAGACTTAACTGCTAAGGTTATCAGTCCCTGAGCTTACACACTACTTAACCTAAATTATCCTAAGGACAAACACACACACCCATCCCCGAGGAGGACTCGAACCACCGCCGGGACCAGCCGCACAGTCCATGACTGCAACGCCGCAGACCGCTCGACTAATCCCGCGCGGCCCTAAAACTCAAGACCGTCACACCGTGTATTTAATGCAAACCTGATTTGCAACCTCATAATGGCGCTATTAGCGCCATTATTGCGCGACTGGTGTGAAATTTGAACAGACATCTTTCAGATGTAGAAACAAGCCTACCAACTTCCATTTATGTCGCACAACTCTTTGTGTTTTGATGTTCTTCTCGTCATTGTATGTACATATTTTCATTTATTCTACATTCACGATGACAGAGGCAAAAACTGACCACTGAAGATGCTTCAAAATAAGTGAAAAGCTTCTGGTCCAAATAAGACTTTATACAGTTGCAAAATACGGAATACTTTCAAGTTGCGACTGTGAGAGAGGGGCCTCAAAACCAAAAAGACAACCATCATTTTACTAGGAATTTATGGAAGGAACTTCAACAGCCGGCCGGGGTGGCCGAGCGGTTCTAGGCGCTACAGTCTGCAACCGCGCGACTGCTGTGGTCGCAGGTTCGAATCCCGTCTCGGACATGGATGTGTGTGATGTCCTTAGGTTAGTTCTAGGGGACTGATGACCTCATAAATTAAGTCCCACAGTGTTCATAGCCATTTCAAACATTCTGAACTTCAGCATCTCACTTTTATTTTTAAATATGTGTCATTTAAGTGTTTTGTTTTCTAATATGTCCCACGTTCTCGTGGCTCTCCTCATTATCGCTGTACAGAAGTAACGAATTATCTAATGTCATCTAAGGGCTGATGTACTTGAAGCCATGTCCGGCCATGATGATTTACGATTTTCGTGTCTCATCCAATTTACTGTAGGTGAAACCCTCATCTCAGATGTTAAGCTCTAATCTTCCTACCATAAAACACCAAAGATGGATTTTATTCAACGTTTGGCATAATAATAATAATAATAATAATAATAATAATAATTCTACACACAATTGGAAAGCCCCTGGAAAAGATAAAATAGCAAATTTGTGGCTAAAGAAGCTCACCTCAACACATTCACATCTAACTAAATTATTTAACAGTTACATTGCAGACCCATATACAGTCCCTGATACACTTACACAAGGAATAACTTATCTGAAACCTAAAGATCAAGCAGACAGAGCAAACCCAGCAAAATATCGCCCCATAACATGCCTACCAACAATATACAAAATATTAACTTCAGTCACTACACAGAAATTAATGACACATACAACACAGAACAAAATTATAAATGAAGAACAAAAAGGCTGCTGCAAAGGAGCACGAGGATGTAAAGAGCAACTGATAATAGATGCAGAGGTAACATATCAAGCTAAAACTAAACAAAGGTCGCTACACTACGCATACATTGATTACCAAAAAGCTTTTGATGGTGTACCCCACTCATGGTTACTACAAATATTGGAAATATACAAAGTAGATCCTAAACTGATACAGTTCCTAAACATAGTAATGAAAAATTGGAAAACCACACTTAATATTCAAACAAATTCAAATAATATCACATCACAGCCAATACAGATTAATCGTGGAATATACCAAGGAGACTCATTAAGTCCTTTCTGGTTATGCCTTGCTCTGAACCCACTATCCAACATGCTAAATAATATGAATTATGGATATAATATTACTGGAACATACCAACACAAAATCACACATTAGCTATACATGGATGAGCAGCAACAAATCAACAACTCAACCAATTACTAAAGATAACAGAAGTATTCAGCAATGATATAGGTTTGACTTTTGGAACAGACAAATGAAAGACAAATAGCATAGTCAAGGGAAAACACACTAAACAAGAAGATTACATATTGGATAACCACAGCGACTGCATAGAAGCGATAGAAAAACAGATGCCTATAAAAATCTAGGATACAGACAAAAAATAGGAATAGATAATACAAATATTAAAGAATAACTAAAAGAAAAATATAGACAAAGACTAACAAAAATACTGAAAACAGAATTGACAGCAAGAAACAAGACAAAAGCTATAAATAGTTATACTATACCAATATTGACCTACTCATTTGGAGTAGTGAAATGGAGTAACACAGACCTAGAAGCACTCAATACACTTACATGATCACAATGTCACAAATATAGAATACATCACATACATTCAGCAACTGAAAGATTCACATTAAGCAGAAAGGAAGGAGGAAGGGGATTTATCGACATAAAAAACCTACATTATGGACAGGTCTTAAGAAAATTCTTTATAGAACGAGCAGAAACTAGCAAAATACACAAGGCAATCACTCATATAAATACATTGGCTACACCATTGCAATTTCATAACCACCTCTACAACCCTCTAGATCACATAACATCAACAGATACGAAGAAAGTAAATTGGAAAAGGAAAACACTACATGGCAAGCACCTGTATCATCTAACACTGCCACACATCGATCAAGACGCATCCAACAAATGGCTAAGAAAAGGCAATATATACAGTGAGACGGAAGGATTCATGATTGCAATACAGGATCAAACAATAAACACCAGATATTAAGCAAGCATATTATTAAAGATCCCAATACCACAACAGATAAATGCAGACTTTGCAAACAACAAATAGAAACAGTAGATCACATCACAAGCGGATGTACAATACTAGCAAATACAGAATACGCCAGAAGACATGACAATGTAGCACAAATAATACATCAACAACTTGCCATACAACATAAACTAATAAAACAACACGTTCCCGCATACAAGTATGCACCACAAAATGTACTGGAGAATGATGAATACAAATTATACCGGAGCAGAACCATTATAACAGATAAAACAACACCACATAACAAACCTGACAACATACTCCGCAATAAAAAGAAGAAATTAACACAACTAATCGAAATATCCATACCCAATACAACAAATATACAGAAGATAACAGGAGAAAAAATTGAAAAGTACATGCAACTGGCTGAGGAAGTCAAGGACATGTGGCATCAGGATAAAGCTGACATACCAATTATACTATCAACTACAGGAGTCATACCACACAATATCCACCAGTACATCAACGCAATACAGCTACATCCAAACGTATATATACAAATACAGAAATGTAATTATTGATACATTTTCAATTACCCGAAAGTTCCTAAATGCAATGTAACATATACCGTACAGTTAAAAGGAAGTCACGCTTGATCAAGGTCCGCGTCACTTTCCATTTTTAACCAGACGTCTGAGAAAGGAAGAAAATAATAATGATATCGTATGAGAAGACTCAATACATGGAACGACAAACCAACTATGCACACATCATGAAAACGTTGTATGGAACCGTAAAAAGAGTCTAATACATATAAATAGGAGGATGAAACATGACATGCAACATAGAACGAACAGAAAGACTCCAAAAAGTATACAAACTCACATGGACACATTGTAATAACAAAAGCATATCAAGACAGGCCAAAATTAGACACTAAAAAACACTTGTATTATTGAAAGCACTATATGCGTCAGAAACGACCACAAATGGACCATCAGGCATTATAGAGACAGAAAAAATAGAACGCAAAATTCTCAGGAAAATATTCGGACCAATACACAAAGATGGCATATGGATGAAAAGACCTACCAATGAGTTATACCAACACACTGACAGACTCACAGACATCATCAGAAAACGCAGACTAAATTTCTACGGACACATACAGAGAATGGACAACACCAGACTTAGAAAGAGAATCTCTGATGTGGTAAAAGATTCAAGCCTTAAAACAAATTGGTATCATGAAATAGAGGAAGACATAAGGCAGTTGGGGATCAACAAACAAATGATAAAAGACACAAAGGAATTCAGGAACAAAATTAGGAACGCAAAATTTATGGTAAATGAGAAGAGGAAGACGGGAGCATTATGGACGGAACAAAGGAAACTAGAGCATAGTCAAAGGATGAAGAGATTTTGGGAAGAGAAAAGGAAGAAAGGAAAGAAGTGAAAATTGTCACATCATGAGATGAGTTCAAACAATGTCCAAAAGGACAAAAATGATATGAATGAATGAATGAATGAATAATACTGACATACAGAAGGTGGGGTCAAACAGTATCTAAACAATATATTTGTAATTTATTACAAGAGAACAAAAGAAATGCTTTACAGTGCAGTTGCTCATGGTTGGACAAGATTTCTGACACAGAAAAAACAATTTTCCATTGAGCCACGTAAGCACCGTTTCCGTCACTACTTCGTCGGAATGGAGCGACGGCCTCTTGACCCGTCTGTATGCGTTAACAACAAATGGAAAAGTGACGGGGCGAGAACTGTATTCAGGACGGCGACGGCCTCTTGACCCGTCTGTATGCGTTAACAACAAATGGAAAAGTGACGGGGCGAGAACTGTATTCAGGACGACCCAGCACCTCTAAGTGCATTTTCTGATGAGCTTTAACGCTTTATCGCGTGTTCTGATGCAAAAGAAAACAGCGCTGTCTGACAACAGATACCGCATTTGTTTCGAATTGGAGGCTCCAGCATGTCACTGATACGTTGAGTGTTTGATGTCGACACCGTTTCTAAGTAATTTTCCAAAACTGACCCTTGTGCTTCCCATACGCGTTTGTTCTCTTGTTCAAAGTGATGAACCTGTTTCATCTCCAGATGATGATTTGTTTTAAAAAATATTTTTCCCTCCCCTAGCATGACGTCCAGAAGTTGCTGACAGATTTGCACGTGATTGTGCTTGTGGTCTTCACTGAATTGTTTTGGGACCCATCTTGCACAGACGTTACGCAACTTGAGACAATTGAGGATGATGTCATATTCAAAACTATAATCGATAGGCATTTGATTAGCTACTATCAACAGTCACTCGTCGGCTCTGCGGCTGAGATCACGGACCTGATCCTTGTTGACATCAGCGGTGGATGTGAAACAATGCCCTGCTGCTTCCCCGTCCTCCACACTTTTCCGTCCTCTTTTGAACTGTTCAGTCCACTAGTAATCTCTCGGCTCTGATAAATGTTGCCCCCTTATTGTGCTGGAAGTTTTCTATGGATCTGAGCTCGCAAAACACCTTTACATTAATAACAACAGATTACAGAACGCTGTTCCTTATCGGTGCAGACGGTTGAATCCTGCCTAGTCGTCGAATACGGGGTGTCTAGGAAACCTGCTTTCTCAAATCGCTAGACAATAATTCAAACAAATCGTATTAAGGGGATGTTTAACCCGCCTGGGTAGCCGCGAGCGCGTTAGCGCGCTACTTCCTGGACTCGGGTAGGCGCACCGGCCCAGGATCGAATCCGCTCGGCGGATTAACGACGAGGGCCGGCGTGCCAGCCAGCCTGGATGTGGTTTTTAGGCGGTTTTTCACATCGCCTTAGGCGAATACCGGGCTGGTCCCCACGTTCCGCCTCAGTTACATGCGTCGCAGACATTTGAAACACGTTCGTACTATTTCACGATTTATGCTAGATGCAAACAGCTTTTAAAAAAAAAGGATGGGGCCCCTCCACGCCCACACCAACGTGGTGACCAAACCAAAAGTTCTACTGTCACCTCCGTAAACATGTTAGTTGTCTAGTAAGTGGATCACAGGATGCTGGGCTGTGATGTTGTCCGTGCATCTGGGTAAGACTACGCATTAACAGGGTCCATCAGGTGATAGATAGTGGACGAAACGCGAGTGAGGATAGCGATTTGAAGAGCAGAGGGAAAAAAGTGCCATGGCTCGTGCCGTGGGAAAAAAACCTCTGCGACAGTGGGATGGGTAGTAAGAGCAGTAGTGGCTTACTAGCTGCGATAGCTCATGCAAGGTTGGATTAGTTAGTATAGGTATCATGCATCGTTACCATGACAAGCGATGGCGATGTGTCCCAGTTGCTGCTGCTGCTGCATCCCTGGAACAATCAAGATCGTTATACAGTAGTGGGAGATCGGCCATAGATCATCTCACTGTGTGGGGGATGCGTGGAGCTTGTTTGCATGCAGTGTACGGTACGTCTTCCCTGTGTGGTGCCAGTTATTCGGCAGTGTATTCCAGCTGGATATCCAGTAATGGCGTCTGATTAACAGGGGCTCGCCTGTGCCGTTATGTTTGCGTATGCTTGGCCATAGATGTTATGTCCTTACAAGTATGTCTTTTGGTCTTTTATGTTTCCATCTATGGTTGTGGTCGTAGTTCCCCAGATTCAGAATAAACGGGTTCTGCGAATGTCTGGAGTTTCTGTATAGTCTTGTGGTGAGTTTGTGGATTACCTCCGTGAGAGTCTCAAGTCGGTATTTCCGGTGAAGGTCCGCGATGCGTGTGTATCAGCTGATTCCATCCCTGGGGGTACGGGGTGGCGGCAGAAAGGGCATCCGGCCACTCCTAAAAGTAACCTTTCCAAATCCGTTGTAACCACGCCGACCCTGCGATCGGTGCGGGACTACGGCGTAAGCGAAAGCGAAAGTACTAAGGGGAGGTTTTGGTTCAAAAAATCGATTCTTTTAAATTGCATTTTTGGGGCCATAAAAGTGTTTAGAATCCGCCCCTGAAACGGTTTTTCCGAATACGGAACGGAAATGTTTGTTATTCGCGGTTGAACAAAAAAATGCACCTGCCTGAAATCGGCCTTTCTCACGCACCAGTTATTAGGTTTCGGAGGACGAGCTATTGTGCCGGTGCTTGGGAAGAAACACACAAAATTCAAACGAAAGTTTGAATGCGTGTGTTTGGAAGTTAACCCCCAAATATTTGCATTCTGGTGCGAAGACTCTGGCAGTGAGCAGCTTCAACGAAGGGTATTCAGCAATCCTGAAGACCATGACAACGGTAGACGTCACCCTGGGACTCTATTCGACGCAGTTCGCCAAGCATTCGGCGAAAACCGTTTGTCACCGCCCGTATGGGCGGCTCTGGAACAGCGCAGGATGGCCCAGATCGAGCAGAACGCCCTCTATGAGGAAGAGGGAGGACTAGTTTATGGATCTGGAAGAGCAGATTGAACGTAAGTTGCATAATATTGCATTTATATGTAGTCAAAACTTCAAACGCGTTTTTCTCGAGCTGACTTTTTTTTTATCGCGTGGTATGGTAATTTCAAACCTACTGAACTGATTGGCGTGATTCTTTGTTTCCGACGAAGCTAACTAAATTGTCCAGGAGTTGTACCACTTTTATTCCGATCCACCCACTATAAATATTTTTACTTGGCCGACGAAGTCGAAAAAGCGTTGGAAGAAACCCTATTTTTTCAGATGGCCGCCATTTTGTTTCCTATGGTCCAAATAACCTAAGCGAGGTACAACTCTTAAAGAATATTATATAATTTGCTAACGTCAACTCTATTTTGACTTCAGACGACCCGGCTGACCTGTGACATACCGCGCGTAGAGGTCTACATCGAAATTTTGTTTCGTTCCGACGGCACTTCCGCCTTTGCTTTTCGGCATATCCGGACGAAAAAATTCCAGTTTGTAGAGAAAATATCAATAAACATTTTGACCAAGTTTGACATTGATATCGATAACACACCCCGAGAAAAAAAATCTCAAAGAACATTCTTTTTCGCGCCAAAGATAGTAAACCTCCCTTTAACGAGTTTTATTACGAAAAGAAAATGAGAGTCCTTAACTTTGTGTTAAACAGATGTGTCGGTAACAAGGGCGACAGACAAAATATAAAATCTATTCAGTAGAACAGTTCCAGATTTGAGCTACACAGAATGTACGGGCAAAGTAATGAGCTTCGACGCATCTATTCAGGTCGCTGGTCTTAGAAGCTTTTCGTAGAACTGGGCCGCGGTCAGTCGGGTGCGGAACTTATGTTCTCCTCGCATAGAGGCCGCTGCTGTCGCGTTGTCGTCCTGGAGAGCGATCTGTCAGCGTGAAATTGGCTGACGTCTTCTTCACAGCCCTCTTTTTGCTCTCGTTCCCGACTGGCGTGCCGGCGCTTGATTTTACGCCGTTACACAAACGGTGCCGCAGCCATATTTACTTCACAAGCTGCAAAGTAAACTGATGTGGCACTGTTGATGTATACTAGTCGACCATAATATTATTGCATCTTGGAGTGAGGGCAGTGCGGTTGGCTAGTGTATTTACTCGTGCTCTTTGAGCCCATATCAAACTGGTCTATTGGTATAAAGACCAGACAACTTGCTCATGAAGCATCCACTGTTATGCCAGTCCTGCCTGGATATCTGCCCCCCCCCCCCCCCAAATTCTGTAAGTCCCTCCAGATCCTTGAGCGTCATGCACTCCGCCTTGCCTTCCGTATACGCCTCCCGTCCCCCACGCGGATCCTCTATGATCTCATTCCTTTCCGCCATCTGCTCCTATTCCTCGAACATATCCGCATCCTCTACACCTCTCGCTGCCTTGAACCCCCTCACCCCCTGGTTGCTCCTCTCCTCTCCCATCCCTGCCCCCTGCCACGTCTTCACTGTTGTATCCCCCCTACCCTCCATCTCTACACCCTACATCTCCTTTCCCAAGGTGGCTTCCATCAACTCCCCCTCCTGGATGATGCCCTCTCTCCCTCAATTTATCCCTCCTATCAACTCTGATCCTCACCCCCTCCTTTCCTCCGTCCTTACCCTGCGCTCCCTCTTCCTCCCCCATTCCATCCTGTGTTTTCTCCCCACCTAACCTCTCCCTATCTCCTTTCTCCCCCCCCCCCCCCACCCCTGAGTCCTTTTGTATTCCCCTCCTCTGCCTTCTCCATTCCCTGGCACGTCTGCTCAGCACCCCCCACCCCTCTTATGGATCCTCATCTTCCATTGGCTCCTTTCCCCCCCCCCCCTTCACTTTTCCTCTCCTTCCCCCCTTTTTTTTCCCCCGTCATCTGTCCAGTTTCCCCCCACCTGCTCTCGGCTGTGGTATGTCATATTTGTGCCAAGTTTTTAGTGCAGTGTCTAAGTGTGTGTTCAGTGTTGTGCGTCTTTCCACAGTGTTGCGAACAGAAATCACGCTGTCGCTGGGTGCGCATTTTATATCTCTTGCGAACAGAAACCAGACTGTCGCCGTGTTTTTTAATTGTCTGTCTATTATTTTTCTGCTTCCTGTGTATTTTATTAGCATGATCAACGCTGTGTTTTATGTTTTAAGTTCCAGAATTTTCTGCCATTTTACCTTTAAGTCATCGATTTTATCGCCAACTGTTATTTTTTATTATCTTCATCTTTTTAAAACAAATTCTGTAGGCTGAAGAGCGGCGTAATAAGCTGCTGCCAGCCCGCCCCCTTCAGGGGGAATCGAAACTCAATAAAGGAAAAAAAAACTCGTGAAGTATTCCGGATTTCCACAGTGTATACGACAGACGAAAAACTGGATACGGTTTTTGTTTACTGTGCTGTCAACGTGTTTCAGATAGCGGCCACGTGAGGCCAAATGCGAATAAAATCGTATAATCACCATACAACATTTGATTCACTAATCCATACAATAATAACCTGCCCTGACAACAGTTCATAAAAAGAGTAATCATGCATAATAGGTAACAAGCTAAAGTTACACACATGTTCAAGAAAATAAAAATACAATTTTTGTACCACATTTGTCAAAACAATAACACACGAACCTCATCTCTTGAATAGGCCCAAATGACCCTGTCAATAATCTGATAGGTGCAACTTCCTTCAAATAGTCATTAACAACATACACTTTTAAAAAGTTATTCATTGTGAAATGTCATATTACCGCCTTGAGCTGCTGGCAAAACACTTTATTTATACAGCCAGTTTTAGTCGTCTAATCACCATTAGGTTCATAAAGATATTCACAGTACGTAGTCAGGCGAAATATAAAATTGTTATTGTAAGGTGAGAAAACCATCGCTCCTGCGTGGTGTGAAATCTGTTCGCAGCTTTAACTCCGATTACAGTTTTAACATTTATGTCAACCCTTCCTAGCAGACTTTTTATAGAGTGACGACGTAATCTATACTTCGATATGATGACTGCATAATGATTTTATATTTCCCCAACACGATGCTGTAAATCCTTTTACGAACCTGATGATGGTCAGACGACTGAAATTGGTTGTATAAATAAAGTGTTTTACCAGCAGCTCAAGGCGGTAATATGACATTTTTAAAATATATAAGAGCTGAGTGGTACCACCTCCTGTCCCGGTGACAACACAAATGATTATGGTTTGGTATTCGCAACGATCTGGAGATAATACATGAATTGATGAACTGGACTGTCTTAATTAAACACGGATCTTTGGGACTTCACCGAAGTGTCCGTGCAGAATAATTATAGTGTCACCTGCAGCAATTATTGTTATACACATTAAATCAGGAATGATATATTTCCTCGTTCAAGTTCAAACAAAACTGTGTCAACAGCAGTTAAGGGAAGGCCACCACCTAGGAATTATACTGCGATGGGTTCTGTCTATTGTAGGACACTTAAAGGATCTAGTGCACTGAGAAATCAAAATTTTACTTCACTGAAGCGCTAGCATTACTCTTACAAGTGGTAAAAGACAAAATACTTATCTTGATTGCTGTTTCGCGCTGTATCCAGACCATTCATTACTGTACTCGCCCTTTCAGTTTTAATAATTCACGTTCTAATTACTCCTCTGCAAACAAACTGTTCGTCAGCAACGAACCACCAGGCAGCTGCACTTAAACTGCATCGGCTGTTGTTTACCTAAACCAAATCAAAACTGCTGCTACCTGAAGCCAGACACGTACCAACGACTGCTGTTTTCTACTCTCTACTATGGATCACGCCTCATTTTCAATTTATCGATTCGTATCGCACCATAGCTGACGTTATTGTACAGTTTCAAGCTTCAAGAGAACAGTTGTTGTTGTTGTTGTTGTTGTTATTGCTGCTGCTGCTACTGCTGTTGCTGTTACTGCTGCTGCTGTTGCTGCTGCTGTGTTCTTCAGTCAGACGACCTGTTTGATGCAGCTCTCCACCCTGATCTATTCTGTGCAAATCTCTTCTTTGCGTAACTACTGCATCATACACCCATTTGAACGTACATTGGCCTTTCTCTACAATTTTTAGAATTAATTTAATTTTAAAATTTTTACTATAAATTTCTTTGAGGACTGGAAACCTTGCAGTCAGTTTCCACAAATATCATAGAAGAATTATTCTCATCGCTCCACTTCTTCCTCCACTCGCACTTAAATAGAAATCGATAAGCTTCTCCTTGATAGCGGACCACGTCGCTTCTGAGCTATTTGCGTGGACACCTGTGGCAGGACCTCTGAAAATTACTGTGTGATTGACGGTCTAATGGATGAAGCCTTCACCGGGCACATATCTGCGTGGTTGGACACAATCATAAATCAGTTGTTCCCAAAATTACGTGTTTTAACGACATTTGGAAGAACACGTGTCGTTTTTCTTCGAACAACCTGAAAGAAACACTTGTTTCATCCTCTCTGAACATCCCCAAACACCATCTCAGTGTAACAGACTTACTTATGCTTTTTTTTTCAAAACATGCTGTTTCGGCAGTAGCACCGACACCTCGAAGTATGACAGCATGCATTGTGCAAGCTTCAACACAAACTTAACTGCTGAAGCTCCTCCAGTCAGCAAAAATATGTGCATACAATTGCCGGTCTTCAGTTTTACATCTACCGCTCCTTTTTTTTCACAGCCAAATAGGTAATTTTTCAAAATATTTCCTATCGTCGGCATGTTTCCTGCAAACCAAATTCTCTGACGAATGCTGTATAGGCAATTACGTAACTCTTCCTTACAGCGCCATTCATAATCATGACTTCTATCTTTTTTCGGTAACAGCATCACTGATCGCGAATATTTCTCACAAGAAACTGAAAGACGGAACATTATCACAAGAAATCCAGTCACTTTGCTGCAAACTCACAATGAAATAAATAAATAAGGAAATCCGTAACAAACAGAAAAATTCGTAACATACCATGTGTTCTCCACATCGAAAACAAAAGTAGTCAATTCGTATCTTCCGCCAAAACAAATCATTAAATTCAGCGACTTTTGATTGGATACTCTACACTGTCACCCGTTAGGCTACGACCAACGACAACGAACTGCCAGCACCAGAACGCAAGAAAAGAGCTGTGTAAACCGAAAGTGAGTTTTAGCCAACAGATTAATAATTTGCTGGGGGTTGGATGTTCCTGTGACGCTTTTTCCATGTCTCCGAATTAAATTTGGATGTTTAAACACCAAATGCTGCAAAACACAACGTTTTATGAGTCATCAGTTTTCTGGTTGGTTT
Organism: Schistocerca piceifrons; assembly: GCF_021461385.2. Lineage (NCBI taxonomy): Eukaryota > Metazoa > Arthropoda > Insecta > Orthoptera > Acrididae > Schistocerca > Schistocerca piceifrons. The sequence continues at coordinate 346,830,477 of NC_060143.1, read as the reverse complement.
GGTGCGATTCGCCGCAAATTCCTCTCGTGTGCCAACATCCTCATCGCAGAGTAGCACCCTCGACCTACATCCTCAACAATTATTTGTTGGATGTACTCTGATCTCTGTCTTCCTCTACAGTTTTCACCCTCTACAGCTCCCTCTGCTATCATGGAAGTTATTCTGTGAAATCGTAACAGATTTCCAGTCATCCTGACTCTTCTTCTTGTCTGTGTTTTCCATAAATACCTTTCCTCGCCGATTCTCCGTAGAACCACATTCCTTACCTCATCATTTCACCTAGTTTTCAACATTCTTCTATAGCACCAAATCTCAAATGCTTCAATTCTCTTCTTTTCCGGTTTTCGCACTGTCCATGTTCCACTATCATACAACGCTGTGCCCCGAAAGTACATTATAAGAAATACCTACCTCAAATTAAGGTCCACATTTGATACTACTAGACTTCTTCTGACCACAAATGCCCATTGTGCTAGTGCTAGTCTGCTTTTTATGTCCGCGTTTCTCCGTCCGTCATGGGTTGTCATAGGTAGTAGAATTCCTTAGCTTTATCTACTTCATGATCACCATTCGTGATGTTGAGTCCCTTGCTGTTCTGGCCGAGCGGTTCTAGGCGCTTCAGTCTGGAACCGCGCGACCGCTACGGTAGCAGGTTCAGAATCCTGCCTCGGGCATGGATGTGTGTGATGTCCTTAGGTTAGTTAGGTTTAAGTAGTTCTAAGTTGTAGGAGACTGATGACCTCATATGTTAAGTCACATCGTGCTCAGAACCATTTGGACCATTTGTCATTACTTTCATCTTCCTTCTGTTTACTCTTAATTCATGTTCTGTTCTCATCATTCTGTTCAGCAGATCCTTCTTCAGCAGATCTTCTTCACTTTCCTGAGGACAGCAATGTCATCAGCGGATCTTATCACTGATACCCTTCTACCTTGAATTTTAATTCCACTCTTTCCGTCATTACTTCTTCGATGTGTAGATTGAACATGGGGCGAAAGGGTGCATCCCTGTCTTACACCGTTTTTAATCCGAGTACCACGTTCTTTGTCTTCCGTTCTTATTATTCCCTCTTGGTTCTTGTACAAATTGTATATTGCCAGTCTTTCCCTATAGCTAACCCATATTTTTCTCAGAATTTCGAACATAGTGAACCGTTTTACGTTGCGGAACGCTTTTTCCAGATCGATAAATGCCATGAACGTGTCTTGATTCTTCTTCAGTCTTACTTCCATTATTATCAATCGCAACGTCGTAATTGCCTCTCTGTTGCCTTTCCTATAGCCAAACTAACCGTCATTTATCAGATCTTTCATTTCCTTTTCCATTCCTCTGTATACTATTCTTATCAGCAACTTGGATGCACGAGCTGTTAAGCTAACTGTGCGATAATTCTCACACTTCTCGACTCCTTTCGGAATTGCGTGATGTTTTTCCGAAAGTCAGATGGTATATCGCCAGACTTATATTCTACACACCAACGTGAATAATCGTTTTGTTGCCACATTCCCCAATGTTTTCAGAAATTCTGAAGGAATTTATCAATTCCTGCTGCCTTATTCTACCCTAGCTCTACCAAAGCTCTCATAGATTCTGATTCTAATACTCGGTCCCCTACCTCTTCATTATTGACTCCTGTTTCTTCTTCTATCACATCAGACAACTCTTTCTCGTCATAAAGGCCTTCAGTGTACTGTTTCCACATATCCGCTCTCTCCTCTCTATGTACTAGTTTTGCTTTTCATTTCGTCGAAAACTTTTGACTTTTCTATACGCTGTGTCAAGCCTGACAATCATTTCTTTTTCGATTTCTTCGCGTTTTTCAAGCATCCATTTCACCTTAGCTTCCCTGCACTTCCTATTTATTTCATTCCTAAGTGACTTGTATTCCCGCATTCCATTTCCCTTAATATTTTTGTACTTTCTTCCTTCATCGATCAGCCGAAGTCTACCTTCTGTTAACTACGATTCCTTCGCAGTTACCTTCTTTCTACCCATGTCCTTCACAACTTCTGTGATTGCCCTTTTTAGAGATGCTCATTGAACTGCCTACTGAGCTATTTCTTATCGCAATATCTATAGCCTCAGAGAACTTCAAGCCTATCTCTTCATTCCTTAGTATCTTCGTATCCCTTCTTTGCGCATCGATTATTTCTGACTATTGTGTTAAAAATTTCAGCCTACTCCTTTTCTATACTTATTGAAATCCGTGTGTCCTCTGCTGTGGGTTTCGATTTTTTTCTGGAAGTACATTAATTGTGGATGTGGATTTGTACACGTCAGCTCGTTTTCACGCCTTTTTGTCGTTTCACAGAATGTCAAGTTTCTGAAGAGACAGTCGGTGAGTATGGCGACCGAAATGTTATCTCCAATCTTGTTTTTGTGCAAAATTGGTGTGAAAAGAGATGAGAGTGTATTATAAAACGGTACGAAAAGCGGTATATGTAATTACAAAATAAAAAGAAAATACACCAAGTCACACATAACTGGAAGGAAAACATGACTTGATATCGAACGATAAAAAGGGATAAAAACAAGCCGATCTGTACAAATTCGCTTTCACAATTAAGGCACTTTTTTTTTTATTTGGTTTCTGAGCAGATATCATACAGCCGTGATAATACATATAATGCTTAACATATTGAAAAGTAACGTACATATTGGACTTAGCTATTATAAACATAATATTGCAGTAGAATCATTATAGGAATTTACCTGCTCTTCCAACAGAAAGGTACATACAAGATGATATCTTCTAGAGCCTTTTAAGCATGGCAGCAGCTGGTGTGCAGCCGTTGGAGGAGGCGACATGTAGCACCGTATCTATTCGTTCAGCCAAAAAAGATATGACTGACATCCTGTTGTTCACCAAACATCGAGACCCGCATTAGGTGACACGTATATGGTGAAACACGTTTGGGTAAACAGAAAAAGAAATGCATTGTGTTTTGCAAAAAACGGAGTTTAGAAACCAAAACTTTAGCCAACTCTTGGGAAATCACGTGCAGGTTGGCAAGCTTAAACTTCAATCTGTTTCCTTGAAAAAACACAAAAAGTATTGCAGACATGTGTAAACCGAGACGACGTAGTGCACAGCTGGGTGGTACAGGGGCCTTGACTAGCTGCTGGGATTAACCTTGCCAGCCAGGTAACTCTGCGCATGCGCCTTTGCTACTTTCCTTACGAGTCTCTATAACCGGAAGTCGTGAAATTCCGCTGCGTCAGCCGCACACGATAGCAAGCGCAGCGCTGGCGAAAAATGTACTTGAAAAACACGGGTTGGTTTCTTGCAGGTAACGCGTCATTCTGTACACAAAATCCGAGAACCGTCCGACAGCTGGTTGCTGAGCGCACTGCGATTCCAATTTCCGTACAGCTTCTGTGAATTCAGATTTCTCTCTTCTTATATCAATAAATTTCTTTCCACTGAACTGCACTTTTTGGTGAGAGTTAATTCATATTGTTGTTACTTTCAGAATATTGTCATTCGAGCGCTCCTGTAACGATGTCAAGCAAATCACCACTGCACAAGCGAAATCATACAGAAGGGTCTTTTAAACCAGAGAACAGGAGTTGAAAATTCTATCTAACGTAGATATAAGATGTCAAGTGACAAATGTCACAACATTTAGTTAAAAGGACGTAATATGTAACTGCTCTAATAGAACCTCGGTATATCGAAAAACATGCTACAGTGTACTATTTCTGTATTTGCTGATATATTTCAACAATCGACACACACACACACACACACACACACACACACACACACACACACACAGGTCCTGCTAAAAAATTCATCACTGGAGTTAATACTGGCTTCTTACTTTTCATTTACTGCTGGCAGTCAACTACCCGAAGATATAAGACGCCTAGTACTGCCGCAGATTTTCAATACAGGAAGTAGCTTGGAATGAGGGAGCTTGAAACTCGTGCCAACATCATGTTTATTTGCTCCTATATAACATTCATGTTCCGAAAAAAAACCAGCACACCTTGAACAACTAGAGGTAGGATGTTCTGCAGAAATGATTATCATTTGAACCTTGTCGGCCCGCGGTTCAAGGTTAACATCGATATCGCCGCGCAACACTCTAACCGGTAAACTGTGCCTGCGGCTCTCGTTGTCGCTATAACCGGAGGTAATGGATCACTGTGACTTGGGCAGACCTGCAGGACGCCTCGCAGACTCCTCCGTGAACCGTGTCGTCAAATCAGTGATACCAATTCGATTCTACACAGAGTACGCGAAAGAACTTGCCCCCTTCTAACAGCCGTGTACCGCAAGTCTCTAGAGGAACGGAGGGTTCCAAATGATTGGAAAAGAGCACAGATAGTCCCAGTCTTCAAGAAGGGTCGTCGAGCAGATGCGCAAAACTATAGACCTATATCTCTGACGTCGATCTGTTGTAGAATTTTAGAACATGTTTTTTGCTCGAGTATCATGTCGTTTTTGGAAACCCAGAATCTACTATGTAGGAATCAACATGGATTCCGGAAACAGCGATCGTGTGAGACCCAACTCGCTTTATTTGTTCATGAGACCCAGAAAATATTAGATACAGGCTCCCAGGTAGATGCTATTTTTCTTGACTTCCGGAAGGCGTTCGATACAGTTCCGCACTGTCGCCTGATAAACAAAGTAAGAGCCTACGGAATATCAGACCAGCTGTGTGGCTGGATTGAAGAGTTTTTAGCAAACAGAACACAGCATGTTGTTCTCAATGGAGAGACGTCTACAGCCGTTTAAGTAACCTCTGGCGTGCCACAGGGGAGTGTTATGGGACCATTGCTTTTCACAATATATATAAATGACCTAGTAGATAGTGTCGGAAGTTCCATGCGGCTTTTCGTGGATGATGCTGTAGTATACAGAGAAATTGCAGCATTAGAAAATTGTAGCGAAATGCAGGAAGATCTGCAGCGGATAGGCACTTGGTGCAGGGAGTGGCAACTGACCCTTAACATAGACAAATGTAATGTATTGCGAATACATAGAAAGAAGGACCTTTATTGTATGATTATATGATAGCGGAACAAACACTGGTAGCAGTTACTTCTGTAAAATATCTGGGAGTATGCGTGCGGAACGATTTGAAGTGGAATGATCATATAAAATTAATTGTTGGTAAGGCGGGTACCAGGTTGAGATTCATTGGGAGAGTGCTTAGAAAATGTAGTCCATCAACAAAGGAGGTGGCTTACAAAACACTCGTTCGACCTATACTTGAGTATTGCTCATCAGTGTGGGATTCGTACCAGATCGGTCTGACGGAGGAGATAGAGAAGATCCAAAGAAGAGCGGCGCGTTTCGTCACAGGGTTATTTGGTAACCGTGATAGCGTTACGGAGATGTTAATAAACTCAAGTGGCAGACTCTGCAAGAGAGGCGCTCTGCATCGCGGTGTAGCTTGCTCGCCAGGTTTCGAAAGGGTGCGTTTCTGGATGAGGTATCGAATATATTGCTTCCCCCTACTTATACCTACCAAGGAGTTCACGAATGTAAAAGTAGAGAGATTCGAGCGCGCACGGAGGCTTTGCGGCAGTCGTTATTCCCGCGAACCATACGCGACTGGAACAGGAAAGGGAGGTAATGACAGTGGCACGTAAAGTGCCCTCCGCCACACACCGTTGGGTGGCTTGCGGAGTATAAATGTAGATGTAGATGTAGTCTGAAAGACGACGCATTATTGGCATGAGAGAATGTGATGCTTCCATCCGGGGAATTGCTGCTTGCGTGGGACGAATTGTATCGACAGTGCACGGGTGTGTGCAGAATGGTTCTCCACACACCTCCGAGATGATCGACACCTCACCCGAAGTGCACTGCAGGACAGAGCTGCGTCCTCCTCGGCTCTGGCGCAACAGTGGAAGAGTCTAACTCATGGTGCACTATCAGGCGTCACAGTCCGACGTCGTTTATTATGGCATGGTTTACGTACACGTCGTCCAATTCTCCGCCTATGGAGGGGGGGAGGGGGACATGCCGAAACATGCTATATGGCAATGGTGTATGGAACGACATCACTGGGGGCAGGAGTGGCATTAGATAGTGTTTTCGGACGAATCAAGGTTGCTTTTGTTTGAAAATGATGGCCGCATTTTGGTTCGCCGCAGACAGGGGGAGCGGCATCACAGTGACTGCATTCGCCCAAGACATACAGTACCAACTCACGGTCTCATGGCGTGGCTTGCTATTCGGTACAGCCACATATCACAGTTGGTGCGTCTCTAGGACACTATCACCAGCGTGACCTTCGTGAATGACATCCTGCGACCCATAGCCATGCACTTTCCGCACAACACCCCAGGCGCCATTATTCAACAAGACAATGCAAAACCAAATATTTCTGCACGAACGCGTGCCTTCTTGGTGTCATAGGATGTCAGCCTTTCGCCTTGGCCCGCCAGATCACCAGACTTGTAGCCACTGGAAAACATGTGTGATATGGTGTGTGATTAATCACCAGTAGTCTAGGGGTAGCGTCTTTGATTAGTCCTTGGTCCCGGGTTTGAAATAGAAAAAATTTGTTTAATCATTAGCATCGGCAGCCGAAGACTTCTGGCATAAGAAATCACCCTCATTTGCCAAATGCCATGGCAGAGAGGGCGGAGGAGCGGACAGAGGTTCAGGGCGCTCTCTCGTGTTTGGACTGGCAACTGCTCATAAAGGCGGAAGAATCAGCTATGATCAAATGCATGACGACAGAGGAGGCAACTGAATCCGCATTAAAGACACAAATCACGTATCCTTTTTTTTAGGATGCGGCCTTTAGTTGAAAAAGTGTCATGATGATCTCACCATTGGCAAAAGATTCCGGAATAGTGTCCCATTCGGATCTCCGGGAGGGGACTGTCAAGGAGGAGGTGACCATGCGAAAAAGATCGAATAATCAAGGAAGGATAAGGTTCTACGAGTCGGAGCGTGGAATGTCAGATGCTTGAATGTGGCAGGGAAGCTAGAAAATATGAAAAGGGAAGCTCAATCTAGATGTAGTGGGTGGTCGGTGAAGCCGGACGTTGTGGCCGAGCGGTTCTAGGCGCTACAGTCCGGAACCACGCGGCTGCTCCGGTCGCAGCTTCGAATCCTGCCTCGGTCATGGAAGTGTGTGATGTCCTTAGGTTAGTTAGGTTTACGTAGTTCTACGTCTAGGGGACTGATAACCTCAGACTCTGTATTGTAAGGCGTACCCAGCAGCAGTTACCGATTCAGATAACAATTTAGTAGTGATGAAGAGTGGGATGAAGTTTAAGAGACTAGTCAGCAAGAATCAATGCACAAAGAAGTGAGATACAGAAATACTAAATAATGAAGAGATACACTTGAAGTTCTGAGGCTGTAGATACAGCAGTAAGGAATAGCTCAGTTGGCACTTCAGCTGAGGAAGAATGGACGTCTCTAAAACTGAGGCTCACGAAAGTTGGAAACAAAAACATATGTACAAAGAAGGTAGCTGCGAAGAAGCCATGGGTAACAGAAGAAATACTTCAGTTGATCGATGAAAGAAAGAAGATCAAAAATGTTCAGGGGAATACAGGAAAACAAGTCGCTGAGGATTAAAATAAATAGGAAGCGCAGCGAAGCTAAGACGAAATGGCTGCAGAAAAAAAAGAAGAAATCGAAAAAGAAACGACTCTCGGAAAGACTGACACAGCATATACGAAAGTTAAAACAACCTTCGATGAAATTATAAGCAACAGTGGTAAAATTAAGAGTGCAACGGGAATTACACTGTTAAATTTAGAGGAGAGAGCGGATAGACGGAAAGAATACATCGAAGGCCTCCATGAGGGAAAATATTTGTGAGATGTGTTCGAAGATGAAACGGGAGTCGATTTAGAAGAGATAGGGTATAAAGTTTTAGAACCAGAATTTAAGAGAGCTTTGGATCACTTAAGATCAAATAACGCAGAAGGGACAGAAAACATTCCACCAGAATTTCTAAAATCATTAGGGGAAGTGGCGATAGAACGACTATTGACGTTGGTGTGTAGAATGTATGAGTCTAGCGACATAGCATCTGACTTTCGGAAAAATATCATCCATGCAATTCCGAAGACTGCAAGAGCTGACAAGTCCGAGAATTATCGTACTATCAGCTCAACAGTTCATCCATCCAGTTGCTGACGGTTCAGAAGAATGGAAAAGAAAATTAAGGATGCGTTAGATGACGATAAGTTTGGCTTTCGGAAAGGTAAAAGCGCCAGAGAGGCACTTCTGACATTGCGGTTGATAATGGAAGCGAGACTGAAGAAAAATCAAGACACTTTCACAGGATTTGTCGACCTGCAAAAAGCGTTCCATAATATAAAATGATTTAGGACGTTAGAAACTGTAAGAAAAGTAGGAGTAATACAATATGTACAAGGGCCACGATGGAATAATAAGAGTGGACGACCAAGAACGAAGTGCTCGGGTTAGAAAGGGTGTAAGACAGTGAAGTATTTTTGCGCCCCTACTGTTCAATATGACCAGACGTCTTCAATTAGATCTGGAGAATGTGCTGGCCAGGGCAGTAGTCGAACATTTTCTGTACCCAGAAAGGCCCGTACAGGACCTGCAACATGCGGTCGTGCATTATCCTGCTGAAATGTAGGGTTTCGCAGGGATCGAATGAAGGGCATAGCCACGGGTCGTAACACATACGAAATGTATCGTCCACTGTTCATAGTGCTGTCAGTGAGAACAAGAGCTGGCCGAGACGTGTAACAAATGGCACCACGTACCATCACGCCGGGTGATACGCCAGTATGGCGATGACGAATACACGCTTCCAATGTGCGTTCACCGCGATGTCGCCAAACACGGATGCGACCATCATGATGCTGTAAACAGAATGTAGATTCATCCGAAAAAATGACGTTTTGCCATTCGTGCACCTAGGTTCGTCGTTGAGTACACCATCGCAGGCGCTCCTGTCTGTGATGCAGCGTCGAGGGAAGCCGCAGCCATGGTCTCCGAGCTGATAGTCCAGGCTGCTGCAAACGTCGTCGAACTGTTCGTGCAGATGGTTGTTATCTTGCAAATGTCCCCATGTGTTGACTCAGGGATCGAGACGTTACAGCCATGCGGATAAGATGTCCGTCACCTCGACTGCTAGTGATACGAGGCCGTTGGGATGCAGCACGGCGTTCGGTATTACCCTCCTGAATCCACCGGTTCCTTATTCTGCTAGCAGTCATTGGATCTCAACCAACGCGAGCCGCAATGTCGCGATACAGTAAACCGCAATCGCGATAGCCTACAATCCGACTTTTATCAAACTCGGAAACGCGATGGAACGCATTTCTCCTCCTTACACGAGGCATCACAACAACGTTTCACCAGGCAACGCCGGTGAACTGATGTTTGTGTATGAGAAATCGGTTGGAAACTTTCCTAATGTCAGCACGCTGTAGGTCTCGCCACCGGAGCCAACCTTGTGTGAATGCTCTGAAAAGCTAATCATTTGCATATCACAGCATCTTCTTCCTGTCGGTTAAATTTCGCGTCTGTAGCACGTCATCTTCATAGTGTAGCAATTTTAATGGCCAGTAGTGTAAGTTTACATCAATTTTCTATTGGCAGTCCACTTGCGCTTTGTTTATTGGAAAGCAGCAAACCTATAGAGTACAAACAATCGGAAAAGAAGAATAAAGAAAACACTTGCAGCACACGTGCGGAAGTATTCATAGAAATAATAATAACAACAATAACAGTATTAATAATTGACATGTAGATGTCAGTACCCCTTTACATCTATCAAGTCAGAACAGTCCTATTACATCAGGAACATGTTGTCCCGAATAAAAGACGAACTAACGCACTACCGAAGTCCCGACGGGGTGTGCACGCGACGGACGCTCACAGTTATGCTTTTCCTGTGCTCCGTAGATCGTGTGGTACCTATGAGTTACCTTTCACGCACATCCTCCTGGACGATAGCGCATAGCACAAACTATATCTGTATTCTGAATGATCCTCTATTGATATGCAATATCTGGTACTGATATGACTGACTGACTGACTGACTGACATCTGTAGGTTTGGATGTTAGTAATATGGATACGTAGTGTACGGTACCGGAAGTATCTGGTAACAAAATAGTCTGATAATGGTATAATCAGTTAATTGTACACTTTGCACATTCCGGAAAGCTCATTTCTGTGACTATTTTATGCCAGAAATGTGCGCACAAAGCAGAAGACGACGTTCGTAGACAGAACGCAATGAAGGCAGCTGTAGTATGATCAAAGCGGGCACGTCCCTATCTGATACAGACACCGACGGGAGCACCATCCGAGCGATGCTATCAGTGGGGTCGTGTCTTTGCCTATCGCAGGGACTGTTCCCCGGAATGTTTCATTTCCTGGAACAGCTTCCTGTTTCTTTGAGACGGGCTGTGAAACTCGAGACGTCCAGCGAAGGAGGGGTGCAAGGCGCAAGCAGCGTTGTCCCAGCCCAGCGCCTCAGCGGCGGAGTACAAGGAGCCCTTCCTGTGCACTAAATTTTTTATGGGTGTCTGCGATGATGCAGTAAAATCAGCTTTTGTAAACTGAAACTAACGATGTGTGATGTATCCGGAAACGGTTGCGTCTTTTTTTTAACGACTGGAAATATTTGTTAGTTGGGTGTGCAAGTCTGTCGAAATATATGTGAAGATGATTTGACGTGGTCTAAAACGGGTCATTACTAAAGACATTTATATCGTATTTAAGACTTAAGACAGGTACCTAAGACAAACATTAGCCTTCTTGCTTATTTGACCGACACTGGTGTGCAAAAGGACGAAAGTATACTTTCATATGCTGTTTCACTGTCAAGTAACATAGCTCAGTGACTTTTGGATCATATATACGAAGACTTCCGGCATAAGAAGTCAGCCTCAATCTGCCAACGGCCTTGTCAAAGAGGGTGGAGGAGCGGGTAGACGTTCAGGGCACTCTCTTGTCCTAGGGGTGGGAAATTGCCCCTAAAGGTGGAAGAATCAGCAATGATCAACGACATGAGGATGCAGAAGGCAATGGAAACCACTGCATTAAAGACATGTAACGTGTATCCACAGGACATGTGGCCTGTAATTCAAGAAGTGTCATGATGATCTCTCCATTGGCAAAAGATTCCGGAATAGTCCCCCATTCGGATCTCCGGGAGGGGACTGCCAAGGGGGAGGTTACCATGAGAAAAGGATTGAATAATCTACGAAAGGATAACGTTCTACGAGTCGGGGCGTGGAATGTTAGAAGCTTGAACGTGGTAGGGAAACTAGAAAATCTGAAAAGGGAAATGCAAAGGCTCAATCTAGATATAGTAGGGGTGAGTGAAGTGAAGTGGAAGGAAGACAAGGATTTCTGGTCAGATGAGCATCGGGTAATATCAACAGCAGCAGAAAATGGTATAACAGGTGTAGGATTCGTTATGGATAGGAAGGTAGGGGAGAGGGTGTGTTACTGTGAACACTTCAGTGACCGGATTGTTCTAATCAGAATCTACAGCAGACCAACACCGACAACGATAGTTCAGGTATACATGCCGACGTCGCAAGCTGAAGATGAACAGATAGAGAAAGTGTATGAGGATAGTGAAAGGGTAATGCAGTATGTAAAGGGGGACGAAAACCTAATAGTCATGGGCGACTGGAACGCAGTTGTAGGGGAAGGAGTAGAAGAAAAGGTTACAGGAGAATATGGGCATGGGACAAGGAATGAAAGAGGAGAAAGACTAATTGAGTTCTGCAACATGTTTCAGCTGGTAATAGCGAATACCCTGTTCAAGAATCACAAGAGGAGGAGGTATACTTGGAAAAGGCCGGGAGATACGGGAAGATTTCAATTAGATTACATCATGGTCAGACAGAGATTCCGAAATCAGATACTGGATTGTAAGGCGTACCCAGGAGCAGATATAGACTCAGATCACAATATAGTAGTGATGAAGAGTAGGCTGAAGTTCAAGACATTAGTCAGGAAGAATCAATACGCAAAGAAGTGGGATACGGAAGTACTAAGGAATGACGAGATACGTTTGAAGTTCTCTAACGCTATAGATACAGCAATAAGGAATAAAGCAGTAGGCAGTACAGTTGAAGAGGAATGGACATCTCTAAAAAGGGCCATCACAGGAGTTGGGAAGGAAAGCATAGGTACAAAGAAGGTAGCTGCGGAGAAACCATGGGTAACAGAAGAAATACTTCAGTTGATTGGTGAAACGAGGAAGTACAAACATGTTCCGGGAAAATCAGGAATACAGAAATACAAGTCGCTGAGGAATGAAATAAATAGGAAGTGCAGGGAAGCTAAGACGAAATGGCTGCAGGAAAAATGTGAAGACATCGAAAAAGGTATGATTGTCGGAAGGACAGACTCAGCATACAGGAAAGTCAAAACAACCTTTGGTGACATTAAAAGCAACGGTGGTAATATTAAGAGTGCAACGGGAATTCCACTGTTAAATGCAGAGGAGAGAGCAGATAGGTGGAAAGAATACATTGAAAGCCTCTATGAGGGTGAGGATCTGTCTGATGTGATAGAAGAAGAAACAGGAGTCGATTTAGAAGAGATAGGGGATCCAGTATTAGAATCGGAATTTAAAACAGCTTTGGAGGACTTACGGTCAAATAAGGCAGAAGGGATAGATAACATTCCATCAGAATTTCTAAAATCATTGGGGGAAGTGGTAACAAAACGACTATTCACGTTGGTGTGTAGAATATATGAGTCTGGCGATATACTATCTGACTTTCGGAAATGCATCATCCACACAATTCCGAAGACGGCAAGAGCTGACAAGCGCGAGAATTATCGCACAGTCAGCTTAAGAGCTCATGCATCGAAGCTGCTTACAAGAATAATATACAGAAGATTGGAAAAGAAAATTGAGAATGCGCTAGGTGACGATCAGTTTGGCTTTAGGAAAAGTAAGGGACGAGAGAGGCAGTTCTGACGTTACGGCTAATAATGGAAGCAAGGCTAAAGGAAAATCAAGACACTTTTATATGATTTGTAGACCTGCAAAAAGCGTTCGACAATATAAAATGGTGCAAGCTGTTCGAGATTCTGAAAAAAGTAGGGGTAAGCTATAGGGAGAGACGGGTCATATACAATATGTACAACAACCAAGAGGGAATAATAAGAGACGACGATCAAGAACGAAGTGCTCGTATTAAGAAGGGTGTAAGACAAGGCTGTAGCCTTTCGCCCCTACTCTTCAATCTGTACATCGAGGAAGCAATGATGGAATTAAAAGGAAGGTTCAGGAGTGAAATTAAAATACAAGGTGAAAGGATATCAATGATACGATTCGCTGATGACATCGCTATCCTGAGTGAAAGTGAAGAAGAATTAAATGATCTGCTGAACGGAATGAACAGTCTAATGAGTACACAGTATGGTTTGAGAGTAAAGCGGAGAAAGACGAAGGTAATGAGAAGTAGTAGAAATGAGAACAGCGAGAAACTTAACATCAGGATTGATGGTCACGAAGTCAATGAAGTTAAGGAATTATGCTACCTAGGCAGTAAAATAACCAATGACGGACGGAGCAAGGAGGACATCAAAAACAGACTCGCTGTGGCAAAAAAGGCATTTCTGGCCAAGAGAAGTCTACTAATATCAAATACCGGCCTTAATTTGAGGAAGAAATTTCTGAGGATGTACGTCTGGAGTACAGCATTGTATGGTAGTGAAACATGGACTGTGGGAAAACCGGAACAGAAGAGAATCGAAGCATTTGAGATGTGGTGCTATAGACGAATGTTGAAAATTAGGTGGACTGATAAGGTAAGGAATGAGGAGATTCTATGCAGAATCGGAGAGGAAAGGAATATGTGGGAAACACTGATAAGGAGAAGGGACAGGATGATAGGACATCTGCTAAGACATGAGGGAATGACTTCCATGGTACTAGAGGGAGCGGTAGAGGGCAAAAACTGTATAGGAAGACAGAGGTTGGAAAACGTCAAGCAAATAATTGAGGACGTAGGTTGCAAGTGCTACTCTGAGATGAAGAGGTTGGCACAGGAAAGGAATTCGTGGCGGGCCGCATCAAACCAGTCAGTAGACTGGTGACCAAAAAAAAAAAAAAAAAAAAAAATACGAGGGTTGGAACCTTAGTAGTGGCAACTATTTATTGACAACCGACACAAAAGAGCTACATGTTTTCACCTGTTACTGTCCTTCAAAGTAGTCACCAGCGTTGTGTAGAACCCGTTGCCAACGATGTGGAAAACGTAGTATACCGTTAGCAGAGCCTGTTCTGATGATAGTGCGAATGGAACGGTCTACTGCCTGTCGAATCTCTGGAACAGTTCTGAAGCGAATGCCTCGAAGTGGTTCCTTCATCTTCGGAACCAAATCAGTCACAAGGACTTAAGTCCGGGGAGTATGATGGATGGTAGAATACTTCCAAGCCCCATCGACTGAACAGAGCAGCCACAGCTTGCGCTGTACGCGCCCGCACATTGTAGTGCAAAATGATGGGTGGGTCGCGCAGAAAGTGTCGCCGCTTCTTTCACAAAGCTGGTCACAGGTGATGCTCCAAAAACGAACAGTGATACGACTTAAGTCCTTGTGACTCTGATTTGATTCCGAAGATGAAGGAACCACTTCATGGCATTCGCTTCAGAACTGTTCCAGAGAGTCGACAGGCAGTAGACCGCTCCATTCGCACCATTAACAGACCAGGCTCTGCTGACGGTATACTACGCCTTCCAAATCGCTAGCACCGGATTCTACACAACGCTGGTGACTTCTCTGAAGGACAGTAACAAGTGCAAACATGTAACAATTTTGTATCAGTTTTGAATATATAGTTGTCACTATTTAAGTTCCAACCCTCATAGAAAAAAGTGCTACAGTGTATTACAGAAGACAACTCAAATATGCAGTGAGACGAAAGGAAATGACAGTTTTATTCGAAGAGAATAATTACACTGAAGTCTTTTAGTTTACTGATTTCGAGTCGCAAGGAGCGATCTGTGATAATATTAGGGAGGATAAACTTCTTAGCCAAGATCGATGAAAATTACTTTTATTCTCGATAACCGGTTTCTGTAATCAGTCTTACCATCTTCAGATCTGGAAAACATTTATATAGAGTGACTTTATACAAAATAGTTATGTACAGTGTCAGGTACAATATCCTCTTCAACAAGAAGTGTCTGGGGCTAACTGTCGTACCATACTTTGCAAGGATTTATATTACTTCTTCTAGAAACGTAAGTAAAGTTAAAGACAAGTCTCAAATTATGTGGCTCAAAATGCAGCAAAGAAAGTTTTATAAATCAGTTAACTTATTGTAGGTTAAGTTAGGCAAAGTAGAAGAGTTTTCAAAAGAATATATTAACTAAGGCACAATTTGATGGCATGGAGAATTTCTTTCAAGACAGATCACAAAAACTGCTACAGCACGTAAATCATAGGCACAGCGTTAAGTGAAAGGGGTAACGGCAGGGGCACATAGATGTAGCATGGTGACGATGACGTACCTCTCCCATCCGGAAAGAGAATCTTAGTAATATTTGTTTTATTGAGGCAGAAGTTAAACCACTAGAAAGAGACTTGCACTGTAACATGCCAAGTAGACGTACAACAAAAGATGTCGAAGAAATTGTAGCTGATTTTAAAATTGCACTAGACTACTCCTATATGAAAAAAAGTAAGGCTATAGGAACGGCAGTAATAACAGATAATATTAGTAGTGAGCTTAATGGGCCAACACAAGCAAATAATCAAATAAATGTTTTGACCTGTATCAACAAAAAATTACAAGAAAACCAAGCTATTGTAGCGAAAGCTCACAAAAGTAATACGGCAGCCGTAATACATGATCGGGATTACATCTCGAAAACGGTAAAATTCTTTTTGAAAATATTTTTACTGGCGTAAAGACCCAACGCATAAGATCAATTTAACTCTCTGTAAGAAGATTAAAGATTGCAACTTCATTCTGGACGATAGTGAAAAGCGCAATCTAGAAATGATGAAGTTTTTTGTTCGAACCTTACGTTAGCAAGTAAAGATACATAAATAAGCCTGAAGTATTTGGCCTACAGATGATGGAGGGTTTACATCAAATTACAAACTGAGCAAGTTTATGGACAGAAAATCAAAAGAATCCAGCCTCTGTGTAGATACATTATGGGATGACAGCCATAAGAATAATTTTGTAACAATCGCAAATAATAATTAATTGGTAATAACTTTTTTGAAACACGCTTTTAGAGCTCTTCCACGTTATTCGCATTCACACTATAATGTAATTACAGTCTGTGGATAGACTGCATCTCTGAAGTAGGTGATCACATCGTCGAACTACTTCTAACGCGCTGAACTAAGTGTCTTACTATTGCTGCTGTAATTATTTCTTTTTTGGCTCACATAGTTCTCACACAGGTGTTTCTGAGGCATGGATATACCCAGAGAGGCATGTGTAAGCCCTGCTGATAACTACAGATCCTCATCTTTAAAAAATTTAAATTATTTTTAATTTTCGTTTTTACTATGTCGCTATTTGAGTACATTGTTGTTACTCTGGCCATAACCGCAACTTACACTGCTACTTAAATGACTTAGGAAATGCCAAGATTATGCAAATGACTTTTTGTAAGCCCTGCTGATGATTATATTTCTGTATTCTATAATATTTTTTTAAAAAATATTTTATCAGCCGAGTCCAATGTCATTACATGAATATCCATGTTACACTAGCGATACCAGTCGGTCCAACTGTCAACGTCAAACCTTTAGTGGTCATCGACTGTCAACCCAGCGGCGCTCTGGTTGCAATGTGCTATGTTGTGAGTGGTATGAAACAATTTATATGCACTACTGGCCATTAAAATTGCTACACCAAGAAGAAATGCAGATGATAAACGCGTATTCATTGGACAAATATATTATACTAGAACTGACATGTGACTACATTTTCACGCAATTTGGGTGCATAGATGCTAAGAAATCAGTACCCAAAACAACCACCTCTGGCCGTAATAAGGGCCTTCATACGTCTGGGCATTGAGTCAAACAGAGCTTGGATGGCGTGTACAGGTATAGCTGCCCATGCAGCTTCAACACGTTACCACAGTTCATGACGAGTAATGACTGGCGTATTGTGACGAGCCAATTGCTCGCCCACCATTGACCAGACGTTTTCAATTGGTGAGAGATCTGCAGAATGTGCTGGCCACGGCAGCAGTCGAACATTTTCTGTATCCAGAAAGGACCGTGCAGAACCTGCAACAAGCGGTCGTGCATTATCCTGCTGAAATGTAGGGTTTCGCAGGAATCGAATGAAGGGTAGAGCCACGGGTCGTAACACATCTGAAATGTAACGTCCACTGTTAAAAGTGCCGTCAATGGGAACAAGAGGTGACCGAGACGTGTAACCAATGGCACCCCATACCATCACGCCGGGTGATACGCCAGTATGGCGATGACGAATACACGCTTCCAACGCGCGTTCACCGCGATGTCGCCAGACACGGTTGCGACCATCTTGATGCTGTAAACAGAACCTGGATTCATCCGAAAAAAAGGCATTTTGCCATTCGTGCACCCAGGTTCGTCGTTGAGTACACCATCGCAGGCGCTCCTGTCTGTGATGCACCGTCAATGGTAACCGGAGCCACGGTCTCCGAGCTGATAGTCCATGCTGGTGCAAACGTCGTCGAAATTTTCGTGCAGATGGTTGTTATCTTGCAAACGTCCCCATCTGTTGACTCAGGGATCAAGACGTGGCTGCACGATCCGTTACAGCCATGCGGATAAGATGTCTGTCACCCCGACTGCTAGTGATACGAGGCCGTTGGGATCCAGCACGGCGTTCCGTATTACCCTCCTGAATCCACCGATTCCACATTCTGCTAACAGTCATTGGATCTCAACCAACGCGAGCAGCAATGTCGCGATACAATAAACCGCTATCGCGATAGGCTAGAATCCGACCTTTATCAAAGGCGGAAACGTGATGGAACGCATTTCTCGTGGAGGGGCGGAAACAGTTAACGCATGCAGAAACCTTGTCGAACTTGGTCATTTTAGTTGGCCGGTGTTATGAAGTAGGTCTTGGAAAAAGAGATTATTCATCGAATGAACTGGCCTGTCAGTTCCCCCAACTTAAATCCCATGGAGGACGTGTGGGACGCGCTGCGGAGACTTAGGGGCTATTGCAGCACGTCCACATGCACTAATGACTGGCCAGCATCTGTGAACGGCGGTGGTGCAGGACTGGAATGCCCTACCACAAGAACTCCTTAACAAATATGCGAATAGCATGGGAGCACGCCGTAGAGCATGCACTGCCGCCCCTGGTGTCACACACCATAGTAGGAAATATTACTTGGCAGCTACACACCATGCGAATGTTATTTTAGTTCTTCCGTTTTGGATACCAGTGTAGTACTACGGGTACTTGATTCCATATGGGGTAAATTTTCCGTTTTTGAGAATATGTGGTATTGTATTTCCACCGAGTCTCTTGGAGGACAAACAATATGTATGTAAGAAGCAATGAGACACCTCCCTTGAGAAGCGGCAGATGAGCAGAGGCTTCCTCCTAGTGACAGCCAACATTAGAAACAAGGTCTGAAATCGTTGGAGGAGCACGAAGGATTGATGGTCTTACGGGCAGACAACAGGAATTTTACTTTTATCCTGAGTGCAACAGATTATCACAAGAATGTGGGTCTGTGATTCGAAGATAGCACATACCAGATTCTCATAACAGGTCCCACATCATTACTTAACAGGAAGTGGAACTGATAAAAAGAATTCAGATTGATGCAATCCTTGTACAAAAATTTTATCATGTCACTTTGTAAGCCATCTGGATTTTACGGACCTTACATGAGCTTGATCCATAATGACACTACAATACACTATGGGAACCTCAGAAAATAATAATTACAATATATCAACAAAAGGCAACTGCAGTTATGTCATGTACTAAAAACTAACAAAACAATATCTACCAATATATGGAAAGGGGCATGAATAAACAAGTTAAAGTGAAACGCATTTTGGAGATGAATTGAGCAGGTGGTTAATGGCATTGCAAAACTCCACTTAACAACAGAACAGCGAGCTTCAGTGCAGAAAGGCATAAAGCCAGTTCCTTTCAACGAAAATACAACAGGGACTCAGGGTAAGTGGCTGCATGGGATTAACAGGGCTAGGCTGCATCCCAGCAAGAAAAATGAAATTCACCCCCACTGAGACGGTGATTGGCTGAAGCCATACTGGGCGACGCAGACGTGACACGGTGGGGAGATTCCCATTATATAAAAGCATTTTGAGGACAAAAATGGCTAGATCTCTCTCTTGTCTCACAGTGGATTGCACAAGTGTGTGGAAAATAGTGAGGGTGTTGAGAGCTTTGCTTCCTGTGAAGTGAGGATGATATGCATAATATACCAAATGGTTCAAATGGCTCTGAGCACTATGGGACTTAACTTCTGAGGTCATCAGTTCCCTAGAAATTAGAACTACTTAAACCTAACTAACCTAAGGACATCACACACACCCATGCCCAAGGCAGGATTCGAACCTGTGACCGTAGTGGTCGCCCGGTTCCAGACTGTAGCACCTAGAACCGCTTGGCCACCCCGGCAAGCTGCTTCGTGGCAACAGATAGCAAAGAGGTAGATAATCATTCCTGCAAGAATTTTAGTGGGCAAAGAAATTGTGCATGTCACTGCAACCTTTAGCGAGTGTGCAACAACCATTATTTCGGCTAGGGAAAAAATAACATTCTATGGAATGCAGGAAAGTTTAGACTGATAGAATTCAGTCAAGGCCAGAGTAGGGAATTAGCATTTCAGATCCAGCGTGGAGACAACACCGTTGTAGATGCCGCTTGGTAAAGTACCATCACACATTAGGCCACAGTAAATGTTGAGTCTAGAATTGCTCACTCCAACTTGCGTACACTTTGACCATTGAATATCAAAAGCTGGGATGCTAACCTACCATCACATTGAGTACATGAGAGTTTTTTCATTGGTACAAAATGTAAATTTATTCTCCACCAACTCTGTGCATTGACTAGCTATGACAACACAGATAAAAAAAATTGTGAAGTGATAACGATTTTAATAATTGTCAATTCAATATGTCCAAGAGTTAAATATTTTGTTATTGAGTGTCAGAAGTAATTGAACATAATTATTGTGTATCACTTGACCCCTGAAAGCACAGTTGATAAATTATACGTGGAATAAAAAAGATAATAGCTGTTTTGTCTTTCTAGAGTAGACATCAAATTTTCACCTTTATTAATTCACGCACTCTAGTTGCGTGACAGCAGCATTTCTAATGATTTTTGTTGCAATCAGCAGCTGATATTAGCTGTCATACAGGGCCAAGTTCATATGTATTTCGAATGTCTGTTTAACACCCTGGGCTTGAGAAGACAGTTCAGATGTTTTGTCCATTTGTGCACTAAGTGGTAAGCTAAGTTTGCACTCATTAGTACACTCACTGCGCAGATACAAAGGTCGGAAAATGACAACCTGTGCTTTTGATACTTTTAGCAGTGACATTGGAAGTACATCCCTGTTTTACGTATCTATAGCCTTTATTATGTAAGCGCTGAATGTGCTGCATTCTTATTGCTTTGTGTCCTGTCATATGAGTTGAAACTCGTGTAAGTTCTTTCCGAGCAGATGTCCCTGTTTGTAATTGTCACAAATAAATACGCTACATTGATAGCGTTCCCATTAAGTAATGATATAACCATTATCTCATACAGAAAGCTAATCCTATCAGAAGATGAAATATTTTTACTCTCCAGCTGTCTATGTGAGGGGGAGGGAGGGAGGGAGGGAGGGAGGGAGGGAGGGAGGGAGGGAGGGAGGGAGGGAGGGAGAGAGGGGAGAGAGAGAGAGAGAGAGAGAGAGAGAGAGAGAGAGAGAGAGATCACTTTGATGCTCCTCCATTCTTAAAAATGTCGTCGCATAATTCTGAGTTTGTTAGTCCTCTCCACGACTCAGTTAACAGAAGGAATTCGTTCTCCTGCAGAGAGGCTTTCATTATATCAGGTACAGTATATAGGCATTATCTAGATTTACTTGCAGTATAAATAATGTAAAAATTGAAAATAAAGTTTCCGCACGAAGACTCGATCGCATGCCACTTTCCTCACTGTTCTGCACTCTCTCCGGTGCGCCAACCACGGCGTGGAAATCAAATTAACATAATTGGCTCATGCCTTGTCCGACCCACGCCTAAACGCTTGGCCTTCTGGAGTTCCCACGTCTGCTACTTTCATTTCTGGCCAAGCCCTGCATGGACCATAAATTTAGACGAAATCGTTGATATGTAGGAGTGGTCCCCTTGTCACTACAGCTGAGTCGAGCACCGTGCATACATTGGTGACATCTGTTGTGGGAAGGCTACATCATTGTAACAAAACAGCCGTAAATGATCATAGCGTATCGGCAAGAATCGGTTTCCTGAGTCCAACAAGTGTCTAGCGTGGACCATCAGTACCGCAGAGGCAATGTTTTTGCGCAAGCAATTGCCGTAAAGGTCGACGACAGGTGAAGAGTGGAAATGGGAAAAGATCTAAGTCCCATTTTTTTCACAAAACGCGTTTTCCGTGCTTTTGTCTTCTCGGTATTCTGTTGCGTATCCCCAGACTATATCCAAGTGCCAAGCTCTATTTCCCTCTCAGAGTTCCGAAATATAAAACAAATGAGTAGTGGTTTTTGTTTATTACAGTTCTATTAATTAAAAACCTATTGCTGTTTCTCTGTATTTGTATTATCACAAATAGAATGAAGAGCCTCAGTATTAATAGCACTTAGAACAAAAACTTTCTTCCTGTTCTTTTGTCGAAGACATATTTTAAGACTGTGTCTGTGTAAAAAAAAAAAAAAAAAAAAAAAAAAAAAAAAAAAAAAAAAAAAAAAAAAAAAAATATTGTTGCTAAGAAGAAAACAGCAACCAGCCACTGCCAATAATGGTATTTTTTACACAAATAGCGCCGTTGCCGGTTACAAATCGACCCGTTGATCTTCAGACGAGTGTCCACGTTTGTATTACATGTGTCATTTACATTAGGGTTGAGACAAAGCACCCAACGTTTGTTGTTGTTTACATTAGTTATCGAAGAAACTGTCTACAACTAACGTAAACAACAAAAAAATATTAATATCAACGTGGACAGCCGTCGGAGATAAGCCGTCGGTTCGAAACCGCCACGTGAAGTGACCGCGCGGTTTGAGGCGCCATGACACGGACTGCGCAGCCCCTCCCGCCGGAGGTTCGAGTCCTCCCTCGGGCATGGGCGTGTGTGTTGTTCTTAGCACAGGTTAGTGTAAGTAGTGTGTAAATCTAGGAAGCGAGAACCTAAGCAGTTTGGTCCCTTACGAATTCACACACATTTGAACATTTGGGTTCGAAACCGGTAACAGCGCTATTTGTGTAAATAAATAGTATTATTAATAACGATTGGCTGTTGTTTACTTCTCACGAATCAGTTTGTAAAAACTATCTTATCAGTACTCTGTTTGCTGGCGTTGTACATATACTGACACGGTGGTTTTAGCAATATCTACACTCATGCTCATAAATTAAGGATAATTGCAGAATGTGGCGCCACACAACGTGGAACCACACAAAACTGGCGCTGATAGCATACGCACATAGGGAATACACATGACACAGATCTGTAAGCCCACGGTACTGGTGATAAGTTGAGAAAACCGTCCCGGTACATGTGCTACAAAACGCCACTGTTTCCCGCGCATGTACCCCAACATCAATTTGGGATATGATCACCATGCACACGTACACAGGCCGCACAACGAGTCGGCATAGTCTGGTTCAGGTGGTCGAGCAGCTGCTGGAGTATATCCTCCCATTCTTGCACCAGTGCCTGTCGGAGCTCCTGAAGTGTCCCAGGAGTTTGAAAACGTGCAGCAATACGTTGACCGAGAGCATCCCAGTCGTGCTCGATGGGGTTTAGGTCTGGAGAACAGGGAGGCCACTCCATTCGCCTTATATCTTCTGTTTCAAGGTACTCCTCCACGATGGCAGCTCGGTGGGACCGTGCGTTATCATCCATCAGGAGGAAGGTGGGACCCACTGCACCCCTGAAAAGCGGACATACTGGTGCAAAATGACGTCTCGATACACCCGACCTGTTACAGTTCCTCTGTCAAAGGCATGGAGGGGTGTACGTGCACAAATCACAATCCCACCCCACACCATCAAACCACGACCTCCATACAGGTCCGTTTCAAGGACATTAAAAAGTTGGTATCTGGTTCGTGGTTCACGCCAGATGAAAACCCGGCAAGAATCACTGTTCAGACTATACCTGGACTCGTCTGTGAACATAACCTGGGACAACTGTTCCAATGACCATGTACTGTGTTCTTGACACCAGACTTTACGGGCTCTCCTGTGACCAGGGGTCAGTGGAATGCATCTTGCAGGTCTCCGGGCGAATAAACCATGCCTGTTCGGTCGTCTGTAGACTGTGTGTCTGTGGTATTGTACACTGTGGACGTCCCATTCTGTAGCGCCTGGACACGTTTCCTGTCTGCTGGAATCGTTACCATAATCTTGAGATCACACTTCGTGGCACACGGACGGCCCATGCTACGACCTGCTGTGTTTGACCAGCCTCTAGTTGCCCTAGCATTCTACCCCTCATAATGTCATCAATATGTGTTCTTTGAGCCATTTTCAACCCACAGTCACCATTAGCACGTCTGAATACGTCTGCACACTTACTCGCTGCACCGTACTCTGGCATGAACCAACACACCTCTGCGTATGTGGACTGCTACCAGCGCCACCGTGCGACGACCGCAGGTCCAATGCACCGCATGGTCATACCCCGAGGTGATTTAAACCCGCAAAGCGCCCACCAGAGCGTTGTTTCACCATGTAGCAGCATTATCCTTAATTTATGAGCATGAGTATAATAATTACGACGCTATGATGTACAGAGTGATCATATGAATACAATATCAGACAAACAATTACACCAGAGAAAAGAAGGAGTGAAATTAGACAAGTTGTGTGCCTTAGCGCTAATGAAACAAACAACGCCAACTCTTCCTCAGTACAAGCTCCGTAGTATACGTTCTCGCGACTCCGCGATCTTAGGCGGCAGTCGGTGTCTGCGAGAAATGCAAGCTTTGCAACGAGCTCGTGACGTCACAGTGTCGGATGGGAAATCAATACGTAGTTGAGAAGCTGTCCACTAAAAGCTATGTGCTATAGAGACCTGGAATGCGTTTAAAGGCGCAGTCAGAAGTTACTAAATTCGCCTGAAACAGTTTCTCGCTGACCGCTGGAGACGGCTGTTGATACTCGTAATACGTGCTGTGACGTACACGACAAGGGTGAAATGGCTCTGAGCACTATGGGACTTAACATCTGACGTCATCAGACCCCTATAACTTGGAACTACTTAAACCTAACTAACCTAAGGACATCATACACATCCATGCCCGAGGCAGGATTCGAACCTGCGACCGTAGTAGTCGCGCCTGAAGCACCTAGAACCACTTGTCCACAGCGGCCGGCCACGCCAAGGTCTTTATTTCTCGGCGCTCTCAGCAGCATTCTGATGATGTCAGAATCGACCGTTGCGCGGATACATATAAGCAGTTAGGCTTGTTGAGCTTCTTTCAGTCTGTAACTGCTTTACGAATCGTTAAAGCCTCTGATGAAGTCTTCACCGTTGGAAGACGAAACGTTAGGCAGAGAGTTATGCCTCGGACCGCGGCCTAATGCCCATAGCACAAATATCAGCAATATCGCAGAGACACCTTTCTTTTCAATCTCCTCACAAAAGTGAAATTTGGCACACAGAACGTTTTACATTTCTATTCTCCAACGAACGGGTGTCGTGTCGTTTCCGCAAAGCTATGCTGGGCGATCAACAGTCTATTGCGAGTCAGATAATTATCTCTCCAGAACGAGTCCAAAATCTCTGACAGTCCGTGCATTGACAAGCTGCTGCATTTTTGAGGGCTCCCAAGGAGTGACTCGATATCCAGCGCCTTTCCAAAACTTTTGGGCACTTAGTTTATTACTCCCGTCGTTACATATGTCGTGAAATCATTTAGACCTAAAAATAAAAGGAATTCAACGCAATACGGAGGCCTACTGACAATCTCTCGTCTAGTTATCCTTTCGGGAATCACAACCGAGGGGTTGAAAATGATGGCGGTGCCACGTATCGTAAGACGGCTCAGAGAAAATACGTAGACGTGGCAGGTCTAGTCTGGAGGTCGTAGCTTTGTCCAGTGGGCGGTGAATGGACGCAGCAGCGGCCTCCTGGGACCGGTCTGTGCTGAGAGCCGGAGTGAAGCGCGGCCGATGCCGCCAGCGGCCTTGGAGGTCTTTTTCCGCTCGCCGTTGCGTCCGCTGGAAGTGGGACGCTTTTAAAAGACACCACGCTGCGGGGGCGGAGAAAGCCTCGGCAGCATCGGCGGTGCTCTTCTCTGCGCTCACTGGCAGGTCCTCCGCTGCAGTTCCTGAAATGCGTGAAGTAAGCTCTTAACTACTGCCACGTCTCCGCTTGCTCGATTTGTGGACTTTTACGTTCGTAAATACCGTTTCGCTTTCCTCAGCCTAGTTCACTACCATATACTAGCTAAGCACCCAGCTTTGCCCGGGTATGATTTCTAGTATTATTGGTGGCTCTCTCCCTTCTACCTCTTTCTGATCTTCTCTTACACCCTTCCATCTCCCCCCCCCCCCCCCCCCACCCGCTGCCCTATTCGACTCCTTGTCGCTCCTCTCTCCCTCCACCTCCTCCAACGCCAGCTATTTCCTCCTGCTCTTCCCTCTACCGAACGCCCTACCCCACTCTTTGTGCATTTCCTCCTGTTTCCTTTCTCTGTCCATTTCCTCTTCCCCTCTTCCTTTCCATCTCCTCCTCTTTCTTTCTCTGTTAATTTCCTCCTCCCTACTCTCTGTTCATCGCCTTCTTTCCCATCTCTGTCACCTCCACACCATCCCTCTCTCCACACCATCCTCTTCCCTTATCTGTCCATCCCCAGCTTTACCCCCTCTCTGTCCACCTCCTACTCCCTTCTCCCTCGTACTCACTGTGTCCACATCCTCTTCCAACCTATCTGTGTCCAGCACCCCCTTCCTCCTCTCTGTCTGACCACCTCCTTCTCTCCGTTCTCTCCCACATTATCTCCCCCACCACGATAGGATATTGCTCGTTCTTACACACAGAGCATTTGAAACTTCCTGGCAGATTAAAACTGTGTGCCGGACCGAGACTCGAACTCGGGACCTTTGCCTTTCGCAGGCAAGTGCTCTACCAGCTGAGCTACCCAAGCACAACTCACGCCCCGTCCTCACAGCTTTATACCAGCGCACACTCCGCTGCAGAGTGAAAATCTCATTCTGGAAACATCCCCTAGCTTTATCCTCACAGCCTTATATCAGCGCACACTCCACTGCAGAGTGAAAATCTCATTCTGGAAACATCCCCTAGGCTGTGGCTAAGCCATGTCTCCGCAATATCCTTTCTTTCAGGAGTGCTAGTTCTGGAAGGTTCGCAGGAGAGCTTCTGTAAAGTTTGGAAGGTAGGAGACGAGGTACTGGCAGAAGCAAAGCTGTGACGACGGGGCGTGAGTCGTGCTTGGGTAGCTCAGCTGGTAGAGCACTTGCCCGCAAAAGGCAAAGGTCCCGAGTTCGAGTCTCGGTCCGGCACACAGTTTTAATCTGCCAGGAAGTTTCATATCAGCGCACACTCCGCTGCAGAGTGAAAATCTCATTCAACACACAGCATTTCTTTCTGGCTGTAAACAATGTGTGTACCAAGTCTGGTTGAAACCGATCGAAGTGTTTAAAAGGAGCTTTTTAAACTGCAGCTTTGCTCGGATATACACATGTCACACATGTTTCAGATATATTTATTATATTTCACACATATTTGTACGCATATTTCACCTGTATCTTTAGCGAATTTCGCTCTGCAGTTTCGTTTTCACACAGCTCGACCCATAGTACGTCATATCTCCTGAAGCATGTGTCGCACTATGATATAATTTTTTAGGCACATTCAGCAGCTTATTTGCGAAATGTGTTGTCAGTACAGTAAGTAGTAAAGAAGTAACAAATTATAAAATCATGTCGGATGCTGCATGCTTACTGCGTGAACAGCGAAAATGTCGTAAGAGGTATATTTTCTCCTTTCATCGTTCTGTGGGGGTTTTCAGGGAGAAAAAGTTTCATAAAGGCTTCAAACTGTGTGTAAAGTTCGTTGCAAGTCACTAAATGCTCTCACCTCTAACATTGATTGAGTTGAGTCTGGTATTCTCGAGTCGTGAGCTACACTCCTTTTTCACCCTCGTCCCTCTGACACACAGATGGTTCTTGCCCCACAGCGAATCTTTCCAGACAGTAAGTGATACGTGTACAAAGTTCGGTTGACATCGGTCAAGTGGTTTAAGAGGAGATGTGGAATATACATACATACATACATACATACATACGTACATAAGCACATCTATTTTTATAATATGTGTTGGTGTACAGATTCAATAATTAAGTGTTGAAATTTACGATCTAACTCGTAGTCAACAGCGTGCAGGATGATTGCAGCGTTCTTCCTAACGTTACTGCGAAGAAGAAAGTTTTTGTTCCGAACACTTGTGCAATTGTTGTTGTATTCAGATTCTGGTACAAAAGACCACGACAGAGGGGGAGAGCTCGTGTGAAAGCATTTCTTGTTGTTGCCTTCAGTCCGAAGACTGGTTGATGCAGCCCTGCATGCTAGTCTATCTGGTGCAACCCTCCTCATCTCTGAATAATGCAACCTACAACCATTTTTATGTTCTTACTGTATTCACCCCTACGTGTTTATCTCTCTCTACAACTTTTACGTCCCATATACTCCTCCATTCACTATTCCTTGATGCCTCAGGATATCTCCTGTCAATAGATATCATCTTTTAGTCAAGTTGTGCCATAAATTATTTTTTTTTCCGAAATTCGATTATTAACTCCTCATTAGTTAATGGAATTAGTTATCTAATCTCCAGCATTCTTCTACAAGGCCACATTTGGAAAGGTTCTAATCTTGTCTGTTTGAGCACAGGGTCACATCCCAAATCAAAATTGGTACAGTCTAAACTCAGATTACTGCAAACGGTCTTTCTTAAAACCTTCCTCAAAGATTGGCTTCTTTTTGCAATCACGGAATGAATGAATGCATGTCTGCAATGATATCTGATTGAAGAAGTCTAAGAGAAACGCGGCGA
Organism: Schistocerca piceifrons; assembly: GCF_021461385.2. Lineage (NCBI taxonomy): Eukaryota > Metazoa > Arthropoda > Insecta > Orthoptera > Acrididae > Schistocerca > Schistocerca piceifrons. The sequence continues at coordinate 346,802,256 of NC_060143.1, read as the reverse complement.
GAGTACGTACATCTACTGCGCTAGTCGATCGAAGTGGGAGTGAAGATTTCTGCCACAGTGCACATCGAACAACGAGCAAACGCAAAACATTACCGAAAGTTGCGTAAGGAAGTGGCGGAGTCACAAACTACGATGTATTTCACAGTGTTTTGACGATGTCAGATTTTAACAAGACACAAACTTATCGTGAAACGAAATTGAACATTTTACACAAGGTTGCTTGTGAAATACTACGTAGGACAAATGATGACCATGAGGGGCTACTCGAGCTGTTTCACCCAATTTTTGAACACATCTTTTGCAGCTTCTGGAGAAATTCTGGAAATTTCATCGTGAACTTGATCTTTTAACTGCTGCAAGCTTCTCGACCTGTCGGAGTACACTCTCGCCTTAAAATAACCCCATAGGTAAAAGTGTGGCACAGTCAAATCAGGCGAGCGAGGTAACCATTTGACACAAGCGCGTTTCGATGACAATACGGATTTCACAGGATTATGGGGTGAGTGGGCGCTTGCGAAATGCCCAGTGTTTGGAAACGTTTTTAGTAACGAACGACGAATGCTTCACTGCAAGACGCTGCCCACACGTTCGATGTTCTGAAGACTTCGGACAGTTTTCCGACGACCGGTTGACTTTCGATTCGACGCATTCACTCAATTCAATACTTTTCCACGAGCAGAAATTGGATGGCATGGCTGAATCTTGAAACACCTGCGAAAGGCGTGTTTCACGCGCACAACAGATTCGCCGTAGCGGAAATAGCACTCCACCGCGAACGCACGACATTGCTTCCACCAGTACGACATGGTTACTGTTCTATATATGGGATGAAACTTCACATCCCACACAACTAACAGACGACGGCATCGTAGCTGTATCTTGTTTTTAGCTCGCGTTATTCGCATCTGAAATCGTCAAAACATTGTGAAACACCTTTTAACTTAGTGCAAGGGTTCGTAACTGTTGCTGTGAAGGGAAAGGGTGTATACTTCTGAATCAAATTATATCGGTTCCGAAAGATAACAGCTGACAACGTTTCTGTTGACTTTCAACAAGCAGGAAAATTCTTTTTTTTTTTCTTTTTAGTTATGTAGTTTGGTCCACCGTCTGGAAGCTAAGGTGGAACTGTTATTTCTTCGTGCAACACTATTCCATCGACACATAGTCCGATATCTATGATCCTGTGGCCACTACATTGACGAGGTCGGTGGGTCAGCTTAGTATGTGTCTGGTAATTGACGATGTCAGTGGCTCAGCTTAGTTAGTATCTGGTAATTGACGATGTCGGTGGCTCAACTTAATATGTAGGCGTGGTCAGCTGAGGAGCCTCATAATCAACATAGAGCGCTGAACGGTGTGCTCCGAAACACTTGTGCCTACACTACATTGTACTCTGTGATCAGTTCTTTCACAGTGACCGCCTATACGGCATTTTAGAGCGCGCAAGCCTCCGACCTCCAAGTTTGGCCTTGAAATGTTGACATCCAGCATCTTGTTCTTTTTAAAAAATTGACATATTGGCAACTGGAAGTATGCGACCTTTGTAATACAGGGTGATCACAAAGTCTTACCCTGATTATAAAAATTTATAACAGAATAACTGTTTGACATAATAAGTTACATGTGATGCCGTTACATAGGTTAGTGTTGCTAGTTCTTTTTAAGACCACTTACGTTAGTAAACCTCAACGTGTGCTCCTTTGGTAGCTCGGAGAATGTCGAGGTGCTATTCTATTTCCCGTCAGGTGTCTCGTAACATGTGTTCTGTCTCAGTATCTTGTATCCTAGCCTTCAGTTCGTCGTCATCAGCAACTGGTGTGACGAAGACTCTGTCCTTGAGATATCCCTAGAAAAAAAAGTCAAGGGGCGTAATGTCTGGAGAGCGTGGTGGCCAGGGTGTTGGACCGTTCCTTCCAGTCCACCGATCCGGACATTGCTCCCCTCTCCAGACATTACGCCCCTTTACTTTTTTTTCTGGGGCTATATCAAGGACAGAGTCTTCGTCACATCATTTGCTGGCCGGCCGTTGTAGCCGGGCGGTTCTAGGCGCTTCAGTCCGGAACCCCGCTGCTGCTACTGTCACACGTTCGAATACTGCCTCGGGCATAGATGTGTGTGATGTCCTTAGGTTAGGATTAAGTAGTTCTTAGTCTAGGGGACTGATGACCTCAGATGTCAAGTCCCATAGTGCTTAGAGCCATTTGAACCATTTTTGAACATCAGTTGTTGACGTCGACGAACTGAAGGCTAGGATACAAACTACTGTAGGTACTGTGACAGAACACATGTTACGAAACACCTGGCGGGAACTGGAATCCCACCTCGACATTCTCCGAGCTACCAAAGGAACACAAGTTGCGGTTTACTAACGTAAGTGGTCTTAAAAAGAACTTGAAACACTAACCTATGTAACGGCATAACATGTAACTTATTATGTCAAACGGTTATTCTGTTAGAAATTGTTATAATCAGGGCAAGACTTTGTGCTCACCCTGTAATTTTTATAAAAATGTATTACATCAACGACTGCTTGGATATAGAACAGAATATTCACATTACCGGTCTCGGAAAATACTTCCTGTCTTCAGATATGCTTGTAACCCAGAGACTCTTTTAGTCCATACAAGCAGCCATTCACATCACAAAGAAAAATGACAAATTAAAATTATTTGATAATTTCAGCCAGACTCCAGCTGCCTACAAATTTCCGAAGTCACTGGTAATAATCTGAGACCTTTTTGGGTTATTAATGAACAATGCATGAAACTAAATCACTCAGTTCCAGCGGTTAGATTAATTTTCTCCAACCAGGTGGTACTGCCTAAATGGAGGACCAGCAAATGGAGTGGTCAGAGTAATTTTCACATCCTACAGTTGTTTAATGTAGAAAATGCTCAAAATCGCGAATTTCCTTCACAGTTCTTGGCCGTTACATTGAATGTAAGCTGAAGCCAAGCGGTGGCGTAGGATTACCAGTTCACCTAATTCGGAGAATTCGCGCTCGAACAGGTGTCCCAAACTGTTATACACCCAACAGACCCGGCCGCCCGCCGGCGTGAAGCTGCACCTACGGTTCGTTTCCTCCCCGTCACGTTGGCTGCGGGGACCTACTTGCTAACTGCGGAGGCACACTAAGGCTCGGTGACCTAGTTTACAAATAGACCCGACAGCCGCGCTCTAGGGTCTTTTTGGTTGCTGATCTCTGACGTCGTCGCATCGTATACAGTAGTATTGCTGAAGTTTGTTTTGTGATTCAATTGATGTCTCTTATTATCTTATGAGCAACCTTATGTTAGGAGGGTCCGTGTGGGTTTGCATGGTTCGCGTTTGGGAACCTTCGGCGGTTACGTTGGTCACTAACGCGCCATTACACAGTTTGTATCGCGAGCACCGTGAAACGCGACCTTCGGCCCCTGTGTCTGTTTTCGTAAATCGGATTTCGTGACTAGCATCTTATTCTCTCGTTCAACGATTCCGCGCTCTCTCTAGGGACTGAAAGTAGTATCGTTTGCTATAAGGTGCTTTTTTGTGTTATTTCTTCCATTATTCCCTGTTCTACAGCAAGGTGGTTTCGTGCCAAATCTCTCAGATTAAAAAAGATGGCTCTGAGCACTATGGGACTTAACTACTGTGGTCATCAGTCCCCTAGAACTTAGAACTACTTAAACCTAACTAACCTAAGGACATCACACACATCCATGTCCGAGGCAGGATTCGAACCTGCGACCGTAGCAGTCGCGCGGTTCCGGACTGCGCGCCTAGAACCGCTAGACCACCGCGGCCGGCTCTCGGATTAAAGAGCACATCTTAAAAAACTTGTAACAGGGCTACCTCCCATTCGTGAGTCTTCCTGCAAAATATATGCCTAATTTCTCTCATTACAGCCTACCACGTTCTGTAACCCTCCCGTTGTCCCAATGTTATTTGAGCCTTGGTGAGATTGCTGGCGTTATCTTTCGGATTCCTGGCGCCACTAGCTCGATCTGTCGTGTGATGTCCCTCTGGTTTGAGGCCACTAAGATACTTGCTCGTGGTGGTTGATGGGGTACGCGAAGTGTCGTGGCGTCGCGAGTTGGGTAGTGGTAACGGAGCGAAGTAACGGTGTGAGATGTCCGCCTGGCGACTAAGGCGAGGCCGGTTGGTGTGGCCGAACGATTCTTGACACTTCAGTCTGGAACCGCGCGACCGCTACGGTCGCAAGTTCGAATCCTGCCTCGGGCATAGATGTGTGTGATGTCCTTAGGTTAGTTAGGTTTAAGTAGTTCTAAGTTCTAGGGGACTGATGACCTCCGATGTTAAGTCCCATAGTGCTCAGAGCCATTTGACTAAGGCGATCACTTGCGCAAGCGTCTTGGGGACGAAATCCAGCCAGCTCTGAGACGTCGCACACCGATGAGAGAGTTGAAGCCAGTTCCGCTGTGCTGAATTCTGGACTCCCTTTGGAAACGGCAAGCTTCAGCTTCCATTAGTGAACGTCAGTTAAGTTTTGGATTTTGAGGTTTTAACTGTTATTTTCTTACTAACAGCTATGGGTCTGTTGTGATGGTTGCGACTTTTTAGCTGATCTATTTCACCATCAGTTGGTTCCTTTAATTGTGGCTGTTGTTTGTTTTTCCTCAGTCGGTACTGGCCTTGGTTCTTTGTTAACAGGATATCTTAAACTGTGTGATCCGATTGTGTTTTCTGAGCAGGAGCGATAATGTGTTTCTTCTATGCTGTGGTTATCCCCCCTCCCCCCATGCCCCACCCCCACGTCACGCACTACCTCGCTGGTTGGATTTTAGCCGACCTCCCTGCCAAACGTCTTCGAACACCAGCCAAGTACCTTTTCCCTTGTAATACGGCCGGGTACTAGTTTCGAGATACCTTCGGGCATTGCAGACGTCATCGCACTGTTAATTATATTGACTTAGGAGGTGCCTGCACCTCAAAATTTGCAATTTTCTCGGGTTATGTAACTGGGCTTGGTAGCCTAGTTTTCTTTCGGGCGTTTCGCCGTCGTTGTAGAGGCAGTTCTTGCAGTGACGCGGATATATCGTTTTGCTAGTTATTGTTGCTTCCACGTAATTAACCTTGTTGTGGTAATATTTTTTTGCCGGTCTGTACCCAACGAAAAGGGCTTTGGAAGGCCGGTCCACTCGTTGTAACCTTTCTTGGCCTCACTATTCGGTGTAGCTTTGTGCTCCATGCATATAAGCATTCTGGTGTGAGGAGGCAATTCAAACTCTTGTTAATTTAATTGAAGCAAAAATTCATGACGTCCTACCTGTTATCTATTGGTAGTCTTACTTAACTGAAGCTGTTATCCTTGAAGGCCTGCCTGTTTTCTATTCAAATCTGTGTGAAATCTTATAACGGCTAAGATCATCAGTCCCTAAGCTTACACACTACTTAACCTAAATTATCCTAAGGACAAACACACACACCCATGCCAGAGGGAGGACTCGAACCTCTGCCGGGACCAGCCGCACAGGCCATGATTGCAGCGCCTGAGACCGCTCGGATAATCCCGCGCGGCGCCTGTTTTCTGTTTGGTAATTTTACATAACTGAAGCTCTTATTATTGAAGGCCTACCTGTTCCCTTTTAATTAAATTAAGAGCTATTTTATAATTTGGGTTAGATGAAACTCTTATTATTCAAGACCTACCTGCTTTTATTGCCCTATTATTGAGATCTGATATCTTATTCAATCTGTGTTATAATTAACTGAAATTGTGATTGCCAACGGCCTAACTGTTTCAGAAGTATTTACGTCAATAAGGTACTAACAGGAAATGACACATGATGGTACATGGGCCCTAACCTTTCATCTTACATCCCTTTATCCATAATTGTAGGTTTCATTATTAAATGAAGTTGAAGATTAAGTTACGAAACACCTGCCGAGTGAAGAAGTCCGACAGGTTTATGGTGCAGGGACAGTAGATCAGCAGGTGAGTAACTTTCTGTTTGACAGGGGAAGGTGATAGGCAGCAGAGCATCATACGGCCACTCACACTGGTCTACCCACAGACCAGACAAGCTACATGCTTAAACCCCAAAAACAGGCGTACAGATAAACAAACACAGAAACTTTGAATATCAATAAGTCATTTAACATTTCAAGGAATGTACATCATATTTTCAAATGATAAAAGACTGAAATTAAAATACTGTGTGCCATGTCTTATTGGGACACAGAAGAGAAGGGGTAAGAGGGAGAGTGGGAAGACAGGCCACCTGTAAGGATAGCAGCATACTTTACAATTGCTTACGTTTCCTGTGGCCAGTTGAGTAAAATTAATACCTCAAAAACTTAAAGATGGCTGGTAACAGCAACTGTGAGTAAGTTTCAATTAGTAAAGCAGACAGCCAACCAATTGCTGGACATCAACTCATTCAAATTTGATCCAGGCTTTGCCATCACCACCATGAGTATCTTCCCCCCTCCCACCCCTCACCCCAAAAGCACATGCAGTTACATGGCTGCAAGAATCAACATGTGCTGAAACTTTCCAAATATGATTCTAATATTCTGACTGAATGAACATGATGCGGCTATTACCTGGAAACTGTGTCATTTTTTAAATTCCGATTGCAGAGTCGCCCACGTATGCTGATCCAGAATAGCCTTTGCTACCCCACTTTTGAACAGGGACATAACTGTGCAAATTACTTTGTATGTATGTGATACCGATTAATCTAAACCGTGTCTGACTATCTGTAAATGATATTGAATGTAAAGAATAGTTATCCATAATACTAAGAATGGCTGTCTCATGAAACAGTCACACACAGTGGCTAACTGTTACGTATTAAAATTTTCCCCTGTTATACAAGCTCGTCTACCGAATCTGAAAAGGTTCGTTTGGGCCCTACAATTGTTTCTTACATTGGAACAAATGACTCTGTTCAGCTCCGTTTCCACACTGCCAGAATATGAAGAGATGAACTGCATGACCTGCAACATGTCACCCTGCAGCAAACTGCCTCAGCTTAATACATTTCATATTCGGAAATTATGTTTTCGTTCCTTTTCTATAAGTACGATCCACTGGCCACGCAACAGCGTAAGGTGTGACAGTAGTGGAATTATCAAACCTGTCTGTCACTTGATGTGTGAGAATGTCGTCATTAAATATTTATAAATGACAAAAGTAATGTGTTCTACGACTACGCTGAATCCTTTTAATGAGACAGAAAAGCAGCTCGAACAAGCATGAACAATAACTTTTTCTCAGCATTGTCTATACCATAAAAATTACCTCTACACAAAGTATTTAAACGATATAAAATTCAGTCTTTTCAAATGAAACACTTTTGACTAACAAAGGTAGGAGGAAACTAAACAGCATGCTGAACACATGACTGATAATACAACCTGGACTCCAACACGTAAATGTTATTAAACACAATGAAATATTTACACAACAATAATTACTCGGCTAGCGTTTGCAGCAAACTAAAGTGAATGCAAATTACCTTTTTCCAAATGAGCCGTCTCTCTATACAGTCCTCTGAAAAACCATCCTTAATCCTCAGTTACACAACAGAGAGCATTCGAAATAAAATTCCATTCTCTGTGCGGTACGGCCGCCATTCAAGCAAGCTCCTCACTCTATAACACAACACACTCTCTTCCTCTCTCGCTGACAACTGTTTCCCTCGCTCGCCAGAGCTCTACAAACACCTAGGTGGTGCTGAGTCTACTCAATAATACCACAGTCTAACAAAAACAGTCGCGACACGTACTGCTGTGAAAATTGTTACCTTCTCACACTTAGTGCGACACTAGCGCCCCAAGCGGCGATAAAGCAGTCGTAGGATTAAAAGTCTTATTTTTAATCGTTTTTCTAGTTAATTATCGAAATAGTTACTAAATTTTTGCTTTTCAAGCATTATTAAATTATCAAGAGACGTGAATAATCATGATATACATGTATATACAGCCGAATCTCGTTAATTCAGTGACATAAGCTACAACTTTATGATGATAAATGTGTGTGTAATTGCAGGTTACTCCACTGAAAACAAGAAAATATAAACACATATCTCATGTTCGAGAAGAATATATTTCTTTGTTGTCTGTTCTTATTACGACAGGCACTTTCCTTCACACACGACAACTTTGTAGGGAACATAATGTTTCGCACAGTCTTACACTTCATTCGACTTTCTAATATACAAATACTTTTGTACATTCAATTACTTTGGTTCAAAAGCGAATGTGTTGAAAATTCTTGCAGTTTGTGGCTCAAATGCAGCAACAATTGTGGAATTGGTTTCTTCTATCTTTTGTTCTTGTCTTATCCCGTCTGTGTGGTTTTTCCTTAATCTAAAATTGATGTGCCTGATCTGATACGTTAAATAACGTAGGTATTCCATTCCATAATGTTTCCTATGTTCACATTCAGTGATTTGACTGGAAATATAGCGAAGAAAACTTCACTTTTGGAACAGACGTATGACGCCTTTAGGTTACAAGAAAATCGTAAGTAAACTGTTATGTAATGTAGCGGTTCGCACTTCCTACAGTCGTTAGAAAACCTAAAAAACGATAAATTTGGTGTCTTATTCTTGTTATTGTAGAAATTTTTCTGCGCTCCAGACGTTCCCGTTTGTAAAAACCATTCTGCAGAAGAGTATAAACAGTTAAGTTTCTCGTTCGTTTTCACAAGATCTCGTCGGACTCCAACAGTATAGCTTCCTGGTCGCTTGATGCGCTGCAATCGCAATGAGTTATCAAGGTGTAAAATATATATAATCTTGTGGGTAATAAAAAAGAGACGGTGTGTCGCGACTGTCGTCTTAGACTGTGATAGTACTACAACCTCTGGTAGCCAAAGGGTACGTATCACAGAGTTCAACTATTCGAAAACGCTGACAGTGGCAAACATTCCAAACACCCCAACAAATAACCAGACAAACTGTCATATGTACACGTTTCACAACCATTTCTTATAATATGTATACCTTTCAATTTTACGTGAATCACGAGCTAACCAGCAAGTCAAATGCAATAATTACAACTGCGAGAATAAAACACGTATGGCTGTTGAACAGAGGCAAACGTCGAACAAAACTGCATGTGACCTGAATCGGCCCGCTCTTGACTCTTATAACATCCAGCCAATGAAATCAAGCAACCCCATGTACCCCCAAAGAAGACACCCACAGCAATACCGATATCCAGGTCCCAATACACAAACTTCCGGCAACCGACTGGCCGTCCACTCTATTAACTGAAACTGACATTTTAACAAATATTGAGAAGAAAGTAAATTAAAGTTAAAACATTTTAAAAGAAATATGAAAAAGTATAAACATAAGCACACGTCAGCGACTGTCATTTCGTAAAACCATTCAAAATGTAGTGAGTATGCACGCCTAATTTAGCATTCTAAGCCAAGTTTCTAAAATGTGTGTTCACAAAAGCACATGTGTATAACTATATGATTTTGTTAATCATGATGAAGTACATTTTATATAACATGTACCATAAGGAAGACGTTTGAATTTTCTTGAAGAAATGACCTTTGCATGCTTATATTTTTTTCGTTAATGGTACATATTGTATAAAATGTACATCATGGTTCTGTTAATCATTTATTTATACACCTGTAAGTGTTTTTATGATCACACATTTTAGAATGCTTTGGATGCTTAATTAGGCGTACAAAGTCTATACATTTTGTGTGGTTTTAAGATATGACAGTCGGTGCATAGAAATAGATAACCTCAGTGTATCAAAGCAGCTTAAATCACTTAATAAAGGCAACTCTTCGAGTCCAGACAGTATACAAATTAGTTCCTTTCATAGTATGCCGATACAATAGCCCCATACTTAGCAATCATATGCAACCTCTTGCTCGACCAAAGATCCGTACCAAAAGACTGGTGAGTTGCACAGGTCACACCAATACTCAAGAAAGGACATAGGAATAATCCGATGACTTACAGACCTTACATTACTGTTGTCGATTTGCAGCAAGATTTTGGAACATTCTATCCGAAAATTGTGAATTACCTCGAAGTAAAGGAGCTATTGAGGCACAGTCAGCACGGACCAAGAAAATAACGTTTTTGTGGAACACAGTTAGCTCTTTATTCTCACTCACACTAAGTAATGAGTGCTGTAGACAGGGGACCTCAAACTGATTCCATATTTGTAGATTTCCAGGTTTTTGACATCGTTTCTTACAAGAGACTTCCAATCAAATTGCATATCTATGGAGAAACGTTTCAGTTGTGCGACTACATTCGTGATTCTCTGTTTAGTACGTAGTTATAGACGGAAAGACATTGAGTAACACGGAATTGATACCCGGTGTACCCCACCGAAGTGTTATAGGCCATGTCCCTAATGTATATAACGATTTAAGAGACAATCTCGGCAACCCTCTCAGATTGTTTGCACATGATGCTGTCATTTATGGTCTGATAACGTCATCAGAAGATCAAAACTCTTTGCGAAATTACTGAGGCACAATGTCTGTATGGCTCGAAAAAGTGGGAATAGACTCTACATAAGGGAAAGTGTGAAATCAACGGCATAAGTACTTACAGGAATCCGTTAAATTTATAAACCACACAAGACCAAAGGCTATCAAGTCAAATACCTAGGAATTACGAACAACTTAAACTGGAACGCTCACACATATATTGTTGTGAGGAAGGCAGGCCGATGACCACATTTTGTTGGGAGAACACTTACAAGATGCATCAGATCTTCGAAAGAGCCTGCACTGTGCATACTTTGCTCGATTAACGCTATGCTGTACGGGATCGTTGCCAGACAGGATTGACGGAGGACATCGAAAAAGTCCAAAAAAGGACAGTTCGTTTTGTATTCTCGTAAAACAGGAGGGGGGGCGTCACGGATATCATAAGCGAGCTGCGGTGGCAATCATTAAAACAACGGCCTTTTTCACTGCAGTGAGAATTTTTTTTACAAAATTTCATTTACCAACTTTCTCCTCTGAACGCGAAAACTGTTTACTGTCGCCAGCCTACACAGGGAGAAATGATGATAGTAATAACCTAAGAGAAACTGGAAATCACACGGAAAGATATGTGTTCGTTTTCCCCACGCGCTGTTAGATAATGGAACGGTAGAGAAACAGTCTGAACATGGTTCGAAGAACCCTCTACCAGACACTTACGTTGAACTTGCAGATTAGTCATGTGATGTAGATGCAGAAGTTTTTCATTTTCCTTATTTTTGAATTTTTTTATCTTTGATTTGCGTTCTTGGTAAAGTTTTTTTTTTTAATTTTTTTTATTTTTTAATACGTTTCAATTGATAAAGTGGACTGCTGGCCAGTTGCCAGAAGCTCGTTTACTTGTGGTCGACCTTTTTTACGTTCTAACACAGCCAGCTAAGAAGAGAAATGTCAGTTATGACGTTACAAACGTTTAGACCAACAATACACAGTCCGTGAGAAGAGGAAATCTCCAACCGGACTGGGAATCGAACCCAGGCGCCTTCGGTTAGCAATCCGTCTTGCTGACTGCGCAGTTACTGAGGTTTTGGATACTGCTGTCGGCCCCTTCATTGGGGGTGCAGGGGGTTGCTTGGTTGCTTCGGGAGGGGCAAGCTACCTGAATTGCGAGCTGGCCGGCTAAGATAACATGCAGATTAGTTCTAAGTTTGCTTTTGTTCAACAGGCACACGTATTTTTCCCGTGTAGTTTACAGTGGATAAAAAAATGGTTCAAATGGCTCTGAGCACTATGGGACTTAACATCTGTGGTCATCAGTCGCCTAGAGGTTAGAACTACTTAAACCTAACGAACCTAAGGACATCACACACATCCATGCCCGAGGCAGGATTCGAACCTGCGACCGTAGCGGTCACGCGGTTCCAGACTGAAGCGCCTAGAACCGCACGGCCACACCGGCCGGCTACAGTGGATATTTTAATTCATAATTATTTCATGTGACTTGTATTGGTTAGCTCGTGATTTATGTAACATGTTCTGATTAGTGTGGCCAGGTGCTTCACTTCTAATGAGGTGGGGGGGGGGGGGGGGGGGGGTGTAGTCAGCAACCGACTGGGCCGTTTGCTTTACTAACTGAAGCATAATCACAGCTGCCGTTAGCAGCCATGTTCAAGACTGTGAGATATATTTTTACCTGACTGGTCACAGAAAACGAAAGTAGATGTTGAGTACGCTCTTATCCTCCCACTTTGCCCACGTTTCCCCCCTCCCTCTCTTAATCCCTCTTCCATATCCTTACATACACTGGTGTCCAAAATTAAAACAACAAATCGCTGTTTCTTTGTCCTGTCTATAATTCACGACGGAGTCATTCAAAGTGTCAAGAAATGTCCGTACGATCATGTTCTGCACGGAAGATGGCATTCCGGTCAACAAACAAGCACAACAACGATGACGTCAGGGCACCTATCAAACCCCCTTAAATAGCCCAACAACCACCACCACCTATCAAACTTGGTAGTGTTTGCCGTGTAGTCCCACATCCACAATCGCTGTGTAAGAGTGCAGTGTGGCACATAGAAGAAGCCGACCACTCTCTCGCCGGTGGAGGGCCATAGGAAGAATGGAAGTAGGACAGTCACAAACTCATGTGGCCCGACGGCTTAATGTGAATCATTTTATTGTTTCTCGGATGTGGCGACAGTTTAGAGAGACCGAAACTGTATCCCAAACACACAGGGCCGATCACGTGTGACATCAGAAAGAGAGGACCGTTATTTGGCTGTGGCGGCTCGACGGTACCGCCTTAGTACTGCATGGCAACTGGCATCTGAGCTCGCAGCATCCACTGGACGCGTTGTATCGAGGCAAACGATGTACAGAAGGCTTAGGCAGAGTGGCCTTTATTGTTGGAGACCTGCTGCATGTGTACTTCTGACGCATCTTCAGAGAAGGGATCGTCTAGATTGATGTCGTCAATGTGCCACACACACACACACACACACACACACACACACACACACAGTCGAACAGTGGGCCAAAGCTCTTTTCACAGATGAGTCCTGATTTGGTCTGGAGAGTGATTCTCGACGGATTCGCATTTGGGGGAACGTGGAACACGATTTCGGGACCCAAATATTGTGAAAACAGACCAATATCGTGGAGGATCCCTAACGGTGTGGGCAGGGATTATATTGACCAGTCGAACACCTCTTCATGCAATTGTATGGGTGAATCTACAAGGTTTAACTGCTGTAGGATGTCGTGACGAGATCTTGGGACCTAATGTGCGGTTATTGCGAGGTAGTGTGGCCCAGACTCCGTACTGATGGACGATAATACTCGACCTCATAGAGCACGGGTGCTTGATGTTTTCTTGGAAACGGAAGATATTGCATGCATTGCGTGGTCTACTAGTTCTCCCGATTTGAATCCCACAGAGAATATTTGGGATGCACTAGGGAGACCGGTTGCATCACGTCTGCATCCACCAACGATTTTCCAAGACTTGCGAGAAGCTCTGCAGGAAGCATGGGCGTTCTGCCTCAATATGAGATCACAGCATCCCCCGTCGTTGTCTAGCATGTATTGCTGCCAAAGGGGGTCACACGCCATATTGAGCAAAGGGTCAACAGAAACATCCGATCTCACGCGTCGGCTTTGACCCGTGACGTAAGGGTGTTGTGGTGTGTGACGTCATTACGGCGCGGGGTTTGGTTTGTGAGTGTGGCGTGTTTGTAGATGCTGCCTCGTTGACGTTACCTTAGTAGGAGTTTTAGGGCCTGTAATATATAGTTTACCTTTTTACTGTACTTTTTGTTTTAACGTCGTCTATGAGGCTTTTATCAGTTTGCCATTAGATTGTTCAATCTTTATGGTCTATATGTTTTGTCGCTACTCGTTATGTCTAATGAATCAATATTGTTTTTTTCTTTTTTTTATCTTTTGATTGACCTACACATTGATCTGTAGCGTAGCCCTGAATACGAGGTTAGGTTGGGAGTTTTTTTTGGCGGGGGGGGGGGGGGGGTCAGGTGGGGGCGCAGCCCCCCCCCCCCCTGCCTGGCCTTGAGTACCACTTGTTTATTATTATCTTTCTTTGCTATCAATGTTAGCAGATTGTTCTTGTGAAACCTTTGTGTGTGTTGTTTTTCTATGTGTTTTCGTCTTTGTGATACGTATGCAACGTTTCTATATCCGCCATATTGGAATTGTCGTTTCCGCTATATTTGTGACGTCATGGGTTAAAGCCGACGGGTTAGATCGGACGCTTCCGTATTTCCTGAGCAAAGTAACCAGTCGTTGGAATGTGTGTGGAAATCCGTTAAGTTGAAAAAAACGGAGAACATTTTCGTATACTGTTATGCGTGTTGCAGTTGTTTATGTTCTGCATTCTTTACATTGTTTCCACTTGACTAGCATCTGTTTACACTGCATTGTGGCAAAATATATGCAACCTTGCAAAATTTCCATTTATGGTTTTAATTTTGGACATCAGTCTAACAATGCAGGACGATATTCTAATTTCAACAGAGGGGTTCTACCACGAAATGAACACGGTGCAACCCGTTCTGATATGCCGAACCTACAATGTAATGAAACGGCCTCATTAACTACGTTTCCCAAGTGGTGGTGTGACTTTTCCTTTTTGGCTCTCTCTTCCTTTTCTTCTCTCTGTTCTCCTCTTCCTTCTTCCTTCGTCGTACCGTGGCTATATCTCAGGGTTTTCAACACAAAAAGGGAGGGAGAAAGGGAGCACATGTGTGTGGTTGATCACGATGACGTAGTGCTATGTGTGAGTGTCACCCTTATCTCCATTTTGAGACGATTGATGACTGAAGCAGAAACATTCCTCTAAAAGAAAAAGGTAAGTGCTGTCTTCCTGAAAAAAATGGTAGTGTAGACTATAATGTCTATCGTTCTACAAAACTGAAGGAACACGACACAGTTTGTAAAGTTTCAACTTCGGATAAAGTTTATTGATTCCAAGGAGTTGAAACAAAACTCATCCGTTCCAAATGTCATTCACAAAAGAGTAGTTAGTTTTCTAGTGTGTGTGTGTGTGTGTGTAGTGGTCACTAATGATTGAAATGATCGTTCCGGAATTCTATAACAATCTGTTTATGGTTTGTCAAGCAACGTATCTCCTAGCTGATTATTCCGTGATTAATATCTGTCGTATTCAAACAGTAAATCAACTCACACTTGCTTTAAGCACCAAGAACACTTGCTATTCCCTCCGATAATTGTTTGATAATTATTATAAAGTTCATGTCAATAAATCACGGTCAGTGTACTTGCACCGATATTTCAAAGTCCGCGCGCGGTTTGTTTGTAATAAAGTCTGGCTATGGTTCCCAAGAATATTTTCTAGGCCAACTCCGGGTTGTGAATTATCAGTTCTATGTCCATTCATAAAAATTACAGAGGACCCGCACTCGATTACGCATTCGAGCAACTCAGGAGGTATCATCCTTCTCAAACAAAAAAAAAAAAAGATACATAACGCAGCATTGTAATCTGCTATGTAAAAACACATTTATATCCATCTCATAAAGACTCATTACCTATTGATCCTAAACATATTATACCTAATTAAATTCTTTACTCCATAGATAACTAATCAAATTTAGAAATGATTTACATGTATACTGTGGTAATCACTCAGCAAAGATTTCACAACAACAAAATCTTGACTTGAGATGACGTCGTGGGTTACTACCTGTTTTGACTCTCCTACCACGTGACACAGGGTATACCCGACTGTGATGAACATCCCCACAAGATTATTTCTTAAACATTTCGAGGGCTATACGGACGATTACCCGTGTAATGCTACAGTGTCATTCCCAGATAGCCCACAGATGAGTTTCTAGTAGTAATGTTCGGAAACCATAGATGGAGACATGTTGTTTGTTGTTGTGGTCTTCAGTCCTGAGACTGGTTTGATGCAGCTCTCCATGCTACTCTATCCTGTGCAAGCTTCCTCATCTCCCAGTACCTACTGCAATCTACATCCTTCTGAATCTGCTTAGTGTATTCATCTCTTGGTCTCCCTCTACGATTTTTACCCTCCACGCTGCCCCCCAACACTAAATTGGTGATCCCTTGATGCCTCAGAACATGTCCTACCAACATACACTGGCGAAAAAAATCTCCCAACACGAAGGAGAAGCTGTGCGAGATAACCGAAAGTTGGCAGGCCTGTTTCTACATATTAAAGATGAAGTCTATTCAGATTTCGCGCCAGGCGCGTAATAGTAGCGATAGCAGTGCCACTATGAGGATGTAAATAAGGTTTGCTGTAACTACACGCTGTAATGGTCATGAGCGTTCGTTGCCTCTGAGATTGGAGATAGTGAGTTGACTTTGCTCAAGAATGCCTTTAGGATGACAAAGACGCCATTATCAGCACCTCACCGAGTGTAATACGACTGCGATATTGAAGAACGACTTGTCAGAAATGCAGCCACTGTACGTGTTTGCTCGCAGCGGTGGTTACGACGATGTATGGTCGCATGAAGACCGGGCTCTGGACGTCCACGTGGCACTGCCGAGAGGGAAGGCCACCGTGTTCGGCGTACGGCACTGGTGCATCGTACTGCATCTGAAGCAGCAATTTGCGCAGCAGTTGGGGCCACAGTGACGCAACTGAATGTTAAAATCGGTTTCTTCAAGGAAACCTCGGAGCCAGACGCCTTGTAGCGTGCATTCCACTGACCGCAAACCACTGTCATTAGCGGCTTTAATGGTGCCAACAGAGAACTCGTTAGAGGGGAAGTTGGAAGTCTGTTGTGTTTCCTGATTAAAGCTGGTTCTGCCTCGGTGCCAGTAATGGCCGTGTGCTGGTTAGGAGGCGCCCAACTGAGGGCCTGCAAACGAACCTGTCTGAGTGGTACACACACGCTGGACCTGCACCTGGAGTTATGCTCTGCAGAATGTCAACAAGTTGTTTTGGCCTGCTGTAACGTTCCCTGGCAACACTCACACTATTAATAAACTACAATTTGATTGTACTATATACGCCGCTATGAAGCAATTTGTATATACTGTAAATATTTAACAAAAATATTATTTAATTTTGTGTAAAGGACATTCGTTATTATTGTAATATTTTCTGTAGTAATATTCTCGATGTATTTATGATTGTAATATTTCTATACTCATAATGTAATTGCGAAATGTGTCAATATCTGCGATAACAAAAATGTAAAATTCAGCCACAGAGGAAAATAATGTTGTAAGATTACAAAGAGATGTTAATGGTCAGCAATAATATAAATAACACCGCATGGTCTTTGTCGTCTTCCTAGAGAGCTGAAAGTGAGAGGAACCTGTGACGTAGCATTTTATGAATGGGTAGACTTCTTTTGTCTGTATCTAGATTTAGCCGCCATTAGAGGAGAAATTACAAAATCATGTAAGTTGAATTATTGTTGTGGTCTAAATACATTATAATTTATCAAAAGTGTGTATTACTAATGTAAATTAGCTTGCCCATGTCATCTATAATATTTCTTTAAAGAATTTTCAGCATTTTTAGCGGTGTTGCTGGGCTGTGCCGCGACCGAACGATTTGCAGCGGCGGCACATTTAAAAAATTGTTCCGCTAAGAAAAATTAACCAAACCCGTAAATCGGGAGCAGATAAAAATTAGCAGAGAATTAAGAAAATGTTTTTCTTTTACAGCGATCCTGAGACTGACGGAATTTATTACTAGTTTCACATTTGTGCATTCATAGGAGGATGATTAACGTTGAAATTTAACAATTTTGGTTCTTTCAAACAACTTAAATGTATAGTGAAGTGTGTTTTATCAATGATAATTAAACGTCGGCTTGGCAATATTTAACCATTTTCTGCTAATAGAGACAGTCTTGTGTTCCACAGCTAACGCCGGTAAAGAATTCAGTAAATATTTAAAAAAAACCACTGCATTTAGAAAATGTGTACCAAGGCCGAATAATGTAAAGGATTTAATTCTCAACTAAATATTCTTAATCAGTTAATATGAATTCACGTAATTTTAAATGTACTTAATTCTGTGTAAATGAATTTTTATTACCACACGAAAATAAAAGGTTCTACAACAAAGTTCGTACGTACAGAAGGAAAGAAAGGCAAATTAACTAAAAACAAATTTAAAAAAGGTAACTGATTATTCTTTAATGTAATTTCATTAAACTGCTCGATCACCGGGTCTAAAAAATGGCTCTGAGCACTATGGGACTTCACATCTGTGGCCATCAGTCCCCTAGAACTTATAACTACTTAAACCTAACTAACCTAAGGACATCACACACATCCATGCCCGAGGCAGGATTCGAACCTGCGACCGTAGCGGTAACGCGGTTCCAGACTGAAGCGCCTAGAACCGCTCGACCACACCGGCCGGCGATCACCGGGTCTGTTTCCAACTGAGTACATATGGGACATCATCAGACGACAACTTCGGCATCATTTACAAACATCATTAACCGTCCCTGTACTGATCGACCAAGTGCGACCGGCATGGAACTCCATCCCACAAACTGGCATCCGGCACC
Organism: Schistocerca piceifrons; assembly: GCF_021461385.2. Classification (NCBI taxonomy): domain Eukaryota; kingdom Metazoa; phylum Arthropoda; class Insecta; order Orthoptera; family Acrididae; genus Schistocerca; species Schistocerca piceifrons. The sequence continues at coordinate 346,783,788 of NC_060143.1, read as the reverse complement.
AGCACAACGCAATTCATGCACATTTGCGTCTTGCATTTAATAGTCTGGCGGCTACACCGGTTATTAATGCACCAGCATTTCACATTTGTAATGGCTTAGTTCGTGCTTACATTAATCTGTGATTCTTTAATGTTAATGATTTAAATGTGTTACCTAGACATATGTGTTCCCGAAACTTCATTACTCTAAATTAATTATTTCCTGCTGATGCGATTTTTTCCATCAGTGTATATTTATTTGTCTATAAGAAGCTCTTTATTGATTAAGCGCATCTGAAGATAGGCAATATTTGCCGAAACCGGTAATGTGAGTATTCGTTTGTATAACTAAGGGATCGTTAACGTAATAAATCGTTATACAAACCATGTCATATGCTCGTATTTTTGCTGTCCTTCTCTCCCTTTCCTTAGAAGCTCACCACACGAGCACGTCAACAGCTTATGCGCTTCAGCGTTTCTCAGTTGCTCCGTCCCAAGCGCCGGACTAACAATCTTCCCTTTTTCAAAGCCAATTATGTCAGTGGATAACCCACTTACGGTTTGTATTGATGCTACGATGGTTCCCAATTTGTCTGCTCCGCTTACTTCTCTTACCACGCCACGTGGCCACAACGCCAAAAGGCTGCATTCATTCACGGGGTGGGCAGTGATCCTAATGTTTTGGGTTATAAGTTTACATTTTGCTTTCGTTTTTCTGTTATTCTCGAGAAATTACGCCGGTTCTTTTCTGCGACGTCGACTTTGGCGTTCTCCATCTCAAGATGGATGCGAGCCGTGACAGAACAGTGGAGATATAGTGTGTTCAAACGTCCTTCTCAAATTTATTTTATAGACGACTTTTATAAAATATTTGATTGTGCACTAAATATTTTTCTTTCAAGTCAATCATAAAAGACCAGCTGGGTCTCCACGTCAATAGGGTACATACTCGTATTTATTCGAAACCCTATCAGTTCATCTCCTCATCTGCGCCCCCCCTGTTAGTCCGCTCATCCTCCTCCCTGCTGTCCACCTCTCCTCCCCTCTCTTTGCCAATCTCCTTCTCCCCCTTTAACTGTCCATCACCTTCCCCCCGTCTAACTGTCCATCGCATCCCCCCAATCTGCCTCTGTATGTTCATCTCCTCTTCCCCTCTCTCCGGCTATCTCTTCCTCTCCCTGTCTCGGTCTTTGCTCTGTCCATCTCCTCCTCTCCCCCCTCTTTGCCCATATCCGCCTCCTCCCATCTCTGTCCATCACCTGCTCCTCTTCCTCTTCCACTTCCTCCTCCTCTTCCTCTTCCTCTTCTTCTTGTTCTTTTCTTCCTCCTCCTCCTCCTCCTCCTCCTCGTCCTCCTCCTCTTCCTGCCTGTGCCTATCTTCTCCTTCTCTCTCGCTATTTCTTCATCTTCGCCTTCCCCTCTATCTCCACATTATCACGCTTACCGTAATAGGAGGCTGGTGGTTCTTATTACTTTCCACATCTTAACTGATATGTGTACCAAAAATGATATAGTTCCAAGAGTTTAGGATGAGCTTTTTACCCATGAATTGTCCATGTGCGCACATGTCAAGAATGATTTATATTTAAAATACTGCACATGTATTTGTAGACGTATTTCACCTTGTCTAGAGAATTTCACGTTGCAGTTTCATTTTCACGCAGCTCAGTGTTTATGACATCGTATCATTTAAATTTCACGAGTGTCAGTGTTCATGACGGCATATCTCAAACTAAGAGTCATGCAATGATGCAATGTTTCTGGTACATTCAGTGGTATATGTGAATACCTTCTGCAAAATGCGTCACGAATATAGTTGGTAGAGAAAGAAGTAATAAAACGTCATGCTTCTTGCTGAAGTCTTAGTGCTCTAATTCTAAAACTTGGATTTGTCAAAAAACTTCTTACAGTGTAATACTGACCTTATCGAACTGCAGAAATGGATCCATTAAACACTTTGACGCACGGTTCTCCAGTCTTGTACAAACAATGGAATATTACAAGTGGCCGTTATGCGTCCTCAATTCCCAATTAGACGCACCCTCCCATTTTTGAGCAACTGAATCACGAGACTTATTTTCCGTCTGTCTGTGGGCCAATAAGACCCGTTATGGGTTGCTGAATCGACATTCAGTTTTACGCGACAGGCCTATTATAGTAAACTCTAAACCACCGCCTATGTAGGCGTGTGCGTCTATAGCTCCAAATCATTAGTCAAAAAACGAAAACATTTTCTGCGCTAGCAATTGGCATGGCTCACAATAATGTGACAGAAGGGAGATACTAGCCAGTGGTCGTCGAACGTTTTTACGTAAGAGCCAATGATGACAATGAAGACGACACGTTGGGCCGCATAGGAAAGAGGAGAGGGTCGGGGGGGGGGGGGGGGGGGGGGGGGAGCAAGGACACCCATTGAGAAATCCAATTTTCACCGAACCATTGTTATTGATAGAAGCTTACCAGTTACACGTTTTGAATTTACACATTATGAGGTCACTGCCATCGTAATAGGACCACCTCCTGGTTTTTCAGATTCCTGGGCACATTTTCTAGAAATCTTCACGACCTTCTATCTGAAACAATGCCAAGCGCCTGCAGCAGACCGTTTTCAATCAGACTTTTGTATTAGGCCAAACAGAACAGAGACGGTTTTAAATAATATAACTATATTAATTCAAAATTGCCACAAAGCGATATAATGGCGGAAGATAGCTTCGTATATAAAATAGCTTATCAGTCAGTTTGATCCGTTGTATTGTGAATATTTTTTGGAAAGTAACTAACTCTTATTGGAATAAATGAAACCCTCAGTTGCCGACAGGTGGTGTTGATATACCTCGATGGGGACAGCTGAAAATGTGTGCCCGACCGGGACTCGAATCCGGGATCTCCTGCTTATATGGCAGACGCTCTATCCATCTGAGCCACCGAGACACAGATGAACAGCGCGACTGCACGCTTCCCGTGAGACCTACATTCCCAACTGGCCACAATCTATATACGTAATGTACCTAATAGACATTTGATCTTCCACTCATTACTCGCTCACACTAAGGTGTCGATTCCCTTAAGAGTTCGGACAACCTGTGCGCATTCGCACAGGGCGAAGGTCAATGACTGGGTAGCCTTTTAACTATATATATATCTGAAGATAGTAACTGTTCTCGAAAGAACAGGTACCATTGATGACCGTGCAGCTTTTCTAGAATAAATGATAATTAATTGAAACCCTCAGCTACCGACAGGTGTCGTTGATATACCTCGATGGGGACAGCTGAAAATGTTTGCCCCGACCGAGGTATCTGTTCTTTCGACAACAGTTACTATCTTCATATATATGACTCTAATTGGGGTAAGCTCCTTGGCCACTGTTCCCGATATGTAGTGTGGCCACTTTTCTCTATCGGATGCCATGTCGGCATTAGTAATCCACGAAAGAAACTATCAAACTGAAGTAAGAACTGCAGCTGTTGTATAAACATTGGTGTTGTAAAAAATTATTTTTCTCCGTACAAGTGGAGTGACGAGAGCAATATAAATAACGTATCTTACTTCACGCAACTCAAAAACAAAAATTTCTTACCAAAAAATAACGGTACAAACTTCGTCTGCCAGTCTACTGACAACAATAGCGATTTACATTAGGACAACGGCGACAATTTCTCGGCAAGCAGCCGTGCTGTTGAGGGTAAAAATATGGCACGGCCATTTATCCTGTCCTGGCCACCTTACCACGCCTTCCCCTACCGATCTCACTGTTAATTGGTTATGTACATAAATCAGCATGCCATATTAATCAATAGCAGTTATTGCAATATGAGACATGATCACAAATGGTTACTAAACGCCTTTAACGTAATTTTCCTTTTAGTCTTTGGAGTGTATTACAACAGCCTTAATTTTAATTAGTATTACTTGCTACAAACATATATCGCATTTGATATTGATCACCTCTGTAATGTGAATTCATGAATCCATGTTACTTCCGTTTGACATTTATATCACAGGTTCTGATCGGAGCTCGCTGTGCGCGTTAGTTTATTATCAATGGAAGACAAGCAACAAAATACTTCCCCTTTCACTTCTATTAACACCGCAGTGGTCGCGCTACAAACCCCTATGCTCCTTACGCAGCTCACGAACGAATCCGTCAGCCTGTATTAAAATTAAGCACATCTTAAAATATTACTCTCTGTAAGTAGTTTTGTTTGTTATTGAGCAGGAAAAATAAATGAGAACGAAGTCCTTCGCGACGGCACTGTTGTATAAAACATTCTCGGACTTCTTGTGGCGTCAGTTCAGGGTAAAACCTCGAGTTTTCGACGATTTCCGCCATCGTATTCGTCAGGAGCAAGTCAACGTCAAAATTCTGCTCACCTCCGTCCATCTTCATTTTATCGTTATTTTCACGACACGTTTATGGTTTGGCCACGCGGAAAGAAGCTCTTGAGCACTTCCAGGAACATATGAGCAGCATGCATCCAAACATCCCGTTCACCGTGGAGACGGGGAAAGAGGGAAGCTGCCGTTTCCAGATGTTCTGGTGCTATGAAAGTCGGGTGGACGCCTCAGTCACTCCGCAAGCTTTTTTTTCCCCTTTATTGAATTTCGATTTCTCCCAAAGGGGGTCGGGCTGGCAGCAGCTTAGCACGCCGCTCTTCAGCCTACAGAATTTTTAAAACGTAAGAAGAAGATAAGAAACAATAAAAGCAGGCTATAAAATGGTGAGTTGAATTGTAAAACGGCTGAAAATGTGGAAATTTAAAGCATAAAACAAAGGGTTGGCGATGATAATAAAATACTCAGGAAGCAGACAGGTAAAATAGTAGACAGACAAAAAACATGGCGAAGTCTGGTTTCTGTTCGAAAGAGATATAAAAATCACACCCAGCGACAGTATGACTTCCGTTCGCAACACTTCAGAAAAGACGCACAACACTAAACATTCACTGGAAACACAGCACTAAAAAATTGGCACGAAGATTGCACACCACAGCCAAGGGCAGAAGGGGGGGACCTGGACAGATGAGCGGAAAAAAGAGGGGAGGAGAGGAAAAACGAAGGGTGGGTGGGGGGGGGGGAGAACCGACGGAGGGAGAGGACTCATAATGGGAGCAGGGCAGATGTGAGAGGAAATGGGGGAAAGGCAGAGGAGGGAAATGCAAAAGTACTCGGGGGACAGAAGGGATGCAGAGGGAGGATAGGTGGGGAAAAACAGGATGGAAGGGGGGGAGAGGGAGCCCAGGAAAGGGACAGAGGAAAGGAGGGGGAGGTGAGGACCAGAGTTGTTAGGAGGGATAAATGGAGGGAGAGAGGGCATCATCCGGGAGGGGGAGTCAATGGAAGCCACCTTGGGAAAGGAGATGAAGGGTGTACAGATGGAGGGTAGGGGGGCACAATGGTGAAGGCAAAGCAGAGGGTGGGGGTTGGAAAGGAGAGGATCAACCAGGGGATGAGGGGGATCAAGGCGGCAGGAGATGTAGAGTATGCGGATATGTTCGAGGAGGAATAGGAGCAGATGGGGGATAGGAATCAGGAGGATCCGCGTGGGGGACGGGAGGCATATACGGAAGGTGAGCCAGAGTGCATGACGCTTGAGGATGTGGAGGGAATTGGGGGGGCGGGGGTGGATATCCAGGTGGGACTGGCATAACAGAGGAATGGACAGATTAAGAATTTGTAGGTGTGGAGGATGGTAGAGGGGTTCAACCTCCATGTCCGGCAAGAGAAGAGTTTGAGGAGTCAGAGGCAGTTGTGGGCTTTGGATTGGATAGAGCGGAGATGAGGGATCCAGGTGAGGTGACAGTCAATGGTGAGGCCAATGTAGGTGAGGGTGGGGGAGAGGCGGACAGGACGGGCGCAGATCGTAAAGGAGAAATCAAGGAGCCAGAAGGAGCGAGTGGTATGACCTACAATGATTGCCTGGGTCTTGGAAGGATTGATTTTCAGGAGCCACTGGTTACACCATGAGGCAAAAAGGTCAAGGTGATTCTGGAGAAGGCGTTGGGAAAGTTGGAGGGTAGGAGCGAGATCAAGAAATGTGATGTCATCGGCATACTGCAGATGGTGTACTGGAAGGGGTGGGGGGGGGGGGGTTAGGCATGTCTGCCGTGTACAGGAGGTAGAGGGGAGAGGACAGATCCCTGGGGCACACCTGCAGAGGGGTAGAAAGTGTGGGAATTGGCATTATGGATGGTAACATAGGAGGGGCGGTGGGAGAGGAAGGAGGCCATTAGACGGATGTAGTTGATAGGAAGGGCATAGGTTTGGAGTTTAAACAGGAGACCGGGATGCCAGACACAGTCGTAGGCCTTGTCGAGATCGAGGGAGACAAAAATGGCGGAGCGACGGGAGTTAAGCTGGAGGGCGAGGAGATGATGAGGCGTAGGATTTGGTCAGCGGCAGAGGAGGAAGGTCGAAAGCCACATTGGGTGTTGGGGAGGAGGTGGTGTCGGTGGAGGTGGTGATGGATGCGCCGGGTAAGGATGGATTCCAATAGCTTGCTGAACACCGAGGAGAGATATATAGGGCGATAGGAAAAGGCATCAGATGGAGGCTCGTTGGGTTTTGAGAACATCAGAATACCGGAGGTATTCCACAGGTCGGGGTAGAAGCCTGTGGCAAGAACTGCAAGGAAGGGGGGAGGGCAGTGTTTGATGTGGCGGTAGGTAACGTGGTCGTGGGCGGGAGCAGTGTTGCGTTTAGTGTGGAGTGTGAGGTTGATGTCCTGAGTAGTGATGGGAGTGTTAAGTTCAGATGTTGGTGTGTGGCCCAAGTACTGGAAGCTAGGAGCAAGGGGAGGAACAGAGGTATCCGTACGGTCGATGAATTGGGGATCATCTGGGATGGAAAAACGTACCGCAAGCCGACGCGCACTGTTTTGTATCTTGGTCAGAGATTTTCGTCCCAATGTTTACGCCACAGCAGGAGCGGTGGCGCCACCAGCGTAGACGTTGACACCATCTGCGACAGCGTGACGTAACTACCGACCAATCAGAAGCTGTCTTTGGACTATGTAAGGCCACCGCAGCTCATATCAGTCAGGACTAGCAGACAAAGCACAATAATACACAATACTGCCCCCACATGTGCCTGAGGATGGCACGTCATGTTAGCGACAGCGACAATTTTAACAGTGAGTTGCTCCCGACGAAGACGACGGCGGAAATCGTCGGAAACTTAAAGTTTTGCCCTGAAGTGACGCAGTGAGAAGTCCGAGAATGTTTCATACAAGGAAAACACCACTAAGAAGCTCTTAAAGTTAACCGACTTTTTTCTGCTATTAGTTGCTAGAAGCATATTTTTTTAAATTACGGCTGGGAACCGAGGGCCGTACAGACACATGATCCGACGGCATGTGGCCCACGGGCCGCGATCTAACGACCATTGTACTAGCACTTAGAATTCGATTCTACTGGACAATAAGAGGACGATTTCGAGAGTTTTCTCACGAACAAAAAATAATATTTGTAAATTAAAATACGAATGAAGACCAAAATTTCAAGAAAGAATAAAAACAATCCCTAATAAAATATGTAACTTCCTGTTGACTAATACACAGATCAGTAGATGCACTATCATGAATCCAAAGGGTCAAAACTTACATGCCAGTCTAAAATCCACATGCTTTGCTATCTCAAGAGCCCTGCATCCGACAGGCGAAGAATATTTATTACGTGTATGGTGTAATGTCACAATCTCATCTGCGTCATCCGTTTTCCAGAACTGTCGACCAAATGTATATACCTCGTGTTTTAACAAGATTTATTAGGTTTTAAAGTTGATAGAACTATAAACAGCCGACCAGTTGCAATGGATAAAGAAATCTTTACCTAGGTTTCAACAAATTTAAATTTGTCTTCTTCAGAAGGTGGCCTGAGGACAATGAACATCATAGCTTACATTAAAAGGTGGAAACTTAAGTCAAGAATAGAGTTTAACACATATTAGAGAGGTCTTGTATTACAAAAATATGAGAAGGACGCCTCATACTTACAATTTTACATTAGTATGGACTGATGTATCATCGCCGTTTTTACAAATGTCTGCATAGATCCATTTGTCCACATTAAAATATAGCCCTGAAAATAGGGTTTGTCATGTAAATGTAAATTAGTACATGGATGTTGCAGAGCTCACAAGCGACTGAGTGTAATCGGCCAGCGTAGTTACACTGCGGCCAGGGCAGGTGGCGCTCATGGCGCGAACCATGTGCCGATTGGCGCACAAAAGCAACGTGTAAATTATCAGTATTAATAGCGTCCTTAGATAAAGTAACAATAAAAAGAAGGAAAGCGTTTAACACTCCCGTTATAACAGTATGGGAGCCTTGGTATCATTAATGTAGTTATACATCAAAAAGGCAGGTGGCGCTTACGCCGAGAGTTACGTACAGTGGCATATACAGCCAGAATATAAAAATTACATTACAATATTAGTGAAGCACACACACCGTATATATGTCAGAACTTTAAAATTAACAATAATGGCTCTTAAGACAAAATTACGAACCCTGGTCCACAATCCAGTTAATACACATTCTCAGGGAGCCGACGTTTTAGAGCCAGAGAAAATCATATAAGGGCCGATGTAGTGGCAGCCATACATCGTGAGAAAACCACATTACATAAAGGGTAGTGAGCTTAAAAATTTGAAAGTGCATCATAGCTTCCTGAGAAAATAGACCACTGAGGTTACCAGCATTAATGTTATACCATAAACAGTACAGGTTTAAAGCCTTCGAAAAATTGTCTACAAGCAAGGTTCAACTGGTCGTTCAGTATATTACCGTCGTTGAGCTCTAGATGTTTAAAAATTTTGTAACTCTTCCCACAGATCTAGTCTACGCCCTTTGACTTGTCTGTGTAGGATAACCGTGTCTTCTAACTGTTTAGGCGTATGGCCGGCTATCAAGAGGTGTTCAGCAAAAGTAGAGTTGTGTATATTCGCTCCTTTTTTTTACCTAATAGATGTTCTTTATATCGTGTTTTCACAGCTCTGCCTGTTTGACCAATATAATATGAGGGGTAGTTATTACAGGTTAGTTTGTAAACACCTAAATTGGAAAACCAATCGCTGGCAATCTCTACTGAATGTACAAGATTTCTTTTTATACTGTTATCTGTAGAGAAGGAGACGTTACAGTTATATTTTTTTCTTTAGAAGACGTTTAATCCTATATGATATATTACCCAAGAAAGGAATGGAAATAAATTTAGCTTCTTTGCTATCAGTGGGGAGGTTGTTGCTCAAAGTCGAACAATTTTGGGACATTTTCTTATTAAGCAAGTAATCCATCATATTCTGATTGTACCCATTATTAGCCGCAATCGCTTTGATGACATTCAATTCCTTTTGTTGATCCGCAGGTGATAAAGGAGTAGTTACCACTCGGTGATTGGCAGAATGAAGAAACGCCAGTTTATGAGCTTTTGGATGAGTTGAGTCAGCAGGGATGACATTATCTGAATACGTTTCCTTGCGGAAGATATTGAAATTGAAGGAACTATCCTGTATAGAAATTGTTAAATCGAGGAAGTTAAGTTCACGTTCTTCATTCTGAAGTTCTTTTGTGAAGGAAATTTTTTCATGTAAACCATTGAAAGTATTGAAGAGAAGCTCTAACTCATGATCAGTACCATCAAAAGCAATGATAATGTCGTCAACATAACGTGCATAATAGCGGATTTTGTAGCGTAATTCTGAACTTGCATTGAAGAACGTTATTTCCAGGGCGTTGATGAAAACCTCTGCTAAAATACCGGCGAGGGGGCTACCCATTGCTAGACCATCTGGCTGCACATACATTTTCCCATTAAACGTGAAATAATTGTATTTTAAAACGACCTTAAGCAAACCAATCAGTTCCTAAATCTGAATTTCACTTAGTTTTTTATGCTTGAGAAGATTCTTTTTTACAAGGTCTATGGTTTCATCAACCGGGACATTTGAATAAAGACTGACGATGTCAAAGGACACCAGTCTAGTGTCAGGTGTACATCTTACAGTTTGAATATTGTTAATTAATTCCTTACTATTTTTTACAGAAAAATTATTTTCAAATGTGAAAGCATCTTTAATTTTAAAATGGAGGCGCCTAGCAAGTGTGTGATGTGGACTACCTATACCATTCACTACAGGGCGAATCGGATGATTTTGTTTGTGAAGTTTAAACTGACTTCTGAGCACGGGTGGTTTCGGGTTCATATTTATAAGCCCTTTCTTTTGGACACGACGCCTTAGTCACTAAGAGTGACAAAGGGAACACCGCTGTCGTGGCTTATAAAAATGAATGTATAGAAAAGACTGTAAAATTTTTTGAGGAAAATGACATCACTGAGGTTACCGTAGATCCAACCGCGGAATTGCAAAATGAAATCCGGCGTACTTTAGCTAGTTCTGTCAGCCTGTTTAATAACTTCCATATTTTTGTAATACAAGACCTCTCTAATATGTGTTAAACTCTATTCTTGACTTAAGTTTCCTACCTTTTAATGTAAGCTATGATGTTCATTGTCCTCAGGCCACCTTCTGAAGAAGACAAATTTAAATTTGTTGAAACCTAGGTAAAGATTTCTTTATCCATTGCAACTGGTCGGCTGTTTATAATTTTATTACGTGGAACCGTTGCTGTTGTGCAGCTATGTTTAAAAATATAAAGTTGATTTATATTTCTTTTTTAAACGTAAACTCGACTCACGGATTAGGTCTTAGCCGGTTCCTACTGGCCGAGTGCCTCCTACAAGGCTGCACGAGGAGTGATACATGTGACCAGCATGTGTAGCCAATCCATCCAGCCGTCATTTGCCGGTATGCCCCTGGTTCCTTATTCCGGCTCATCTGGCCTCTCCTTATGCTGAGTGGACCCGAACCAGATCTCCCTGCCACAGAAAATATCTCATAACGTTGCCAGAATTGAACCCGGGTTCTTCGGCCCCGAATGCAGCGACGCTGAGCCATTGTTCGATTAATTTCAATTCCCTCGACTTCTTCCACTGTCAGGATGCGAACAACAGCCTCTTGCTTCCATGTCTGTTTTCAGCACTCCTGAGTGCAGTGGATTACCGACCCGTGCACGCACTGGCTCACTCGTCACGTGGGTGTGTTCCCATGTCCCTCTAGCAGAAAGTTTTGGATCTCAGCGCTGTTATAGGAACCACATATTCTTCCACAAGCAATGGCATTACGATCCATTCAGCAGTTTTCATTTTACAGCTCCCAGCTCGTTTCCTTTTCGGTGATCGCAATACAAGCTAGACAAAACAAACATGTACAGGCAAAGAAACGATTACAATTTAAGAAAGAATAGATGCTTTATTCAAGAGAAAGAGTATCATAAATTGAGCAAGGTAATAAAGCGTTGTTCCATCTCTGGCCTCTATAAAAGCAGGTATGCGGCTTGGCATTGATAGAGTTGTTGCGTGTATCCCTGATGGATATCGTGTCCAACTGATGCACTGGATAGTCAGAATCCCGAGATGGTTGGAGCGCCCAACCCATAATGCCCCAAACGTTTTCGTCTGTGGCGAGACCTGGCGACCTTACTGGCTACATCAGTGTTTAGCAAGTGCGAAGACAAGCAGTGTGCGGACGGGCAGCATCTTGCCGAAATGTAAGACCAAGATGGCTTGTCATGAAGAGCAAGAAAAGGGGTGTAGAACATCGTCTACGTACCGCTATGCTGTAAGGGTGCCGCGGATGACAACAAAAGGGGTCCTGATTTAATTCCGTCGTTACGTCTTCGATGTATAGATTGAAGATTTGGCGCGAAAAACTGCATCCCTTTCTTACACAATTTTTAGTCCGAGTACTTCGTTCTTAGTCTTCCATTCTTGTACATATTGTACATTATCTTCCTTTTCCTATAATTACTCTTTTGTCAGAATTTCGAACACTTTGCACCATTTTACGTTGTCGAACGGTTTTTCTACGCCTACAGATCATATGAATGCGTCTTCTTTTTCCATCGTAGGTCTTTGATCCACAATCAATCGCAACGTCAGAACTACTTCTCTGTTACCCCTATCTTTTCCCAAAGCCAAACCGATCGTCATTAACAAATCCTCAATTTTCTTTCCCATTCTTCTCTATACTGTTCCTCATGGCAACTTCGACATACGAGTCGTTAAGCTGAGCGTGCGATAGTTCTCGCAGTTATCTGCCTGTAGTATTGTAGCTTATCAATACTGCCGGAGCCGGCGCCTCGGAGATTTTTTGCGGGCGTCACGAGCGGCGCTTTGAAGATTGTCACCAATGAAGAACCTCCAGGCCGCCGAACAATGAAGACCACTAGGAAGCATTTTATAAGCTGCGGGCACCAGGCCACCAGTCTTCTAGTTCAATATTACTTCTAGTTGCTAGTTGGTGCCGAACGTTACAGCGACTTGTTGGTAGCCCTCTCGGCAAGCATTTATTGTACTTACAAGGGAACCTCCCCATCGCACCCCCCTCAGATTTAGTTATACGTTGGCACAGTGGATAGGCCTTGAAAAACTGAACACAGATCAATCGAGAAAACAGGAAGAAGTTGTGTGGAAGTATGAAAAAAATAGCAAAATATACAAACTGAGTAGTCCATGTGCAAGATAGGCAACATCAAGGAGGAAGTGAGCGTCGTGGTCCGGTGGTTAGCGTGAGCAGCTGCGGTTCAAGAGGTTCTTGGTTCAAATCTACCCTCGAGTGAAGAGTTTATTTTTTTATTTTCAGACAATTATTATCTGTCCGTTCGTCCGTCCGTCCGTCCGATGCGAGGTAACTGCGCCGTAGCATGAGGATACTACACCTAAACAAACATCGAAACACACGACGTCAGTCGACAACAGCGCACGGAAGAGGAGTATTCCTGCTAACTAGGCTCCCTGGCTGGCAGTTGACTGCTCGCTACTTTGGACAGGAGTGCATTAAATACGTGAGATGTATACCGTGGGCAATATGAATCCAGCAAATATAGCTCGCGACTTCAATAACAAGGTCAATGAATATTTTCCGAACTGTAAGTTTGCGGTGCGGTCGCAAAACATAGACACTAAACTTATTACAGTGAACAGAGACGTCAATGAAAGAAAGGACATATCATAACTTTGCGTAAATAAAGGAAGAAAAATTTTCAGACGAGGGAAGGGTTTTTTTTTTTAATCTCATTTTGTTCGTTTTTGTTCGTTGTATCTGCTCTGGGCGGACGTCAAAAGACACCCGTTTCAGTTCGTTGTTGATCCATTAACTCAGTTTTTTTTATTACAGAGGGCACCTAGCCCTCTGACCGAACACGCTGAGCTACCGTGCCAGCTATGGTTTGAACCAAGGACCTCTCACTCCGCAGTTGCTCACGCTAACCACGGGACCACGGCATTTCTACGCTCACGTTATCCTTGATGTTGCATATCTTGCACATGGACTACTCAGTTTGTATATTTTGCTTATTTTTTCATACTTCCACACAACTTCTTCCTGTTTTCTCGAATGATCTGTGTTCAGTTTTTCAAGGCCTATCCACTGTGCCAACTTATAACTAAATCTGAGGGGGGTGCGATGGGGAGGTTCCCTTGTTAGATGCACACCCGAGTCGGATCTCTGCTCAAAGCTAGCCACGTCTCCACAAGTTGTGAAAAGTGTAGGCGTTTCTTCACACAAGTTGAATACAATGTATGTATTTATAATTCATTTGTGTCAACTGATCTTTCGCTTGCTTGTCTACGGTAACAGAGCCCTTTGGCCACCCTCCACTTATTTATCACTAACAAGGGGGTCATAACATTTGGCCCATCGGAACGTAGCGGCTACCGACTTGCAACATAACACCGTGCTTTTTATTTTCGAATTTTTGTGGATGATATTTTTCCGAAAGTCCGCTGGTATGTCTCCATAGATTCTACATATCAAGTTGAATAGTCGTTTGTTTGTCACTTCGCCTAATGATTTTACAAATTCCGAAGAAATGTCATCAATCCTTTCTGAGTAATTTGATCGCAAGTCCTGCAAAGCTCTACTGAACTTATACTAGATCCCGTATGTTTTCCGTATCAACTCCCATTTCTTCCTCATTCACGTCATCAGACAAACCGCTCCCTCGTGCAGAAGAATGATCCATATATACATATTAGTGGTGCCCTCCATTGGTAATACTGCAATGCAGTATGGTGATGGCCCACCCTTAGCCTTGATGACAGCTTCCACTCTCGCAGCCATACGTTACAGGGGGAAGCAAGAAGGTGCTCAAAACATCAGTGAAGGCCTGTGCTGTGATAGTGCCACGCCAAACAAGCAGCTCCCTGCATGAAAAACACTACCACACCATAACACCACAGCCTCCGAATTTTACTGTTGGCACTACACACGCTGTAGATGACGTTCACCGGGCATTCGTCACACCCACACCCTGCCTTCGGATCGCCACAGTGTGTACCGTGATTCGTCACTCCATACGTTTTTCCACTGTTCAATCGTCCAATGTTTACGCTCCTTACACAAGGCGAGGCGTCGTTTGGCATTTACCAGTGTGATATGTGGCTTATGAGCAGCCGCTCGACAATGATATCGAAGTTTTCTCACTTCGTACCAAACTGTCATATTACTTGCTGTGGATCCTGATGCGGTTTGGAATTCCTGTGTGATGGTCTGGATAGGTGTCTGCGTATTACACATTACGACCCTCTTACACTGTCGGCGGTCTCTGTCAGTCAACAGACGAGGCCTGGCAGCAGGTGGCAGCACAATGAACCTAACATGAAAAACGTATGTTTTAGGGGGTGTCTGGATACTTTTGATCACATAGTGCACGTGTATCCATACAGGGTGAAGAAAAATTCGCAGCGCGATTCCTCACATGACAGCAATACAAAAATGTCTCACAAAATTTTGTGCTTAGCATATTTCAGGCAGTAAATGGGCGTTAAAGATTAGATGTCTGGCAACACTGTGATCACATGTACGGTAATAACTCCTGTCAGCCTGTAGGAGTACTGTCGTGCAGTTGGTGCAGGGGGGCATGCAGGAGGTCGAGGGTTTGATTCTGGGTCTACGAGTATTTGTTTTTATTTGCCAGCTTGATTCTACCGTATAATACAGTAGTACAGACCGTTTCGCAAGCGACACGTATCCGACAATTACATAGCACAGTGTTTTGTAACGGCGAAGATAACGAAAATATGGTCAAACGAGACAGAAATAGTCAGTTGAAACAAATGAACTGTCGTACGACAAAATAACTGCAAAAACAATATCATTTTCGAGATGCTAAAGATAATTACACATTTAAATAACTCAACATCTACTAGTCATTTATACAACATGCAGTACGTCCGCTCAGCTGTAACACATTAACAACTATTAACAATAATGATTTCCATATTAATATCCGTATGACGTTTATAGAAGTAGACGGTGTCCTCAGAGAAGATGTTCAAAGCGACTTCCCTGCACGTCCAAACATTGCGCAACCCGTTGGATCAGACAACTTTGGAGTCTTCGTAACATGGCTGCACCTACAGATACAAGAGCAGCATGAAAACACGCTATCAGTTTTTCTACGTATGTCGGCGGAGTAGAGTACACGTGCTCCATCCAGTATCCGCGCCCGAAGAAATTCAGGGGATTTTGGTTAAGTGAACACGGAGCCTGTACAACTGGACCTCTCGTTCCGAAACATTTCCCTGGAAATGTTGTGTGTAAATACCGTCGAACACCAATTCCAAAGTTTGGGGGTGCATCATCATGTTAGAACCTTAAACTCTGTCGAACACCTCTGTGGAATATCTTCCATTGCGTCAGCCAAATAGAATACGTGACACCCTCGTGCAGTCATCCGTTCAGGCAACAAGCAGGGACCCAAACTCCTGTCTCCCAATATCGCGGCCCTTGACGTTGATACCAAATCGAACTTGATAATCACGGTCGCGGGGACGTGTGGGTTAACGTCACACCAATGGCGGGCATTGTGTACACTGTAGACACACTCATCAGTGAACGGTACTCCATCCCACCATATGACAGTGTTAAAGAAGTCACTGTTGGTTTCCTGTTTTGTTGGAACCATTCACGGAACTGCATCCACAGACGTCGTTCTGCAGGATGTAGGTGTTGCGCTAAAGAATAATGATAGACGTGTAGCCCATACTCGTGCAGCACATCAACGTCCGTCCGTTGCGAGACACGCAGCTATTTACACTTACAGTGACAATGTCCTTAATTCATTGGACAACAAATTAGAGGCAACTGACATATTCTGTGACCTGTCAAAAGCGTTTGACTGTGTGAATCACAGCATTCTTTTAAGTAAATTAAAATATTATGGCGTCACTGGTAGTGCTGCAAAGTGGTTCCAGTCATATCTTACTAATAGAAAACAAAGGGTGTCATTACATAACACTTCAGCAGTAGGCAATCAGACATCATCTGACTGGGAAGAAACTGCATATGGTGTTCCCCAAGGTTCCATACTAGGTCCATTACTGTTTCTTGTGTATATTAATGACCTGTCATCTTTTACATTACCAGGTACCAAGTTTGTCTTATTTGCAGATGATACAAACATTGCGATAAATAGTACATCAAATAAATTTATAAAGGGCAGCTAATCAAATTTTTACTGATGTTAATAAGTGATTCACAGCCAATTCATTGTCATTAAACTTTGAAAAGACCCACTATATGCAGTTCAGAACTTCCGAGATATTTCCTTCTGGTGTGTGTATAAAATATGATGACATGGAAATAGAAGAAGTTGAGAGTGTAAAATTCTTGGGATTACAACATGATAATAAATTCAGTTGGGAGCAACATACTAACGAACTACTAAAGCGCCTAAACATGTCTGTGTTTGCAATGTGAATGATGTCAGACATAGGAGATATAAATATAAAAACACTGGCATATTTTGCTTATTTTCACTCCATTATGTCATATGGTATCATATTTTGGGGTAACTCCACAAACAGAGAAAATATTTTTAGAGTACAGAAGCGTATAATAAGAGTAATGAGTAGTGTAAATCCAAGAACATCATGTCGAAACCTGTTCAAAGGATTGGGCATATTAGTCACAGCTTCTCAGTATATTTATTCCTGAATGAAGTTTGTTGTAAATAATACATCTCTTTTTCCAACTAACAGCTTAGTACACAGTATCAATATTAGGAATAAGAACAATACACATAAAGATTTAAAATCACTTACTGTTGCCCAGAAAGGAGTCCAGTATTCAGTAACACATATTTTCAATAAGTTACGAGCAACCATTAAGAGTTTAGTTTCAGACAAGGCACAATTTAAACATAATTTAAAAGAATGTTTGGTGGCCAACTCCTTCTATTCCATCCATGAGTTTCTCAACAAGCGCAGTAGACCATTTTAATGAAAATTTATTATACTTTAATTTTTGAAAATACGTGGTTGTAACAGCCAAGTAACTACCTACTGTGTGAATGATGGATGTATGGAAAGCAGACATAAGTATTAAACCTGTAAATATTAGAAGTTTAAATTTAATCCATGTACATAATTTCACTGTTTATTGACTGAGGATCATTAAAATTAATGAAACTCAAGTTTTTATAATTACATTTTTGTAATGTGTTTATCTGACATGTTCCACACCCAGGAGGATCCCTCTTTTATGGGTCTATGGAATGTATAATTAATCTAATCTAATCTAATCTAATCTACCTTGCTACGTTACGTGTACTTCGCTGGGGTTCTTTCTGTATGACCTCCAGAATAGCTTCCTCAGTAGCTGGAGTACGGCTAGTCTATGGACGACCTCCGTCACGCGTTGGTGTAAGGAGAGAACGTGTCTCCCGAAGGCGCAGCTCCAGGCAACAAAACACGTTTTTATATGGATGACGTCGATCAGTCCATGTAGCAGCATATTTACGAGCGGCAACCCCGGCCCGGCTATTAGATACACCAAGGACCAGAAGCACATCCACATTTTCATCGTATGTGTTTGCCATACGGCCGCCACATTGTTTTAAAATAACACAAGAAGAAAATACGACGTGTGTAGGAATGTACATGGAGTGTTAAGGGCGCGTTGCTCCTCTAGCAACTAGTCCCCCTCTAGTGAAGAGCGCATACGGTACAATCACCTCATTAGCCACAGCTGGCTGTCCCACCAACGCGGGTCACCTCTATTACAGATTGTTTTCTACGTGATTAAACCGACACTGCTAATTGTGAAATGTTCGCTTTCGGATTACACTGTTTCCCAAAAGGTAATGGATGTAGTTTTTGCACATTTCCATCCATTGCAACAACAATACTAATAATAGTAGTAATAATAACAATAGCGCCGGCCGCGGTGGCCGTGCGGTTCTGGCGCTGCAGTCCGGAACCGCGGGACTGCTATGGTCGCAGGTTCGAATCCTGCCTCGGGCATGGGTGTGTGTTGATGTCCTTAGGTTAGTTAGGTTTAAGTAGTTCTAAGTTCTAGGGGACTTATGACCTCAGATGTTGAGTCCTATAGTGTTCAGAGCCATTTCAACCATTTCAATAACGATAGCAAGGCAACGCATGGAGATACTAAACAGCATGCGCTTATCAATGTTTCTGGTGACAATACAAACAAATGGTAACAGAGTTTGAAAATTATGTACAAAGCACGTTGCTAGCCCTACTGGTGACGTAAGGCGGTAACGGAATGTAATGGATCTGAACGTGGGAAGAATAATAGTTGGTACTCATCGATCAGGCCATTGGGGTAGGTTTAGAATCTAGTAGATGCAGTATTGCTGTAAGGTGCAGTATTTGTGGTTTACTTATTCTAGGTTTGAAGACAACTGTGTAAGTTGAAATGACATGTTTAAGGTCGCAATATTAGCACAAAAATACACGCTTTTACAGTTTTCAATGTGTCAACAAAAAACAGTTGTCAAGATAACGCATCTTGGCGAAGAGTTCTCGGGCTTCCAGCCGGGTGGCGGTGTCTTCAAACTGCGACGTTTTGACGAGTGACATACTCATCATCTTCGCCAAGATGATGAGTATGTCACTCGTCAAAACGTCGCAGTTTGAAGACACCGCCACCCGGCTGGGAGCCCGAGAACTCTTCGCCAGCTGTATACGCCGGGAAAGCATACATTCACATTTATAACGCATCTTGTGAACATCAAAAAGTGAAATAATTCCAAACACAACAATATTAAATATTAACTCTCAGAAGGTTAAATTATCCTAAACACGACAAGTTTAACTACAATTTCTCTACAAAACTGTTCGTACACTTACGTTATGAGGTTGGACAGTATACGAAAATCGTCGATTCTGGTTCAAAGTTCGGTACCATTCTTAGGATGACAATCAAGTCTACGGAGGATGGTTAGTTATGTGACAAATTAAGCAAAAGATTACCCAAGGTCGCTCAAGTTTACAGTGGACGCAAGCTGGTGAACCAACAAGTTTATGCCTCTGCACGCAGTATTTACCTTAAGCTGCGATGAGCTGTCGTCTGCTAGGCCGCTCTCTTCCGCTGAAATTCCTATAAAACTAATTACACCTTTTCTGAATTTTCCAGCAGAAACTTTCCCTATGTTTCTCGTTATGCTAGAGAACATGTACTCATTCCTAGTCTTAGAATGTGGTGATATACACGCGCATGGTTGGAGCAGCATGCATATTATATTGCCCTCTCAGTTCTTGCAAGAACAATTAACTAATTGGTTGGTTCGTTTCCCCACAGTTGGAGCTAAACGATGCTACAGCTAATTTCTAGCTAGATATCAGCCACTGTGAACGCAGTGGTCACACAAATTAATCCTCTGCATCGAATACAGGGTTATGCGCTCCATTCTGCACTTGACGCCAGTTCAGAGAAGAGTCCCCTGAAAATTTCCATTTTGTCTTACTCATAGCCGAACTGTCTCTCCACCTGGGTTCTTTCATTCTTCACGTCATGGCTTTTTCGACCAATAGGAGCATTCCTCTTATTTTGTGGAAACTTTCTCTACCAATCGCAAGGTCCCTACCATTAAACCGTCGAAACTTTGGCTCTTTTCTCTTTCCTAGCACGTTTCCGTCAATCGGACGTTTTGTGCCCGTTCCAGACGCCTAAATGAGTACACTGACTCTCTCACGTGTGTACCACTCACTGGACACGTTATCGAAAATGCGTGACTGGTCTTGTTTCGTGTCCATATGGAATTCCGAAACGCAGTTTTCTAAAAGCTTTCTTTCCTTTCCTCCCTCAGATGGGCCATAATACACGCTCTCCCTTGTCTGAGTCACCTGGTCGGTCGTTGACTTCCGCTTGGAACACCCCTTTAAATGGTTTCCGCGGTACCCCCTGTAGCGCGGCCTTGCCTCTGCGTCGTCCCTCTGAATTCTGAACTAAAACGCCTCTCGCTGCTTGTTTCACCTTCCACTCAAACATGCATTATAGGAACGGTGTGTTAATTACTGTCGATCGAATGTCATTCCTTCTTGCATTACATATTGCTAGGCAAATTTGCTCATTACGGCCGAATTAAGTTAGGCGTCATAATCACCTTCCCCTTGCAATGTATAAAACTCTCGTGTAAGGTGTGAATCTGACCTTCATTTATTCTGCCACCTTACAGTGCGAAACAATTCGCATCCATGATGTGCATGAGGCTTCTTTAAAAGCTGACCAATGAAAACGATGGTACTTCCATTTCTGTGTTCGTAGTATGTAAGTGCAAACTGTTGAAAGCCCACCATATCACTGTATGACAATTGAGACACTAGATACTGTACCACACAGACTACGTTTAGCAAGTAAAAACAAATACGCCTCAACCCAGAATCGATCCCACGACGTCCTGCATGCTAACTCAGAACTAACTTTGCACCATCTGCAGAGCACTACTCCAGTATGGTGACAGAGAGTTACCGTACAAATACTTACAATGCTTCCAGATTGTCAGTCTTTAACGTCCATTTACTGACGGAAATATGCGCAGGACGAAATTTTGTGGGAGATGTTTTTGTATGGTTAGTATGTGAGGAATTGGACTGCGAATTCTGAGAGCGCTAATTTTTTTTGCGCCTGTACATGTACTGTATCGATTTCAACGAAACTTACCGTGTGGAAAGAATCGCCTTAACAGTAACAACCACCTACCTGTCAAAGAGATGTGGTGGCTGTGAAAAAGTAAGTGTAGCCCATGACGCACCAATACCAGCCTTTATGCGTCCAGTATTTAATAATGACAGCACTTTATGACTTACAACACACTTTACACGCGAACTCAGACCCTTGCGAAACTTTTTCTCGCAGACAACCCCCAGAGAGTGATGGAAGGAAAAAAATTTATTACTTACTACATTTTCGCTGATCATTTATTAAACTACCGCATTAGGCATTACGTTGCAGTTTATTATTTCTTTACTACTCGCTGTATTCACGACATATTTTCCAGCCACTATTGACATAATATGCGTATTGTGTATTATACCACTGAGTGTGCCTGCAAAATTGTATCACTGTACGACACGTGCTTCAGAAGATACGACGTCATAAACACTGAGATGCGGGAAAAACTGCCAAGTTACGTATGAAGTTCTAATTTTTAATGTCTTCACTACTAACTCTATTCGCAACACATTTCGCACAGAGTATCCAAATATACCACTGAAAGTGTTAGTATATCTCTGTACGACACATTGTTCAGGAGATAGGACGTCGTAAGGACTGAGCTCCGTAAAGAAACTGCAGAGCGCAATTCGCTACAGATACAGGTGATATATGTATACAAGAATATGTGAAATATGATTAATATGTGTTACATAGGCAAACTCAGCCAAAACCACGAGTAAAAAGCACCTCCCAAAGCCGTGGTACGATTTCAACTACACGTCGTACAAATATTAGACTGAAGAGCCAAAGAAACTGGTACACCTGCCTAATATAGTGTAGGGCCCCACGATCACACAGAAATGTTGCAACGTGACGTGGCATGGACTTGACTGTCTGAAGTAGTGCTGGAGGGAACTGACGCCACTAATCCTGCAGAGATGTCCATAAATCAAACAGTACGAGGGGGTGAAGATTTCTTCTGAACAGCTCGCTGCAAGGCATCCCAGATATGCTCAATGATGTTCATGTCTCGGGAGGTTGGTGGCCAGCGGGATTCTTTAAACTCAGAAGAGTGTTCCTGGATCCACTACGTAGCACTTCTGAACGTCTGGAGTGTCGCATTTTCCTGCTGGAATTGCTCAAGTCCGTCAGAATGCACAATGGACATGAATGGATTCAGGTTATTAGACAGGATGCTTACATAATTGTCACCCATGAGAGTATCTAGACGTATCAGGAGTCCCATATTATTCCAACTGCACATGCCCCACACCATTACAGAGCCTCCACCAGCTTAAACAGTTCCCTGCTGACATGCAGGATCCATGGATTCATAAGAGTATCTCCATACCCGTACACGTCCTTCTGCTCGATACAATATGAAATGAGATTCGTCCAACCACTCAAAATGTTTCCAGTCATCAACAGTCCAATGTCTACATCTACATCTACAGCCATACTCCGCAAGCCACCTGACAGCGTGTGGCGGAGGGTACTTCGAGTACCTCTATCGGTTCTCCCTTCTATTCCCTCAACGCCCTCAACGTTAATATTCTCCCCCTTGTTGACGGGCCCAGGCGAGGCGTAGGCAAGTTGGCCTTTGGCCCCGAAAGCTCTGTGATTTTTCGGTGACATTTGTTGAAGACCCAGCACTGAAATCTGCCGTGATTGAAGGGTTGCACTTCTGCCACGCTGAACGAATCTCTTCAGTCGTCATTAGTTCTGTTCTTGCAGGATCTTTATCCGGCCACAGTGATGTCGGAGATTTGATGTTTTACCAGAATCCTGATATTCATGGTATACTCATGAAATGGTCATACTGGAAAATCCCCACTTCACAGCTACATCAGAGATGCCGTGTCCCATAGCTCGTACCCTGACTATAACACCACATTCAAAATCACTTAAATCTTTTCATTGTAGCAACAGTAAACAATCTAACAACTGCGCTAGACACTTGTTATCTTGTATAGGCGTTGCTGACCACAGCACCATATTCTTCCTGTTTGCATTTTATGTATTTGAATATGCGTGCCTGTACCACTTTCTTTGGTGATTCAGTGTACTTACTATTTGGAAAGAAAAACTGTTGGGATAAGAACCATTAGACTGCTATTTGGGTTGAGGTGATAATTTGGAGAGAGAACTTGGGGAAAAGGAGAGGAGGTAGAGAGAGAGAGAGAGAGAGAGAGAGAGAGAGAGAGAGAGAGAGAGAGAGAGAGAGAGGAGGAAATGGACAGAGAAAGGAAGATGATGAGATGGAGAGAGAGAGAGGGAACTGGAGATGGACTTTGAGATGAGGGATGAAGAGACTGACAGAGAGAGAGGGAGATGAGGAGATGGACAAAGTGAGGAAGGGGGAGAATATTAACTTTGAGGGTACGAGGAAATGAACTTAGAGGGGTGAAGAGGGATAGAGCAGGTGGGCGGAAGGAAATTACGGACACAGAGAGGGGAAGGAGGGAGAGGAGAGGGAAAGGCAGACAGAGAGTGGGTGGAGGAAGAGAGTGGGTGGAGGAAGAGACTGACAGAGGAGGAGGAGGAGGAGGAGGAAATAGAAGGGGAAGAGGAGATAGAGAAGAGGAGATAGAAGGGGAAGAGGAGATAGAGGAAGGAAGAGGAGATAGCAGGGGAAGAGGAGATAGGGGAGGATGGAAGTGATTTACCCAGAAAGGGAGGCAGAGAAGGACGTAGGGAGGGGTAGACTAGATAGACAGGGAGTGAGGGGAGAAGGTTATGGACCGGGGGGGGGGGGGAAGTTGGATATCGGCTAATAGAAGACTGGAGTAAGTACATACCCAGACCATGCCAGGTAGTCAGCTAGTAATGAAACAAAAATGTGCACTGGGACACAGAGGATATCACCACGGAGACAGGGAAGAATGACACTGCCTGTTTGCAACGATGGACTAAGGAACAGAAAAAGTGGAACAGTGGCCTGTCTGCCCGTCAAGTCCAATCGCTTGTGCGATCTGAAGTGGGGCTCGCACTACCAGAGACGTCGTCACTGCGGTGCTGCCTTTTCTCAGATGCGTCACAGCGTACGCAGGGCGGTTGCAGCTGGCCACAGCCTGCGTCTGGTGCATCCGCGAAGGACGAAAGTTGTCGCGGAACCCGTTCCGGCCGCGGAGTTCCCCCACCCACTCCGATCTGCCCCTCCTGGTCCGACCGCTCCGTCTCCTCTTTCTGGTGCGGCGCTCCTCTTTTTGGCGAGACGCCGGCGCAAGAAAAGACCAGCCGTAACCGTCGGCTGCACTTCGACCAACCAGGGCCAGTCGCGCGTCCATTTAAAGCAGCAACGGCACGGCCGACATTCGAACCTCCAACGGACGTTGTGGCTGCTCTACCATTGATTGCAATGGGAAAGAGCCGCCGTGCTCCTACAGCAGCGCCGTATCAACGTGGTCTTGCATCCCTGGCATAACTGCCATAGCTGCGCCCCTCACGCCTCCCCCATTTAACACTACAATTCTGCAAATCTTCCTGTGCAGTTTTAGTTCAAATGTGTGTGAAATCTTATGGGACTTTAGTGCTAGGGTCATCAGTCTCTAAGCTTACACACTACTTAACCTATATTATCCTAAGGACACACACACACACACACACACACACACACACACACACACACACACACACACGCACATGCCCGAGGGGGGACTCGGACCTCCGCCGGGACCAGCCGCACGGTCCATGACTGCAGCGTCTTAGACCGGCAGTTTTAGTAAATGTTATACTTATGTGATTTAATAAAAATTGACCACTGTTGGAAAACATTACATAAATGAACTATGTTGATGAAAAACAATGCACAAAACTAATTAAATGTATCATTGTTGTATATACGATGGCTATTCGAAAAACATGGTCCGATCGGTGGCGATATTGAAACCACAGGGAATATCAAAACTGTTTTATTTGCAACAGTTTGCTACATCTTCCAGCTACTTCTCTACATAGTCGCCGCTCCGACTTAAGACATTTGTCGTAGCGTTGTACCAACTTTTCAGTGCCCTCTTCATAGAAGGCAGCCACCTGTGCTTTCCACCACTTCTCTACGCTCCTCTGCAGTTAGATGTCTGTGCCAAAATGTTGTCTACATAGGCAGTGGTTCATGTGGTCAGAGACGAACATCAGAGGGAGCCAATGCCAGCCTATATGTTGGGTGACCAGACACATCCCATCGAAAATGCTGCAAGTGCGTCCTCATTGCCCTGCAGTGCGCAGTCGAGAACTCTCATGAAGAAAGAAATGCATGCCAGGTAAGTTATGTGGAGTCGTACGAAATCTGTCGAAGCCACGCAGCTGGCACCCATACTTGGCGGTACTTGGTCTAGGGATCTTTATACAGGGTAAAAAGTATTTAAACCGACTAACTCTGGGAGGTTGTAGGGGACATCAAAACAAATATTTTTCCCTAATGTCATTTTTTCCTATGAGGATTATTTAAACCGGTGAAGGCCGTATTACGCTCTTCAGTTGTTAGAGGCCGTATTATGATCTTCAGTTGATTGAGGGCGTATTACGCTCTTCAGTTGTAGGCAACTGCTGTCCACCAGTGTAGTAGTGCACTGTCTTTGTTTACTAATGGAGCAATACACCTGGAGTGAGTACACTCATATGGTTGGTGCGTACTACGTAGCGCACCACAACGGACGAGCTGCACAGCGGGTTTATCAACAACAATATCCTAATCGCCGTATCCCGCATCATACGACCTTTGCTGCTGTGTACCAACGTCTGCGTGAGACGGGGTCATTTAGCAGATTACCTGGACAGGGACGCCGTCGCACGGTAAGAACGCTGCAATTTGAGGAAGCTGTCTTGCAGCATGTGGAGCGGGACCCTTCAATCAGCACTCGTGCAATTGCACGTAACATGGGAACGAATCAGACGAATGTAAGAACAGTCCTTCGAGAGCAATTGTTACGTCCATTTCACTTACAGCGTGTCCACAACCTGGAACCAGTTGATTATCCACCCAGAGCACAGTTTTCGCAGTGGTACCTGGATCAGTGTGAAATGCGTCCTACATTTCCATCCTCTGTGTTGTTCAACGATGAAGCAACGTTCGGGGGTGATGGAGTCTTCAACATGCACATTTCGCATGTTTGGAGTGAGGATAACCCACATGTCACAGTTACTAGCGCTCATCAAGTGCGGTTCTTCGTTAATGTGTGGGTCGGTGTTGTTGGTGACTGTTTAATTGGGCCGTATCTGCTACCTAGGCCATTAAATGGTAGGCACTATTACAATTTTCTCGCCAGAGCATTGCCAGAATTGCTGGAAGACGTCCCGCTCCCTACAAGACAACGCATGTGGTTCCAACATGACGGGGCGCCGGCACATTTCAGTCGTCGTGTGCGTCGATTCCTGGACCGACGGTTCCCAGAAACGTGGTTTGGCAGAGGTGGTCCTGTACCATGGCATGCTCGATACCCAGATATGTCCCCACTGGACTTTTTGTGTGGGGAGATGTACAACCTTGTTTACGCAACTACTGTTGCATTTGAAAAGGATCTGGTTGCCCGGATAGTAGCAGCAGCACGAACAATTCAGGATAGTCCTGGGGTTTTTGCTCGTGTCAGACAGAACATGATTCGACGGTTAACCTTTGTTTACGTGTAAATGGAGGAATTTTTAGAAATCTACTGTTAATGTGTTGTCTCTTGGTCATAAAAGAATGGGAAAGTGTTTGTTGGTTTAATTAAATTGCCGCCAGAGAAATCTTCCTCTAACGGTTTAAATACCTCTCATAGGAAAAAATGACAGTAGGGAAAAATATTTGTTTTGATGTCCCCTACAACCTCCCAGGGTTTGTCGGTTTAAATACTTTTCACCCTGTATACTGTGTGCTCAGAACTGAAAATAGCAACGTGACGCGATCGACGGCAAACGAGAGACACTGCCCAACACATTTGTGTGGATTTTCACTGTCGTTTCCACTTCACGACCTATAGGGAATTACTTTCCGGATAGCCCTCGCAAAATGCAAGTTCCATACACTTTCTAAGGCCACTGAAAGTTGTATGTGGCAGCTGTTGTACATTGATTTGAGTATGAATTATTGTATAAAACATATTTTTATTCTTCTTCCCCTTCTCTTCTATCTTCTTCTTCTCCTTGGTCTCCATCCTCTTCGTCTGCCTAACCATTAATGGATGTTGGCGGCAACACGATGCGTCTTTATTCAATGAACCGCATTATGTAGTACGAGGGAAATTCAGTAATTACAGAAACAGACTGATGTAGGAAAGAAACTGTGTATTTTTACAAAATGAGACTTACTACCACTGAATATAGGCCTCACCAATATTAATACATGTTGTCCAATGATGAACTGGTCTTTTCATACCTAATGCAAAGAAGCCACTTTCCCACAAGTTTTTTGACCTCCACGCTGTTGCTGAATTTTTTCAGGTCTGTGCTTGTGACAATTTTCGTAAGTTTTATGAACGGGTTTATGCTACATTTTATCTTTTTGTCTGATTTCCAATCTTTACAGAGCCACGTTCCAAGTACTTAAACTTGTAAACGCCTTGTATTAACGAGCCAGTAAATCGTAGATTTGCATTTGTAAAGGAGTTTTGCTGCCGCGTGAAAATCATAAAATGAACCTTTCTGTTGTTAATATTTAGACACATATTACTGCTGTGATCTCCTACCGTGTCGACGAGTTGTTGACGATCATCTAAACTTTCAGCAACTGTATCATCAGCATAGCGAATATTTTTACGAAGATTCCGCTAACCTTCTACATCAACAAGTACTTCCTGAAACATACTGCGAGTAGAAATTGAATAAAGAATCTTCCATAGATATTAACCAAGTCGATGGCTTCATTGTCAAATTGAACCTATGTTTTCTACAAACGCCGTGAGATCAGGCCGCGAAAGGCCCAACGGTACCGCCGGCCGCCGTGTCATCCTCAACCGGTCGGCGTCACTAGCTGTGGAAATTCAGGAGCTATTAATATCATTAATATATTTATTTCATTAACAGTACAGAGTAACCACCGCCTTGTAATGTAAGGTGGGTAGTATGCTTCTGAATATAACAGCAAAGACTTCTCATTGTCACAATCTTATTGGTATACAGTTGTTAATGCTTTTTTATAAATAATATAGAGAAAATTATATATAAAGATTTCTCAGAGTTTACAACGAATGCTTAAAATTGTTAAAATGGTTCCAAATAATTTGTTACTACCTATTTGATGAGAATATAATTTATATAATGCAAATGTCAAAGAAAAAGAAAAAAAGAAAATGTAATACAATGATTGTGGTGGAAATAATTTGCAGCGTGCAGAGGAACGTGATACGCTGTATTTGGATGTGTAATATAGTCCAAGTAGCATGTTGGTTGAAAATGGCCTATTTCTACCTATTTCAGATGAGAAGGTCTCGGTAGAACCTCGAGCTATTCTCATCTGAAATGGTTTGTGTTAATGTATGTTTACACAGGTTATACAGATTAAACACTGATTGAGCACTTCATACGTGGAATACATGAATTTTAGCTTTACATGAGAAATACACTTTTGTTTGTAATTTGTTAGTAGAAATAGAATTCAGTTAATTGCTACTTGAATGCATTATTACTTATATAACTTAATACATTACTGATATATAAAATTAATTGATTGTAGCTTTGAATAGAGAAGAGAATATACTTCTGTCAGCACACAGTAAGACGAGCAATATATTACTGCTTGTGTGCAGTATACTTTAAACACTACGAAATATGTCGTTGGGGAGGAGAAGCCTCGGAATAAAAGTTCTTCGAGCCTTCTCCTCCCAAGCGTCATTACCTTATTACTACAGTCTTAGTTTGTGGTGCTAGTGTTTATTTGTTTTATGATTGTGTTGTTTGAGACTGTGTTGTGGCATGCAGTGCCACGCATTGTTGGTTTTGATCCCTTACACGTTGATCCCTTCTGAGTCATGTTCACTTAGTGTTCCTCGGTTTCGGAATCTGTGGTCGTGTTTGTGTCTTCCCATGTGGTTTGTTGTGTTGTTTGTGCTTGTCTACGCCTCCTTCCATATGGGTTTTGGCGCTTGTATTCTTCGTGCAGAGTGCTCGATACAATATCGGCTACGGTATTTATTGTGTTCCGGTCATCGGGATTACATATTATTCTGCCGATGTCATTGTCGTTCTGTATAGGTCTCACTTACGCTAGCGTGTTGCACGGCATTGTGACATGTTCTGATGTCCCAGTTTCTCCACATACGCATACTTCATAGTTAGTCCTGTACGGTTTAAGTGTACCGGATACGGCCCGTGGTGTGTCAGGAAATGGACCATCCCCCGGCTTCGGTCGACACGTTTCAGTTGTAGTCATTTGCGTACATCAGGAGAGAAAGAGTGTACTCGGCGACCCTTTTCGGATGCATCCCACTCTCTCTGCCATGTGTGAATCCGCCATTGTTTCATTTGTGTTTTGTTCATAAAGTTGATTCCCGTAATTTCGGTGACTTTATCAAGCCTGTCCCTCTTAAGCCAGTAAAGTGCAGCTCTATAACGTATTGTTATGTCTACACGGCAGGTCCCCATGACAACACAAAGTGCATCTAGTGACGTGGTGCTGAAGGCTCCGCTCATTCTCAGGAGTGCCCTGCGCAGACCTCGTCTTGTAATTGTCTTGTTAGTCAGCATGTTCAGTCTGTGAGCCCAAGCACTTGCGGCGAAGCAAGCGATGGATTCAAATATCGCAATGTGGTAGGTCCTCATCGCCTTAAAAGGTAATTTGTACTGAGCTGTGTTTGGTCTTGCTAGTTTGTGCAAAATTTTGGAGGCTTTGTCAATTTTATACGATGGTTGAAAGTCTGTTTTTCGTCAAGATGCAGTCCGAGATAACGTGTGGCTTGCTTCCTCTGTATGGTTGTATTGTCTAATTTTGTAATTGGATTCCTCTGTAGTGTCTCATTGAGCAGCAAATACTCAGTTTTGTTGGGAGATATTTTTATTTTCTTTGCACCAACTGTTAATTTTCTGAAGCAGTTGCGTGCCTTTTGTCTCTAGTGCTGCTCTCGAGCTGGCCGGCACCACTACGAGCAGGTCATCTGCGTAAGCCACTGTCGCCACTGTCCAGTGTGATCAGCAAGGGCTCGATTACGATATCCCAGAATATTGGTCCGCAGATCGATCCCTGTGGAGATCCCTTTATTATTCTCTTGACAACCTTCCTTGTACCAGCCCTCCACTTCGCCGCCCTGCCTCTGCAGTAGTCGAGGAGGCTATTGTAGAGGGAAGCTGATAGCCTCATTTCCCTTAACGTAGCGAAGAGGGACGACCACCACAAGTTGTCGAAAGCCCCGGCTATGTCGATTAGTATGGCGGCCACGTATTTGTTGCTGATGCTATTTGTAACTGTCAGTGCTTGGTTGACGGTATTTTCTATTGATCTACCTTCCCTGAAGCCGAATTGATGGGGCGTTAGGTAGAGGAAGCGTTTGTGGGATTGTAAACGGTCACACAGGAGCCTTTCATGTACCTTGCCGAGAGTGTTTAAGAAAAAATAAAAAAATAAAAATATTAAGTGTTATGTAATATTTTATGTAATGTAATATCTTGTATAGACACCTTTTATTGACCTGACACGTTCCACATCATTACGAAGTGTCGTATTCATGATCTATGGAACATGTACTAATCTAATCTTTGTCTTGTGATTTCCTGATTATTACTACAGTACATTAGCAGTTTTCCACAGGTTTGGAATTCTGCCTGTTAGTAGTGCCTCGTTGAACATGTTAGTAAGAAAAAGTGTGATTTGTGTTACTGTTTATTTCAATGTTTCTGAAGTATTTTGTCTGGGCCAAGTGCTTTGCGGTTTTTAAGCCTGCTGATTGCCATCGCGGCTACTTCTTGCGCGAACGGAATGGTTACACTGTCACTGATGTATAGTTGCCTCAATGCTCTCTCTTAGGTCAGCGCAGCGTCATCTGGGAGGAGCCTGTTCAGAAGATATTCTGCTGTGCTTCTCCATCCTCTGGTCACTGTGCCGTCAGCTTGTTTTAGTGTTGACAGAATTGTCGATGTCTTAATTCGTTCTGTTTCTATCTTGAATGGTTGTCCCCAGATGTTCTGTAGCTGGGTTTTTACAGAATTGGGCCAGAAGTCTTGCCATGTTGTCTTTAGTTGTTTTTGGTATTTCTGTTTAGCGTCACGATACAGGTAAAGTCTTTTCTGCTTTCAGGAACTGTCTTTGCTTGTTGGTAGTACTTTCTTTTGTCCCGTGAATACTTCGTTAGTCTTGCTAGTTCTGTCGACCACGGTTGTTTCTGTCCCCACCCAGTTTTTGCCCGTGGTATAGCTGCTTCCTGTGCTCTTTATAGGATATCTGTCAGTACATGTCTTTTGTAATCTAGACTGCCTTGAACAAGGTGTAATGACGACGCCTCAACAATATCTCGAACTTTTCCCCAATCGGCTCTTCGTATGACTAAATGCTGCTGTTCATGGTCCATGTTGTGTGTATTGATGAATCTGTCCGTAGTTATGACGATTGCGTTGTGGTCACTGTGTGTGATTATCTAATACCCTCCAAGATTTGACTAGTGGTAGAGATTTTGCGTTCCCTAGAGGAAGGTCTATGATACTTACACCACCGACGTCTCCGCGGTAGGTAGGTGGCTGATCCTCCCCATTCAGTATGAAGAGGTTGCATTCATTTACCACGTCAAGCACTAGTTGCCCACAGTCGTCAGTTCTATCTGAGTTCTACAAAGAGGATTTTGCGTTGATATCAGTTAAAATGAGCAGCCTTTTTCTTTGAGTGTCATGCAGTGTCTTATTTTGTCTAAGAAAGGCTCTGTATCATACGAGTACTGAGCGTAAATATACGAATGAGCCATACATTCTGTCCGTCTGTTATTTCAGGCAATGTGTTCAGAGCAAAACTGGGTGATCTGTGTTACTATGAAGTTTTTATTAACTAGTATTATTGCGGCTTTCGAGTTTCGTGTTCCTGCTATTGTGATGTAATGCGAGGGGAGCCTTGAAATCTTCCCGCCTCGCAGAAAAGGTTCCTGAACGCAGGCGATGTCTGCTTTTGTTTCTTCTAAGAGAGGATCAAGTAGGTAAAAAGACGAGGGCTAGTAGAAATCCTTGGGTAACAGAAGAAATATCGAATTTAATTGATGAAAGGAGAAAATATAAAAATGCAGTAAATGAAGCAGGCAAAAAGGAATAGAAACGTCTCAAAAATGAGATCGATAGGAAGTGCAAAATGGCTAAGCAGGGATGGATAGAGGACAAATGTAAGGATGTAGAGGCTTATCTCACTAGGGGTAAGATAGATACTGTCTACAGGAAAATTAAAGAGACCTTTGGAGAGAAGAGAACGACTTGTATGAATATCAAGAGCTCAGATGGCAACCCAGTTCTAAGCAAAGAAGGGAAGGCAGAAAGGTGGAAGGAGTATATAGAGGGTTTATACAAGGGCGTTGTACTTGAGGACAATATTATGGAAATGGAAGAGGATGTAGATGAAGACGAAATGGGAGATAAGATACTGCGTGAGGAGTTTGACAGAGCACTGAAAGACCTGACTCGAAACAAGGCCCCCGGAGTAGACAACATTCCGTTGGAACTACTGACGGCCTTGGGAGAGCCAGTCCAGACAAAACTCTACAATCTGGTGAGCAAGATGTATGAGACAGGCGAAATACCCTCAGACTTCAAGAAGAATATAATAATTCCAATCCCAAAGAAAGCAAGTGTTGACAGATGTGAGAATTACCGAACAATCAGTTTAATAAGCCACAGCTACAAAATACTAACGCGAATTCTTTACAGACGAATGGAAAAACTAGTAGAAGCCAACCTCGGGGAAGATCAGTTTGGATTCCGTAGAAATATTGGAACACGTGAGGCAATACTGACCTTACGACTTATCTTAGAAGAAAGATTAAGAAAAGGCAAACCTACGTTTCTAGCATTTGTAGACTTAGAGAAAGCTTTTGACAATGTTGACTGGAATACTCTCTTTCAAATTCTAAAGGTGGCAGGGGTAAAATACAGGGAGCGAAAGGCTATTTACAATTTGTACAGAAACCAGATGGGAGTCATAAGAGTCGAGGGGCATGAAAGGGAAGCAGTGGTTGGAAAGGGAGTGAGACAGGGTTGTAGCCTCTCCCCGATGTTATTCAATCTGTATATTGAGCAAGCAGTAAAGGAAACAAAAGAAAAATTCGGAGTAGGTATTAAAATCCATGGAGAAGAAATAAAAACTTGGAGGTTCGCCGATGACATTGTAATTCTGTCAGAGACAGCAAAGGACTTGGAAGAGCAGATGAATGGAATGGACAGCGTCTTGAAAGGAGGATATAAGATGAACATCAACAAAAGCAAAACGAGGATAATGGAATGTAGTCGAATTAAGTCGGGTGATGCTGAGGGAATTAGATTAGGAAATGAGACACTTAAAGTAGTAAAGGAGTTTTGCTATTTGGGGAGCAAAATAACTGATGATGGTCGAAGTAAAGAGGACATAAAATGTAGACTGGCAATGGCAAGGAAAGCGTTTCTGAAGAAGAGATATTTGTTAACATCGAGTATAGATTTAAGTGTCAGGAAGTCATTTCTGAAAGTATTTGTATGGAGTGTAGCCATGTATGGAAGTGAAACATGGACGATAAATAGTTTGGACAAGAAGAGAATAGAAGCTTCGAAATGTGGTGCTACAGAGGAATGCTTAAGATTAGATGGGTAGATCACATAACTAATGAGGAGGTGTTGAATAGAATTGGGGAGAAGAGGAGTTTGTGGCACAACTTGACCAGAAGAAGGGATCGGTTGGTAGGACATGTTCTGAGGCATCAAGGGATCACCAATTTAGTATTGGAGGGCAGCGTGGAGGGTAAAAATCGTAGGAGGAGACCAAGAGATGAATACACTAAGCAAATTCAGAAGGATGTAGGCTGCAGTAGGTACTGGGAGATGAAGAAGCTTGCACAGGGTAGAGTAGCATGCAGAGCTGCATCAAACCAGTCTCAGGACTGAAGACCACAACAACAAACAACAAGAGTCTACCTAATTCCATGTTTACTAGGGTACTGCCCTGGCACTTTAGTTGTATTACCTTCAGAAGGGATATCTAGAGAAGGAAAAAGACATAGGTGTGGTTTCTTTAAAATCCAGGAACACGTCCATGTACTCTCATGAAGCCATGGTATGCTTTCTCTAGGTTTAGGCCCTCTCCCCTTCGCGCTCATGCCTCCCCTAAAAGCTTTCGTAATTCTTTGGGGGCTCGTTGGCAGATTTTCAACTCTTAGGATCATTCTATGAGTTTGTTCTGTAGTTGGGAAGCAGATTTTACCTCCGTTTTCGTGCTTTGTTCGTATTACATAGCGAAGAGCTGTTCGAAATATATCCTTGTTTCCTAGTCTGCTAAGCCGTAGGTTAACTTCTAAGTATTAACAGAATTTTCCGTCGGTTCTTGGTAGAAAAACATTGTAATAAATGAAAAGTACCAGTTTGCTTTTGTTCTACAATATTGTAGAACAAAAGCAAAATGGTGCTTTTGTTTTATTAACTTCTAAGTTTTCGTAGTTTACGTAATTAACGGTATTCAGCTTGACTTCCTTGGTTGTGTCTGGTTGGTGTTCTTGACTGTTTGTTTGTTGCTCCATTTTCGAGTAATTTTGTAGTGCAACACGTCTTTCCTGCTTTATGGTTTCTGGTAGTATGGAGTTTGACGTGTTTTCGCTGAGCATTTCCCTTGATAGTGACTTGTTGTTTTTGATTTCCACCGGGGACTTGTTCGTAGAACGTGACTGTTCTTTGTCCGTTTCTGAGGTGGTTGTGTCTGGTGTTGTGACGGTGCAGGACGTGTCTTTCTCTTCAGCTTTTTCGTAGTGACTGTGTGTGCTACCCCCTTAGACAAAATGAATTGATGTAATATAGGGTCTACATTTGGTTGTATCATATTCTACTTGTTGCGCGAGTAGTGTGCAACTGTCTGTTTGTGTTTGCCTGTGATGTTGGATTTCTTGTGAACTCAGTGACATCTTCATTCTCAGGATGTTCAAGGACGTCGTTATATTTCTCTGTACTATCTCGCAGTATTTCGTCTTCCAGTTCGTCAATTCGTAAAAGGAGACTAACCTGGAAGATGGTGCAATCAAACATGTGATGTTTCACGTGCTTGGCAACTTCATATTCAATTGTACCCTTCATGCACATATCGCCTATATAGTCGGTAATTCTGAAGTACCTACACTGTATTGTCTCCCGGAACTGAGGCATTACATTAGTATTGGTATCTGCATTTTGGGGTTTGTAATATCCCCATGTGTTGCCGCTGGGCAACGGCTCGCCGTCAGCCTCTCATCCTAGTCGACGGCGATTTGTATCTTTGCCTGTTTGTGTTATTAATTACGTCTGTTTCTGCATGGGTAGGTTTCTGACAGTTATGGTAGCACTCCTTATTAATGGAAGTTGTCCAGAACATCGTATTCGGTGCGCTCTATTTGTCTTTTGTAGAGCTGTTTATATGTAGGACAGTCTGGCCCCCTGCCTTATCCCATGTTCTGTTTCTGTGTTTGCATGGTATACAGCCTACAGGATTTTCCTGCCTGCATTCTGACTTTGTGCCCCTGTTTTGCGAATCTCCCGCATGCTGGATCTTTCTCGCAACGCTTCGATGTGTGACCGAAGACCCAACAGTTTTGTACAGCAACAAAGTCGTGGATATACAAAGATTCAAACTGAGTAAAAACCCTTTCTTTTTGAAGCAGCAGTAATCGTACTCTTGGCGACACTTCTAGAATATTGTTTACTGTCCTTTTGCCCATTAGTCTTGTTTTAAATTTTATTTTAATCTCGTTATCGAACTCGTCTTTAGTAATGTGTTCACTCAAGGTTTATATCTTAGAGCTCTTTTAAGAATTCCTGGTCCGTTAAATATGTTGAGACATGGTGCACTGCCAGCAGGGGTCTGAACTTCTTGGATTCTTCATACCTAATGTCCTTAAGCTGAGCTGTTTTTTCTATTATCTTTTTCTTGTCTACTTGTGAGTCTGTTTCAATTATTACGGTGTTTGCTGTTGACCTGATTGATTTTATTTTTAATTTTTCTTGCTTGGGGTTAATTGTTTTAGTCAAGGTTTCTCTTATGGTTCTCGCATCTTGGTTGGTTTCTGATTTAAAGAAAAGTGTGCTGGACTGTTAAGCTTTTGTTTATTGAATGCATTCCTGTACTTTGCTTTGAGGTTTTGCAATGGGACCGGCAGCCGCAACCTCTGCAGATGAGAGTGAGAGGGGTTTATTTTCTGACTTTAGTCTCTGATTTTCGGAATTTAGTTCCGCTATTTCTTGTTCCAGGCGCTGAATGCGTTCCTGGACATCTGTTGTGTTTGCAAGCGCTAGTTATTCTCTGAGTCTGGCGATTTAAGTTCTGAGCTCTTCATTTTGTCCATGAAGCCTTGCTTGACCTAGTGCGACTGCCCAAATTTTGTTTCTAACCTGCGATGTAATTGTGGCTGGCGCCCTTTTCTGTTTCAGTTCATTCTGGTACTCCGCTAAGACCTCATCTATAGTTAATCATCAGTTTCCATTTTCTTTCTTTTGGGAATTAACTCTTCGCTGGATACTACTCGTCTTATTGCCCCCGTCCTCCTGCCCGACGGAGTCGCGTCACTGTACCGCCTCCTCCGACTCACGTGTAGCTCACACTGATTCCGGGAGCACGTTCGGCATTTTCCAAAGTAGCAGCGGCTGCTGCCAGCATGGACAAGGTTGTATGTTGCAGCGTCCGCGTATACTCGCGGACGTGGAGCTTAACTTAGTCAAAAGCTGATGCCCAGGTCTTAAATGCTTCACAGAGTGAGTCAAAGAGAGCGCGCATTGGAGAAAATTTGCTGTACAGCAGCCGATTCACAAATTCTGGATCCTTTGCGCATGTAGTTCGTCTCTAAACGGAGTTCAAATGGTACTTCCTGGCAGATTAAAACTATGTGCCGGACCGAGACTCGAACTCGGGACCTTTGCCTTTCGCGGGCAATTGCTCTACCAACTGAGCTAGCCAAGCACGACTCACGACCCCTCCTCACATATGTTCCTGTTGTAATTCACAAGAACAAGGATCTACACCGTAATGTATCTTCCGTATTGTTTTTTTGTTTTTCTGTTACAAATGTGAAGAAAACGTTAGAAACAATTCCAGTCGTTTCCTTTTGCAGAGAATGAATATCTGATCGTGTTTTTTTCATAAACAAGCAGCTACTTAACTTAAGCTTCGATGTGCTGTGGTACAAGCTCTCCTATATAGTCCACTTAAGCCTCACTGCTGTTGGAGTACAAATTCCTCTCTGAACATGTTCGCTATGTGCCGCCTGATTCGAAGCTAGAGGCTGTGACTGAGGCTGTGACTACAGCTCCATCTCGGTGACATGCTGGAACTCACACAGTGTCAGTGTACGGTCTCAAACTGTGCGCAACAGGATTGAACTAATTGGCCTAACTGAATTGGCACAGCTTCACTTCTGCCAGGACAGGGGCTGAGGATGAGGCGTGAGTCCTGAGTTCGAGTCTCGGTCCAGCACACAGTTTTAATCTGCCAGGAAGTTTCATATCAGCGCACACTCCTCTGCAGAGTGAAAATCTCATCCTGGTTCAAATGGCTCTGAGCACTATGCGACTTAACATCTGAAGACATCAGTCGCCTAGAACTTAGAACTACTTAAACCTAACTATCCTAAGGACATCACAAACATCCATGCCTGAGGCAGGATTCGAACCTGCGAGCGTAGTGGTCGCGTGGTTCCAGACTGAAGCCCCTAGAACCGCTCGGCCACAGCGGCCGGCTCTAAGCCGAGTGCAACCAGTTCCGTTAAGCGCAGTACGCTCTGTGATTTGTTCCACAGTTTGCCTTGCTGTTACTCGGTAACGCCAGGAAATAAGAGCCACACGCCAGCTGACAGTACCTGCTGCCAGCTTTCCGTAGCCGGCGTCCGCTGAGTCGGCCGCTGCTGTCTGGGACGCCTGACGCAACGAACAGCTGTGGCTCGCGCAGTCAGTCCGCTGCACTCCGCGCCGTCAGCAGAAAGCGCAACGCATCGCAGCCCACAGAGAAGACAGTAGCCTCCCGTTCCGCCGACAAAACTTGCCACACGGCACGCAAGAATACATTCACTATCACGAAAAAAAAGACCTCTCACGGTCAAACTACGGTCTCCGAACTAAATGCGTACCGTGACAGATTACGCCTTTAGCTATCCACCCTGAAACTTGCACTGCACTCCGACCACTTTTTTCCACCACAAATGCGGAGCCCTCGCCGAACACGTCCGCCACGTTCGCACGCCACGCTACTCGCCACACACAAAATTCAGGAGCATGTGGTCAACACACGGCTCTCCCGGCCGTGGTCAGCTTTCGTGCCCAGAGCCACTGCTTCTCAGTCAAGTAGCTCCTCAAGCGGCCTCACATGGGCTGAGTGCACTCCCATCTCAACAGAGCTTGCCAGACCAGGCCGGCCACCCATCCAAGTGCTAGCCAAGCCCGACAATGCTTGATTTCGGATGATCTAACGGGAACCAGTGTCACTTCTGCGGCAACGTCATTGAGAACCAATGCCGTTTGATTCTGATGTACACAGATAGGGCAAAACATCATGACCACTGGATGCCGCCTCGTAACGTTGCGATAGCAAGTCTAAGCGGAGCAGACACGAACGGGGAATCACCCTAGCGAAGGTATGAACTCGAAATGGGGCAATCTATTGAGATAAACCACTTTGAAACAGGACAAATTATAGTTACGCAGAGTCTGCTAAAGAGTTTCTCGAAAACGATGAAGCTGGTCGAATGTTCACGTGCTACTGTCGCGAGCATCTACGGAGAGAGGTAGGAAGACAGTAGAACAACCACTAGGCGCTAAATGGTTTGACGTCCACGATTCTTCGCAGAACGTGGGGTTCGGAGATTGCTCTGTAAAGTACACTACTGGCCATTAAAATTGCTACACCACGAAGATGACGTGCTACAGACGCGAAATTTAACCGACAGGAAGAAGATGCTGTGATATGCAAATGATTAGCTTTTCAGAACATTCACAGAAGGTTCACACCCATAGCGACACCTACAACGTGCTGACATGGGGAAAGTTTCCATCCGATTTCTCATAAACTCACAGCAGTTGACCGGCGTTGCCTGCTGAAATGTTGTTGTGATGCCTCGTGTAAGGAGGAGAAATGCGTTCCATGACGTTTCCGACTTTGATAAAGGTCCGATTGTAGTCCATCGCGATTGCGGTTTATCGTATCGCGACATTGCTCCTCGCGTTGGCTCTGAGCACTATGCGACTTAACTTCTGAGGTCATCAGTCGCCTATAACTTAGAACTAATTGAAGCTAACTAACCTAAGGACAGCACACACATCCATGCCCGAGGCAGGATTCGAACCGGCGACCGTAGCGGTCACTCGGCTCCAAACTGTAGCGCCTAGAACCGCACGGCCACTACGGCCGGCACATTGCTCCTCGCGTTGGTCGAGATCCAATGACTGTTAGCAGAATATGGAAGCGGTGGGTTCAGAGGGTAATACGGAACGCCGTGCTGGATCCCAACGGCCTCGTGTCACTAGCAGTCGAGATGACAGGTATCTTATCCGCGTGGCTGTAACGGATCGTGCAGCCACGTCTCGATCCCTGAGTCAACAGATGGCGAAGTTTGCAAGACAACAACCATCTGCACGAACAGTTCGACGACGTTTGCAGCAGCATGAACTATCAGCTCGGAGACCATGGCTGCGGTTACCTTTGACGCTGCATCACAGACAGGAGCGCCTGCGATGATGTACTCGACGACGAACCTGGGTGCACGAATGGCAATACGTCGTTTTTTCGGATGAATCCAGGTTCGGTTTACAGCGTCATGATGGTCGCATCCGTGTTTGGCGACATCGCGGCGAATGTATATTGGAAGCGTGTATTCGTCACCGCCATACTGGCGTATAACCCGGCGTGATGGTATAGGGTGCCACTGATTACTCGTCTCGGTCACCTCTTGTCCGCTTTGACGGCCCTTTGAACAGTGGACGTTACATTTCAGATGTGTTACGACCCGTGGCTCTACCCTTCATTCGATCCCTGCGAAACCCTACATTTCAGCAGGATAATGCACGACCGCACGTTGCAGGTCCTGTACGGGCCTTTCTGGATACAAAAAATGTTCGACTGCTGCCCTGGGCAGCACATTCTCCATATCTCTTACCAATTGAAAACGTCTTATCAGTGGTGGCCAAGCATCTGGCTCGTCACAATACGACAGTCACTACTGTTGATGAACTGTGGTATCGTGTTGAAGCAGCATGGGCAGATGTCCCTGTACACGCCATCCAAGCTTTGTCTGACTCAATGCCCAGGCGCATCAAGGCCGTTATTACGGCCAGAGGTGGTAGTTCTGGGTACTGATTTCTCAGGATCTATGCACTCAAACTGCGTGAGAATGTAATCACATGTCAGTTCTTGTATTGAAACGTCGCCTTAGAAAAATTTATGAATGACTGTGCTGATAAACCTCTTACATTATTTGCTTTTCAAACAGCTGAGCAAAACTGAACGTACTCAGACATTACTCTCTTTACTTATTCTGATCAACACTAAACTGACACACAATATTTTCAGCGCAACGCAATCTGACTTTTAATAATCCCTACAAAAGAATGGCCTGACTAACAATAACCTATACCTTTCATGAATCACTTACCTCACAAAAATCTTCGTTACTCAAACTACTGCAATACAGTGAGCGCCAATACTGCCAGCTAAATAAAAGATTCAAACTACTGAAGTCACTAACTACTGATAGGCATAGTTAGCAAATGAAAGATTTTGATACAGAACAAACAATGTGTTTACCTTAATACTATTCAAAAGCATCCAGTCTTACAAATTTGCTGTCTCTGATGGACACACGTCCAGATCATCCGCTCTCAAAATTCCGCCATCTCTCTCCCCAGATCCATCACTGCTGGCGGCTCACCTCCAACTGCGCAACGCCACATGCTGTTCACATCCAACTGCCCAACACTACAATGGCGAATATTCCAAGAATGCCAACAAGCCACAGACTGCACACAGCACAGCCAGTGATTTTCATACAGAGTGCTAGGTGACGTTACCAACATAAAAACCTAAACAGCCTACTTACAGTATAAAATATTTGTCCAATGAATACCCGTTTATCATTTGCATTTCTTCTTGGTGTAGCAATTTTAATGGCCAGTAGTGTACTTACACCTAACTAACCTAAATGCGTCATTCACATCCATGCCCGAGGCAGGATTCGAACCCGCGACCGCAGCAGCCGCATGGTTCCAGACTGAAGTGCCTAGAACCGCTCGGCCACCGCGGCCGACACTCCGCAGCAAACCAACTCTACGTGTTGACATATTGACCCAATAACATTGTCAATTCAGATTGCAGTGGGCACGGAACCGTCGGGATTCGACTGTCAATGAAGGGAAACGTGTCGGCTCTTCGGGTGAATCACATTTTTGCTACACTAGGTCGATGTTCGTCCCAACAAACGCCGTCATCGTGGTGAACGGCAGCTCAAAATTTCCACCGCCCCTCGGTTGCAGACTGGTGGGACCAATATCATGCAATCCTTCGCCTGCATGGGACCCGTGGTAGTAATCGAAGACACGCTGACTGCTGCGAACTACCTGCGTCCCTTCATGCTTGATGTCGTCCCCAAAGGCGATGTCATCTTTCATCAATGTTAACTATCACGGAACCAGAACGGTGCTACAGTGGTTTGAGGGGCATTACAGTGAACTCACGTCGATGTCTCGGAAACCAGATTCGTCTGATGTAAATCCCATGTAACCCATCTGGGCCGCTAATGGGCGCCATCACAGCGTACACAAATCAGCGACCCGTTCTTTATATGAATTACATGACCTGTGCGTAGACATCTAATGCCAAAGACCTCCACGAGACTACCAAAAAACTGTCGGACCCCTGATATACGGATTCAGTGATGTATTTCGTTCCAAAGACGGACAAACGAGCTATTAAGCAGGTGGCCATAATGTTTTGGCTCATCAATGTAAATTCTCTACACAGCGGATGTCTTTCTGATCTGCATCCATTCTTTCGAGAATTTACATGGGTTTGTGATGTTGGACTCAATTGATGGCTGTTTCATAATCAATAAAAGAAGGGCTTCCATTTTTATCCTGATCATAGCACTTTTACATCAGAACTTTTTGTGATTATAGTGCTTCTCTTGTACCTAAACCATTCCTAAACTTAAACTGGGCCACGCCAATGAATTTCTAACATTTTTTGCATAACCTTTGATCGATAACTTTCGGAAACATTCACTTCACATTGTCTCGTATTCTTTTTTAATAATAGAATCAAAGTTGATGATAGCCATTGAGCATTGTAATGACCTGTATCGTAAATTTTGTTAAAAAGTTTGTGTAAGACTCCGATACTTTCGTCGTCAAGAAGTGTAATACGTTGGACTAGAATTTCATCAGGTCCTATTGCTTCGTTGGCTGTTGAGTTTCGTATGGCTTCCTCGATTTCATCTTTCACAGTTGAAGTTCCTGTTAGATTATCGTCGCTACAAAATCTCAATATTTGAGCCTATTACCTTCAATTAGTTTCTTAATATAGCCTTTCCATG
Source organism: Schistocerca piceifrons (assembly GCF_021461385.2). Lineage (NCBI taxonomy): Eukaryota > Metazoa > Arthropoda > Insecta > Orthoptera > Acrididae > Schistocerca > Schistocerca piceifrons. The sequence continues at coordinate 346,741,136 of NC_060143.1, read as the reverse complement.
GCTTTTTCCTCTTCGTGCAACAGGAACTATTTTCTCTTTGTTGACTATGAAGTGAGGCATTTTCTTCTATACATATATCCCAGCGAATTCTTTTAGCTTTTCAGGTAAGTTAAAATCATCTTGTGAAGCTTGCAAGCTTCCAGTTTCTTCACATTCGCATTGCAACTACTTTTTGCTGCTCTGATGTTGGATCTTATAACTTTCTGAATATTATAGTAATTACTTAAATCTGTCTGGAATCTACGCTTTCGGCTTTCATCCATCAATAAAAGAATTTCTTTTTTCGATCTCTTGTTTCGTATCCTACAATAAAAAGTTGAAAAATGTACTTACAGAGAAATTTTATTTTTAAAATAATTTTACTTTTCGTTTCCTTGCTTTGAGCGAAGCGTCCACAAGATGTTGCAATTACTGGCCTTCTCATAAATATCCTCAAAGTGACTTCGATCTTTGCATCAGCCTATCGTAACCTATACTGCGTGTTGGAATGTAATAAATCTCACTGAGACAGAAAAGCTACTGTCTACAAATCATCAGGAATTTAGAAAGCATTGCCTGTGCGAAACTCTGCTTGCCTTTTTCTCACAAGATACCCTGCGAATCACGGATGAAGGGTAACAGGCAGGTTCCATACTCTTAGATTTCCGGAAGGCGTTTGGCACAGTGGCCCACGGCAGATTGTTAACCAATGTCCGACCACACGGATTATGTTCCCAGATATGTAAGTGGCTCTAAGACTTGTTGTCTTTGACGGCGAGTGTTCATCAGAGACAAGGGTATTGTCTGGAGTGCTCCAGAGAAGTGTGATAAGAGCGCTCTTATTCCCTATATACACATAGATGGTCTGTGGCTCTTTGCTGATGACTCTTTGGTGTACGGGAAAGTGCCATCGAGTAGGAGGATGCACGATGACTTAGATGGAATTTGTATTTGGTGTGATAGCAAGCAGTGTGCTCTAAATGTAACATATAAGTTAAACCGAGTAGCAAACACAATCCCGTAATGCAGTAGGGTATTGGAACAGCTACTATGATCGAACATTGTGAGTTATCTCGAAAAAAACGGTTTATTGACAAGCAGCTAACACGGATTCAGAAGATATCATATTTGTGAAACTCAAATAGCTCTATATTCTCATGAATCAATGAGTCCAACTGTCAGGGGATGTCAAATTTATCCTGTTTTCTTAGATTTCCAGAAGGCTTTTGACACCATACCTCTTTTAAACAATTAGCATGCCTATGGAGTATCGTCTCAGTTGTGCGACTGGATTCCTGATTTCCCGGCTGAAAGGTCACAGTTCGTAGTAATTGTTGGAAAGTTATCCAGTAAAACAGAAGTAATACCTGGTATTTCTGAAGGAAGTGTTACAGGCCTTGTGCTCTACATACACGACTTGGAGACAATCTCAGTTGACACTCTTAGATTGCTTGCAGATGATGCTGTCATTTACCGTCTTATAAAGTCATCAAATGGTCAAAACGATTTAGACAAGATATCTCTATGGTACGAAAAGTGGCAACTGACTCCAAATAACTAAAAATGTGAAGTCATCCACATACGTACTAAAAGGAATGTTAAATTTCGGTTACATGGTAAATCACACAAATATAAAGACTGTAAATTCTACTAAATGCTGATGGATTACAGTTACGAATGACTTAATTCATCATGAATGACTTAAATTGAAACGATCGCTTAGATAATGTCGTGGGTAAGGCAAATCAAAAAATACTATTAATTGTCAGAACACTGAGAAAATGCAACATGTCTACTAAAGAGATTGCCTACACTACGCTTGTAAATCCTCTTCGCATCCATAGTTCTACTGTGCAGAGTGGGATCAGCATCACGTGAGACTGATGGTCGACATCGAAAAAGTTCAGAGAAGGGCACCTCGTTTTGTACTATCGGGAAACATGGGAGTGAGCGCGACGGATATGATACGTGAATTAGGGGTGGCAATCATTAAGACAAAGGCGTTTTTCGTTGTGGCAGGACTGTCTCATGTAATTTCAATACCCAACTTTCTTCGCAGAGTGTGAAAATACGTTGTTGGCGCCCACCTACGTAGGGAGCAATGATTATCACAATAAAGTAAGAGGAATCAGAGTAGGTCTTAGTTTTTCCCGCAAGCTGTTCGAGAGCGGAACGTTAAAGAAATAGCTTGAAGGCGGTTCGGCGAACCCTCTGACGGGCAATTTATTGTGAATTGCAGCGTAATCATGTAGATGTAGATGTGAATGCTCGAATACAGCATTAATAGGGTGCTGCCTGGCAGTCACGTCGATTAAATATCCAAGCGTAATGCTGCAAACCGATATGACGTGGATCGAGCACGTAAGGACTGTACTAAGGAAGGCGAATACTTAACTTCGCTTTACTCGTATCGTTTTACCAAAGTGTAGCTCAACTATAAAGGAGACTAGTGAAACCCAATGTTGCGTACTCTAATATGACTAGTTATAGGATAGTTAATGCTTCGATACCACTAAAAGTTTAGCAGATTGTATCTTATCTGATGCACAGTATGTAATGGGCAAAGGTTAGAAAGTATGGTTTTTCTTAATTTCAATCAGCAAAATGAACTGTGTGGTTCACTTATATACCAAATCGACACCATTAACATTATTTGAGATAGTTTAACGCTAATTAACAGAAACTTATAATTAGTTAGAAAACATAAATTTCAGCAGAATTTATAATATCATTATCGTAATTGTATTAGTTCATTACCACAGACATGTTAGGAGAGATATGTATGTTGTAATTAAACCAATAATTAATCAGCAAAATTAGTAAATTTCAACTTACCTCAGAACAGACTTTTGGATTATTTACCAGTCATCTGATCCATTTAACGTGATTAGTGCGCTTTATGTATCATGTCAATAACGAGAAACCAATTAGATCAGTTGTAATCAACTTTTTCGTTAATGATTCTCAAACATTCTGACGTAAACAGTATTGATTTTCAGTCATTTTGATACTATGAAATTATCATACAGAGCTTTAACTGATATTCGCCGGCCGAAGTGGCCGAGCAGTTCTAGGCGCATCAGTCTGGAGCCGCGCGACCGCTACGGTCGCAGGTTCGAATCCTGCCTCGGGCATGGATGTGTGTGATGTCCTTAGGCTAGTTAGGTTTAAGTAGTTCTAAGTGCTAGGGGACTGATGACCTCAGAAGTTAAGTCCCATAGTGCTCAGGGCCATTTGAACCATTTTAACTGATATTCCGTTTTGGCATTTTGTACTGTACCTCAGTTAATATCAGGAATAAAATCCAACGTGAAACCAAGATGTATTTAATAATTTTATGATAGGTATTTTTACAGTAACTTCTGACCAAATTTCCACACATAAGTCAAAAGAACAATATTTAGAAATGTATTCAAAATGACTTTTATGGTCTTTATAACTACACTAACAATTTGTTATAAATCATTAACTTTTCATTATAAATCAGTAAATGTAACTGTTTTTGACAATAGACCAAACAATATACATTGTTGAGACAGGACATATACTGAGCGGTGCAAAGCACTTTAAGTCAGTTGTAGTTTGGCCAAGATAAACACACAAGGTCTGTAACCGTTGCCGTTTTGTTGGTGGAAAACAGTTTTTGTGTGAACATCTTCGTAAACGCTTACGGAAAATAAATCAGCTATTGAAAGGATTCATCAGTGTGTTGGAAAATATTTTAACATGTCAGTTTTCAGTACGTCCGAAATCCAGGCAAATCTGAAATATGTATCCCTTAACAGACTTTACTGATGCGGGAGACTCCACGGTTCAAAGATAAGTCCACAGCAAAAGCTACATCACACTCATACTACGATGAATCTCTCGTAAGGAGAGTATTTTACCCAGAACAGCGGCTGGAGTAACAGAGTACTACTCGAGTGTTTTGGATCCTCGCAAGGGAGGATTAAAGAAAGACATCGAGTTAATTCAGAGGCGTGCTGATTTGTTACCGATAGGTTTTAAAGAACACGCAAGTATTACGGAGGTGCCTCGTGAACTCAAATGGGAATACCTGGAGAGAAGACCTTTTCACAAAACAATACTGATAAAATTAAGAGAAGCGGCATTTGAAGTTGTCTGCAGAATTATTCTACTGATGCCAACGTACATTTCGCTAAAGGACCACAAAGGAGAGATAAGACAAATTAGGCGTCGTACGGAGGCATGTAGATAGTCGTTTTTGCCTCGCTCTATTTGCGTGTAGAAAACGAAAGGAAGCGGCTGTTAGTGGCGTAAGTTTTCTTCGCCATGACCCATACGGTGGCTCGAGGAGTACGTTTGCAGATGTAGATAAAACCTCAAAATATCCAATTGGGAAAACGTGTCATTGCTCTTCATCTGCTTTTTTAATGTGAACTTGGAAGCAGCTATTTCGTTAACTTAGTCCGCTGTATCAATAACTCTACTGTATTCTCCACCAAAATCAGCACATTTCTCAGGTTAAGACACAGAACATTCATTTAAGGTGTAGATGCTTGAGCGTATGTTGGAGTTTTATTCGTTGTCGACTTTGGATAAATGTTGTAACGTGTGTACACCAACTTAATTGGAGGACAAAGGGCCTCAGTAATATATTTCACAGTACCAATACTTTTCAGAGTATTATTGTTTTTACGTGATGTTCTATCAGGTTGACATGTTAAAGTGCAACGTAAGAAATGCAACACAGCTAAGGGCAGGTAGGTTAACAGGTCGATATGTGTGGCTGGACTTCAAGTAAACAACATCCCAAGGTAGATCTGTGATGCACTCCTGCTAGCCACCGCTTATCTCAGGCAGGTTGTTCGATATTACGCTGCGGAAGTGCGTTTTTGGCTGGTTAATCCTCTTAGTGTAAACCGATGTATGTGTAATGCTGGAATAATTGGTCGGTGGAGTTACATATGACTGGTTTTTATTCTAATTAGCTTCAAGTTTCTAAAAGTATTAATAAATAACAGAGGGGAAGTAAACTACGATTCAAGGTACTTGAACTGTAGAAAAATGTTCTTATAATACGCTGATTGCATTATAGCTCACCGGAAGGCACATATTATGTGAATAATTTTCCAGCAATTAGTCTGCGATTGAAATGGTTCAAAGCAACACAATATCATCACTTGAAATTATTGAACTAAACGCCCATCTCGATATCCTACACCCAATAACTAAATGAGTTAGTAAAATCATACCACTACGTAACACACAGAGAATTGTAGAAATTAATTTTTAGGGAAAGAGAATGAGGAAATGTGTGTGTGCAGAAATATGGATCCAAGCTATGCCGTGAAATGCGAGACAGTAATAAAAGAATGTAATTCAAATGCAAGTACAAGTAGTGTAAGAAGCCATTTCATTCATCAGTTATCAGCAGCTGGAGGTCGGGAGTAACGCCAAAGTGAGATGATTCTATAATGGAACACTATCCCATTCCAGAGATAAACAAGTGCAATAAATAATGCCAGAATACATGCATAACAAGTAAAAGTTGTACCGATAGTTATTGTTTATTACTATTTCATTTTCAGTTTGTCAAAACTGGTCTCCTCTGAGAATCTTCACCGAATATAAACTCAGTATGATGTCTTCTTCTTACACTTGCACGATTTACTGCGCTGCACATGCTTCCGTTACCGAAAATCATCATACAAGCCGTTATAACCCACACAATCCGCAGTCGCCAGAGGCTTTAGTCAACAGAGCAGCTCGGTATCGCAGTGGACAACAAAAATGAGCAAGAGTTTTGTGACTGATTAAGCTTGCATACAGCAAAAGCCGTGGCGCGGTCCTGCTGGAGTTTGTATGCTCTTTGCTTCTTACTACCTTTGAAGTAACTTACTCACCTACGTATTGCAGAGATGACCTAGTGTTCAACGTGAACACCGAATCAGGGCGCAACTTAGCACTTCTCACGTACATATAGTAGTCGGTTAAGGCGACGAGAAACATTTCTTCCTGATTCTTTTCTCGCAGCTCACTTGTTTAGCCGTTTATCATACTGTTTCAACCTTTGCTTCCACCGACTCAGTAGACCAGTGCGTTGCCATTGCTTGCTTGCGCTATTTATGACCCACTGTCCAATGGTTGGGGATTTGATGGAGCTAAGCATCACAGATTTGTATGCAAGAGGTAGTTGTGGTCTTACTGCGTAGCTTGAGATCTCCGCTTTCGAAGTATGCAGCAACTAAAGTCATTCGCCATCTGTCAGCTGTGTTACGAATTACACTATTAGTTGCCCCCTCAGAAGGAAGTGAGTACCGGTGTCCCAATGTCATCTAGTGAGATACACAGACGGTAGTTGTCATTTACGGACGCTATATTCAACAAAGCACATGTAATGCAACATCTCAGTGCGGTGCCAGTTGCAAAGACAATCTGTTTGATCCAAGAAGAATGGAATTTCCAGTGCGTTGCTGCAGATGCCAATGACTCTCCAACTATCATCCATAGACTGTGGAGACGCTGTAGGGAGACAGGTCAGACACAAGGCGAGATGGGGACGGTTGCCGACGCATTACAACCCCACGTGAAGACCAATATTTGGCCATCTACGGCTACTATCGTAGCACTGCAAGACGATCTGAGAAGGGCCACTGGAGTAGCTGTGTCCAATCAGATTTTAAGGAAAAAGTTACGAGAAAGGACCTTACGACCCAGATGTCTCGTTCGAGTACTCCGGTTGATATGATAATACCTCGCAGCTCGTCATCAGTCCTACTGTTCCTATGTCAACTGGAAACGTCGCCATTGGAGAAACGTGTCCGTCACAGACAAGTCCAGATTTCCTCCGACGCTAGGTGATTGTCGTCTTCGCTTATGAGGAGACCGTTGTGAGTGTTTCCCACCAAATATTGTCCAGGAAAGCAATACCAAGTTCTTGTGAAGATGTGGGAAGGCATCAGTATTGACAGCTGTGTGTATTTTGTTGTCCGTGATCCAGATACCGCCAGGCAGCAAATCGAACAGATTCTGTTGGACATGTGGTGATGGATCTGCATTCGTTATCATGTACGATAATGCCCATGTGGAGGACATCACCAGGGATGTCTTGCGAAGTCCGGACATTGAAGTAAATGAATGGCTGCTACTTAGTCCACACCTAAACCCCAAGCATAAATTTTGATAACGGAGCCTACGGAGAGCAGCGATCTGATGTTATATTTAAGTTAAAATGAACAGTCGAGGTCGCAATAATACTTCTTTATTGTCCGGTTTCGGCTTATACACGTGAGTGTACGATCGTGATACCACAATAAATCCGAGGAACTGTCAGCACCAGCCATAGGGGGCCAAAAAATTCTCAAGATGGCTTGTATATAAGCCGAAACGGATCAATAAAGAAATATTATTGCGATCTCGACTATTCATTTCAATCTAAGCCCCATGAGTGTGTGTGGGAGCGGATACCTCCACAAGGTAACGGGATAAATGATTGTTTCCTCTTTGTTGTCGTCAACTGTCGGACATTTCAGTTCTTGTTATGTTAATGAAAGATAAAGTAATGATGGTCTGTTGTCTGTTTAAATTGTGAAAAAGGTATGATTTAGTAACGTACATAGTCCTCAATTAGAGCTCAATGGAGTATGGCAGACGCCCAACGTTATATTCGCCTAATTCTTTTGAGCAGTATATCAAACATGCACCAAGAGATTTCTAAAAACATATGTCTCAAGCACAGTGTAGTAAAGGAGTGTAACATGGATTGTAGGGACACCTCTACCTTACTGGTAGCCATGGTATGAGAGCGAGACGTAAACTACAGCGCTATAAAATACCTGCATAATAAAAGAATTTGCTTACTGATAATCCATGGTGGAAATCTCCTAATACGTTTGGTTTTTAGTGTTGATACACCGTTCACAACAAAACCAAAGAAGATACTGTATACCTGGACACAAAATAAGTTTCTTTTGGATTTTTCCACGTTTCAGTTTGTTGAGAATATATACTCCCCAGTAACATTATGTGGCCGCCTTTCAGAACTCTGAATAACAACTTCTTGTAGCGCGGACCCCAGCGGGACGTGCAGCAGGGGAGTCGACGACCGTCAGAAGATACTGACAGGGATGTTTTGTTTTGTTTTAGGGAGCAAAAAAATGGCTCTGAGCACTATGGGACTTAACATCTGAGGTCATCAGTCCCCTACAACTTAGAACTACTTAAACTTAACTAACCTAAGGACTTCACACACATCCATGCCCGAGGCAGGATTCGAACCTGCGACCGTAGCGGTCGCGCGGTTCCTGACTGAAGCGCCTAGAACCGCTCGGCCACACCGGCCGGCTTAGGGAGCAAACACAATGGGGTCTATACGCGCCAAAGTCAAAACTATAGAACACGAAGACAGAGGAGTTAAAAAACGAGTACACGTCAATCCCAATTGACGTAAGACAGCTAAAAACAGGGCCGTGGAGAAAGAGCTACAAAAAACACCATACAGAAACGGCGGTCCAAAACTAAAAGTTAAATGGCCTTCGCCATATTGCTTTGACGGATAAAAATTAAACGCGGTCGACAGCCCGCGCGTCATTTGCTGAAACGGCCGGTAACTCAGACGGCAAACCCAAGCGGGAACGTAAGAAATGGGCATTCCGTCAAGAAGTGGCGGACAGTTAAAACTTGGGCCCAATGCGTATAAAGTGGTGGGGGAGCGCCACTTATCAAATGACGGTGGCTGAAAAGGCAGTGCCCAATACTCAACCGAATTAAAATGACTTCTCCCGGCGGGAAGGTCGAGAGGACGTCGTCCAAGCCGCTGGGAGAGGCTTAATAATCCGGAGCTTATTACCATGAAGGGTGGACCAACGGCGATGCCAAAGGGACACCACCTCCTGACAGACGGCAACACAGAGATCATTGGAGGGAATATAGGAAATAGTGAGCTGAGGTGCGAGGACTGAAGCCTTGGCAGCAGCGCCAGCAGCCTCGTTTCCTGTCGCACCGATATGACCAGGAAGCCACATAAAACATCAGAGTGGCTCCACCAAGAGTGAGCGAGTGACAATTTTACTGGAACCGTTGCACTAAGGGATGGTCAGTGTACAGTCCAGATAGACTTTGAAGAGCGCTGAGAGAGAGTGAACAGAGGACACAATTGAAAAGTCTGTGTCGCCAGATGTACTCCGTAGTCTGATACAGGGCGAAGAGCTCGGCTGTGAATACTGAACAGTATGCCGGAAACCGATATCGAAAGACGTGGGCGCCGATGACAAAGGCACGCCCGACACCACGGTCAGTCCGAGAGCCATCAGTGTGCATAAAGGTACTATCACGAAGTTCCATGCGAAGGTCGTGAAATAGAAGGAGATAGAGCGAGGCTGGAGTAGTATCATTAGGAAGCGAATGAAGGCCAGCGGTAACACAGGCCGCTTCACGAAGCCAAGGTGGTGAAGGGTTCACACCCATCGGAAAAAATTGCAGACTGTGTAAAGTTAAACCGCCGGACCAAGGGCCGAAAGTGGGCTCCAGGAGGTGAGAGAGAAGAGGGACGCGCCCCATACTAGCGATCAAAGGAATCATCGAAGAAGGAGGCATAGAATGGATGGCAACGCATGGCAGACAAACGGCATTCATACCTGCTGAGGGGAAAGTCACGGCGATAGAACAGAGGTAGTTCAGCAGCTTCAGCACACAGACTCTCAACCTGGCTAGTGTAAAAGATGTCAGTGGCCAAACCAACGCCACGATGGTAGATAGTGTTGAGATGGCGTAAGGGGGACGGACGTTTAGACGCATAAACAAAGCACACAGTCTAGTTTCGAACGAACAAGGGACCAGGTACAAACGGAGGAGGGTGGTTCGATCTGCACCACAGGAAGTACCATTGGGGACACGTAGAACACTGAAGGACTGCGTACAGCTGCATGCCTGGTAAGACACGTGGGAGGACCACCTATTGACCATGAGCCCCAGGAATTTCGTAGTTTCAATGAATGGAAGATGAAAAGACCCAAGATGTAAAGGTGGTGGGAGAAACCAATTGCGCCGCCAGAAATTCTTATAGACAGTTTTCTCAGTGAAGAAACTAAAGCCATTATGCATGCTCCAGGACTAAAGACTATCAAGACATCGCTGAAGACGCTGCTTGGTGAGACAAGATGTCAAAATCGTCAACAAAAGATGGCAAAATCGCCAACAAAAAGGGAGCCAGAGATGCTGTAAGGTGTCAGGCAAATCCAACACCTTCCATGAAAACCCTGACATGATAAGTAAATCCAGTAGTATGTCACATAGCTCCGAATAAATCGTGACACTAAATTAACCAAAGTAATACGAGTAACGAGTGAGCAAATGGAATACCACAGACTAACACAAGAATGCCTAAATGCATGTCATACCCTCCCACCATGAGACAGACGCAGTTCCGAGTGGAGAAACGAGAACAGAAGCCGAGAGCAGAACCGTGTTAAGCTGGAAGGCCCTACGATAAGGGACGGACTGACACCCACGTCGCCAGCTAACTGCTAGGACCACACCAACCGCAAGTTTTAGCGTGAGACTTTTTCGCGTCTCTGTTACGTTGCAAACTTTAAAAAACATTGCCCCACCACGAAAAGTATAACGTTTCTCATTGGATAGACAGAATTTTTATAGGCAGAGCTTAAGGTTAACGCTGAGACCCTGATTGGTCAGATGAAAACACAGTCAGATAGTTTTTTTAAACCAACTTCAGTAAATTCTAGTAAGGAGAAGTTAGAGTAGAGTTGCTTCCGAGACGGAGAGGTGAGCGGAGCTGTGCTGTCCGCCGCCCCCTGACGAACACTGACAAGGTAATGAACGCACGCGATGCCGCATAACAGCGCATAAAGCTTCACTCAGAACTGCAGAAGTCTCATCTGTTACACCCCCGTTTTGCGTAATACTGGTCTCGATCGTCAATTAAAGCTCATGGTGTTCACATTTGCCACTTGAAGTAAAAATCTGAAACGCGATGATTTTTCTGTTATATAGTTACTGAGAAGCCACATCAGCCACTGTAATTTACGACAAGTTAGATAAGTAATTAAAGATAATTGAGGGTCACTGTAGACCATTTTGATAGTTTTCCCTCTTGTGAAACTTAATTAAAACCTAGATTATAGATGTGATATGGCATAGGTCATCCTTCGATCCATTGTAGAACTTGGAAACCCACTCAGGGAATATTTGTTCACATTTTTGTTGAACGCAGTTGGTTTTTACCATCCTGTATTAAAACATTTCCTTTTATCAATAGTGCAATTTATAAACAATGTTTTGTGAGTAGAATAAAATTTCCAGTGGCAAACTTAACTGCTTTTTCGACGTTATTTTACCAGCTAACTAAAAATAGGAAAGCCTTGAACCCCTGCCACTAAATTTAGTTAGTATTAAGATTCTTTTACAGGGTGTGCAGTGGAGCTTACGCTGAAATCATTAAGTATTTGGTTACATCATCGCTAGTCTCACTGAACTCTTCTGAATTCTACATGTCATGTGTGGTCTGGCGTCTCCTTACCAGCAACAGGTCCCAGGTTCAAACTAGTCAATTTCCTAAAAAACACGCTCAGAGCGTCGTTGCGCGAAAGTGGTAGGGAGACACGATATAGAACAAACAGACACCACGCAGAATGGTAGAATGCCCGGCGGAAGATAGGCCATTATAGGGTTAATGGCAATAGCAATGAGGACGACGCTCAGGAAGTAACCCTGAGGCACACTGGTTTCCTGGATAAAGGTGTCCGACAAGGCAGAACCCACACACACCTTGAAAACTCAGTCTTTTATAAATTTCTGAAGGAAACAGGGCAGGTGGCCAAGGAAGCCACACGTGTAAAGAGTACGCAGGATACTAGTTCTCCAGCAGGTGTCTTACGCCTTTTCCAGATCGAAAGACACGGCCACAGCCTGGGATTTCCGCAAGAAACCATTAATGACATGGGTGGACGAAGTAACGAGATGGTCAACTGCACAACGGTGCGTTCGGTATCCACACTGTGCAGTAGTTTGTAAACTGTGAGACTCCAGCCACCATAACAATGGGGCATGACTCATACGTTCCATCACCTTGCAAGCACAGCTGGTGAGAGAGATGGGACGGTAGCTAGAAGGAAGGTTTTTGTCCTTGCCGGCCTTAGGTATTGGTATGACGGTGGCTTCAGGTCAATGTCCAAGAAATGTGCCCTCTGCCCAAATGCGGTTGTACGTATTAAGCAGAAAGTGCTTGTTAGCAAGAGAAAGGTGCTGCAACATCTGAATGTGGACAGCGTCTGGCGCTGGGGCGGAGGATCTGGATGAACTGAGAGCATGACCTAGCTCCCTCATAGTAGAGGCGGCATTGTAGCACTCACGATTCTGAGAAGAGAAGGGTATCGCCCTCACCTCCTCCGCTCGTTTCCGATGGAGGAAGGCGTCTGCTACTGTCAGACCGGAAATTGGCGAATGGATATCGGTCCCAGAGAGCCGACGTAGGTTGGTTCACACGAAAGAGGAAGGGGTGGAACTGTTAAAAGAACTAGTGAATAAAATCCAGCTAGCTTTTTTGCGATCCCGAAGAATGCGACGACACTTTTCACGCATCTGTTTATAATGAATGGAGTTTGCCCTTGTAGGAAGACAGTTAAAAACGCGGAGAGCACGTCTCCGCGTGCGAATTGCGTTGCGGCATGTCTCAGTCCACCAACGGACTAGGACACGGCGTGGTAAAGAAGAACTGCAAGGAATGGAACGTTCGGCAGCGGTAAGGATGACGTTTGTGAGATATTCCACCTGGTCATCACAACTGCTCTTCGAAGGTCGCCAGGGAGGAGTGAAGCTGCCAGTCAGCTTTAGAAAGCTGCTATTTGGGTGTGCACACAGGTGGGGTAAGAGTCAGCAAACGGATAGCACATGGGAAATGGTCACTCGAGTAGGTATCAGAAGGAACGGACTATTCTAGACGATGAGCAAGCTGCGCACTGCAGACCTTCGAAGAGCAGTTGTGATGACCAGGTGGAAGAGTGATAGGTCCAAATGAGAATAGGTGTGCGAAAAGTCGGAAAGGAACGTGAGTCCTCCAGTGTTTTGGCAGAAGAGGTTAAGTTGATTAAGAAGGCCAGCCAAGAGCGCACCTCTCTGACAGGTTCTGGGAGAACCCCAAAAGGGGATGATGCGCATTAGTCACTGAGTAGCAGAAATGGGGGAGGTAGCTGGCCAATAAGCTGAAGATAGTCTGCCCTGGTGACATCGAATGACAAAGGGACACAAATAGTACAGAGGGAAAAAGTCAGGTAAGGAACAAAAAGCCGAACTGCAGCAGCTTGAGTCTCCAGCTCGTGGTCTAGTGGCTAGCGTTGCTGCCTCTGGATCAAGGGGCCCCTGGTTCGATTCCTGGCCAGGTTGGGACTTTCTCTGCCTGGGGACTAGGTTTTTGTGCTGTCCTCATCATTTCATCCTCATCATCAGCATTCGTGACAGTGGCTCGATTGGACTGTGAAGAAATTGGGACTTTGTACAGGCGATGACGACTGTGCAGTTGAGCATCCCACAAACCAAACACCGTCATGCAGCAGCTTGAAGATGGGTAGGTAGGGAGATGGGTTGACAATGAACGTCATCCTGTATGAGAAGCATGATGCCCCCATGAGATAAAATGCCGACCGTACGGGGAAAGTCAAAACCTACAGGGAAGAAATATGAAAGCTCAAAGTGATCGTGAGGACGCAATTTTGTTTCCTGAAGGCGGAGTATAAGGGGCGCTGCGATCCTAAAAACAGCCGTAAATCCTCTTTGTGGGACCGAAGGCCACAAATGTTCTTCGAGGAGAGTCATGATGAGAAATAAATGAGGGGAGTGTCACCTTGGCGGCGAAGCTCGATGCTACAGGGCACAGAAGCAGGAGGATCCTGCACCATGATGTCCGTAGAAGCATCGGCTTGCTTGTGCTGTCGGTCTGTGGAGTCCGACGCAGAAAAACGGTTGGTGGTGCACGCCGGCGACACGGAGGCCGGCCGAGCTAAGATATCACGTAGCAACACCATCGAAAAGTATCTTCGAGTTGCCGATGGAGAAGACTGTTTGCCTTTGTTGGACTTCTTCGAGTCTTTCCGGGTGGTAGAGGAAGACTCAGGTGTTGTGTGACTGGAGGGACATAGGACGTCTTCACAGGAGCACTCCTTCTGTCCTTTCTCTGACCTACCACTTGTGTAGGTGGTGGCTTCAACCCTCGTGGCGATTGTTTTATGGCTTGTCGCACAGCTCGACGGGGGAATGTCGATGCTAACTTGACTCTGGGCGATTTCACAACCTCGTAGTTGAATTTGATGTCACATGTCTGCGTGGCGATGTCCTTCATGGAGCGAGAGGTAACAAGAATATAACTATAAGGGCCAAAACGGGAGAAGGCAGGTTTTGCGACAAGCCAATAACTTGCGAGTTGAGACGCCCTGCTAAAACTGCAGGATAGGACAGGCAGTTTGTGGGAAGGGGACAAAATAAGCAGCTCTCAGTCACACTCGAACATACAACCTTTTATTTGATCAAACATTAGAAGAGTCAAGAAAAATTAAAAAGAAACAAACAGAGCTTTAGTTTTGGGACTGGGCGGCTGAATGCGCCGTACAGTCTCATGCCTTAAGGGCAAGACCACGTTAATTTAAAAACGGCTGAAAACCAATAACCTAAAGCTCAACCAATATCAGAAAATTTTAAAGGCAAATCCAAATCTTAAAACAGTTCCTTAATTAGGTTGAAGGCCCAAACCATATGACGCCTTAAGGGCAAAACAATCTAATCTAACAATCGGCTAGAAGCAATACAGGTACAAACAACAAGAACAAATAAGAAAAGGCAGTACACCCAAGGGCGTTCAGAAGTTCCGAGGGTCAGCCTAGAATTCAAATACTAACGCTCGCTTAGGTGAGACAGGCAGTCGGCCCAACCATTGTCGATCTGACGACAACGCAACTGACAGACAGTCAACGAACCCACCGACAAGATAACCTCCGCTTCACCGGACCAGCATAACACAGGGAGTTCGATGGAACAACGTAGAAGGTATTGGCGCCCAAAATCAATTATACATTGAGCTGTCAAACTACACATTGTGCTGGACAGCGACAACACAATGAGGAAAATACACTGCCTGAATTTACGTCAACGGCCAGGGCAGGTAACCAGAACGTTAACGGCCACAAGGCAGTTAAAACAAGTACACTTAAACTCCACGGGAGGGTGGCTAAAATTTGCCAACTTGAAAACACGCGTTGATGCTCGCGGGAAGATTCCAACAGCCGACAATGACCTGCAAACGACACAATGTGAACAGTCGTGACTTGCTGCTAGGTTAAGTCAAAACTCAACCTTCATTTCCAGGATCGGTGAGCCACGAACCTCATAGCAATGGGAACAGCACCACACACTCCGATACCGCATAGAGGCCGCCAGAGGGCCCAGCCAAACTATGCGCCACGGAGATTTCCTCGCTGCTCCACGCCAACCGACCAACTCTCCAGGCCCGGGAACAGTGAAAGGACAAAATATACGTCGGCCGATGAGACAACCAACCGAACGACCAACGAGCGGTCGTCTCACTCCAATCTCTCTAAGTCAGACAGTTCATGTGTGTCGCCAGCGGTCAGGGATCTCTGGCTGTCGGCGCCTCACCGGCGCTCCTTCCATGACTTCACTGCTGTTGTGTCCCGACTGCAGTGCTGATCCGTCTCCAACTGACTGCCAGACACACGACGACCCGGAAGTACTACCGGTCGCTCCAGAGATGGTACGAAAGTGCACTTATTGATACGCGATGTTGCTGCCACTCACAGGCAAGTAAGGCAGGAAGTTAGTGACGCCAGTAAATGGAATAAGAAAACGAGGCGTAATAGAAGATGACAAACAATAAATGGGATAAACGCGAGCCGTGCAAGGCTCACGAGTGACTGGGTAAACCACTTTTCCTTTACCTGGCTCTCCTGTACAGCCCGCTCGTCAAGATACACGGGACAGTCCCGAGAGGAGGCGGCATGGCCGCCATTGCAGTTGGCACAGTGGGCAGAAGGAGGCGGACAATCGCTCTCGTACGCATCCGTACCACAGTTTACATATTTGGCTGGATGTCGACAAGTCGTTCTAGTGTGGTTGAAATAATGTAACTAGTAGCAGCATATCGGGTTCGGAATGTACAGAGACTGCAATAATTTCATAGCCTGCTTTGATCATGGACGGAAGCACCACTCTATCAAAGGTGAGAAAAAGGGTGCAGGTGGGCACTAAGGAAGAATCTATTTTTTTTATCACCCGATGAACGGCAATGACACCCTGATCAGAGAGTTAAGACTGAATTTCGGCCTCGGTCAGACCGTCGAGCAGCCTAGTGTAAGTAACACCAAAGGAAGAACTCATAGTTCTGTGGAACTTGACACAAACAGGGCAACCACGGAGAAGCAGTAGTTGTGGTTGAGAATCAGAAATAGTCTCCAGAAGCAAAATGCCATTCTGTAAACGGGAGCAGGATTTCACAGGGCCAGCAGTGGCATCAGCACCTTTCAGAATAATAAACGGATTTACCACTGCGAAGGACTCACTGTCTTCAGTACGTGAAAGCACGAGGGACAGTATTTCAGTTGGATGGGTCTTTGCATCATTAGCCTCATTCTCTTTACGTTTCGGGTAGACGTTGATTGTGAAGATGATTGGCTCATTGTGAGAAAATGCCTCATGATTGCCGGCATCTCCGCTGGCGCGCTCCTTCCAGCTGAGGGCCACTTTCACAAGGGGGCGCACCCACCTTAGGTGACTGTTCACACCTCATGTCACACCTCCCGAACACCTGAGAGAGGAACCAATCGGCAATTTGGGAAGGTAGCAGCTCAGGCAGTCACCCCTCCCTGGGCCTGGCCTGTACCAGTGGGTACGTGCGAATCCTGCCTGTCGACCCGGGGTTGGGAATTACGCGTTACTCAATCACCTGTTACGCGTCAGATGTGTGGGCCGGCAGTCAGGAGCGCACAGGGAGGAAGAAGAAAACGAGGAACCTCAGACGCCGAAGCGGAGGAACGAGAGGAGAAGGGAAACTAAGAAAGGAAAAGGGAACGAAAAAGTGGTGAGACTGTTCTTCTGTTAGCGACAGACAGTGTGGAACACCCCAGACATGTTCCGCAAGGGAGGGGAAAAAGAATAGCAAGAGGAGTGATATGTAGCACAGAAGGGGAAAGATGCTGCAAAGGCTGTGGCCCCGTGGTAGTCAAGCACTAACCCGCCGTAGAGTGGTGAGCCCCCAGGGGAGGGAAGGGGGGGGAGGGGGAGGGTGACAGTGATGTGGAACCATGCCGACTCCAGTGCAGTGCCCAGCTGTGCTAGGTTTCTCGGTTGGGGATCAATGGCGCGTACGGCCCATTCGACGTGCTCCGACAGATTCTCGACTGTGTTAAAATATGGGCAGTTCAGTTCAGTAAGAGGGGAGTACAGTAAACTCATTCTGGTGTTCATCGATCCACGCACGTACTCTGCGAGCTGAGTGACACATTGGACTGTCCTCCTCGTAGATGCCATCATGCCAACGAAAACCAAATGCCAAGTAGTGGTGGACATGGCACTCAAGGATAGATGAATACACATGTTGATTCACTGTGCCTTCCAGAAAGATGAGATAACCCAGAGAATGCCACACATTCTCCAGGCCATAACATTTCCTCTTCTGGCCTGGGTCCTTCCGACGATTGTTGTAGGGTCCTTGGCCTGCAGACGATTCTTGCCATACACGCCAACAGCAATCTGTTCGGTGGAGCGTAAAGCAAGGTTATTCTCAAAAGGCCACTTGTACCCACTCAGCGTTGCGCTATGGAGTGTAAATTACAGCTTTCGCCGCCGATGAACAGAAGTCAGAATGGGTGCATGAGCCAGGCACCTGCTGCAAAGAACCACCCTCAGCCAAGTTCGCTGAACGGTCGTTGAGAAGACACTGTTGGTAGCCCTGCAGTCAGATTGCCAAAACTATCAGCACGCTTCTGTGTATAAAATATTGTTAGGTCCTTCGGGTTTTCGACGATCATCTGGCAAAACCATGCAACTGTATAAAACGTTCTTGGATTTCAAGCCGCGTCAGTTCGAATAAAATCCTCGAGCTTTCGATGACCATCTCCGCCATCGTCGTCAGGAGTTCACTGACTACCAGGGCTGCTACGGTTTCTCGCTTATACAGGCATGATGATATCATCAGGAGCCAATCAGACAGACCCAGTGTGGCGCGCGCTTAAGTCGACCCGAGCAGCTAGCGGAGCTATTGCCCGTGACAGCACCGGTGACGTCAGGTGGCGCCAGGGGCAAGCGCCACGTTTGAAACTGCCGCTCCCGCGTCTCGCATCTGTCTTTGCTTTCTTTCGATCTCCAACGCCCGCCCCCATGCCCTATTGAGTATGTACCCCCGGTCTCTGTTGAAATTCTTGTTGTTTAAACGGATCTCGGCCGCTTCTTTTATAACGGAGTCCCAATATGTAGATTCATGAGCCAACACTTTTGTATCTTCGAACTGCCGTTGCGAAAGACTCCGAGGACACATGCAACTGTTGTGGCTGCTGCTGTGGTAGCGTTTTATAGCCCGTGGACCGTTTGTGTACCGGTGGCGTACGTCATCATTACTTCACGCTGCCATAATTTGCATTAGCGTCTGTGCTGATGGCACTAACACTACCGTCGAAACATAAAAAAAATTGAATGACTTTCTCTGTAACTGCTCAGCTGGCTTCCACGCAAGACTACGATTATAGCAGCACATTCTAATTTCTATTGCATCTGTAATAATAGTCTCAGTACGTAAAACAGTGGGGCAGGATTTTAGTTTCATCAGACAAAAATCTCTTTTGTATGAGGCCATCATATTATTTATTTCACAACTGCAGTTACGGCCACTGGGCCATTTTCAAATAGTACTGCAGAAGATTTTGCTTCAGCACATGTCAGAATTCAGAATCCTCCGGCATGTAGAACTACACATTTTTTTCGGAGGACTTTAACGTCAGACGGGCTGAAGCAAAATCTTTTGTGGTAACACTTAAAAATGGCCCAAAAACCGAAACTTGACTCGTGAAAATAAATAATTTCTGCAGACCTTTAAAAATTCTACGTGACTGTCAACCCCGACCAGGAAAAGTTAAACAATAGCTTATGCTTATTTGTGTAGCTGTGATCAGCAACTGCTAATTTCTCAAATTCTCGATTTTTTATGCGCCATTGATATCTTGCACAGCCGTCGGAAACGGTACGGGCAAACTGACAAAGTTGCTTCCGCACTCACAAGGACTCATAAATCACAAGGACACTGAACCGATACTGTTTTTAAGATGGCATAGCATCTTTTCTTGTAGGGGCAGAAAATGTGTCTTTCGCCTAATCTTTCCAGAACCCCGCCTATTTTGCTAGATGTCCCACCGGGAAGTAACAACAGGTTTACCATACCATGATTATTTCATATTTTCTATGAGGGTGCTGTAGCAGAATTTGTGTGTCAAAAGTTTAACGTCAGTAGAAAAACTCTACCGAAAACAATCTACTCTCTGAGGATGGCCGTTGTAACATTACTGCAACCGCAGGTATTTAATATTTCAAATATTTTCTGTTCTAAAGCGGCAGTGCTCCTAAAAGGCTTTTAATGATGCATCCGTTCCACCCAACAAAAGCAGTTCGTGCTTCCGTCGATAGCTAGAATATCGAAAAAACATTTCATATTAATGCTCAGAATAGTGTTACGATTTTCAGATGTAACTCGCACTGCAGCTACATGTAGGACTTCTAGTGTGGGTCTCTTTATGTTACGTATTCCTTTGTGGAGTAGAATTGCACCGCTTGCAGGCCTCGTATTTTGTATTTTGTATCTCATTAAATTCTTCAACTCAGAAGAACCGTCGTGTCGGTGCGCGACACAAAGTTTCCATGTTCAAATATTGCATATTAAAAGTTATTTTCGCAGGGGAAATGCGATTCTAATTATGAGCGGTTTTGCGGATGCTTCGATTCATTTTTTATTCAGACAGAAGAGAGTACGATTATTTATAACAGGTAATGAGTTTCTGCATCATTAAGCATTCTATTTTGAAGTTTTATTTAGCTTTTTTCTTGCAAGAGTACACGCTTTGTAATCCCGCTTCGTCCTTAGAGAGAACGCATTAGGCGAATGGATGGGGAAATGCGCTTTTGTATTCGTGATTTTAATTTTAATTTCTTTGAATTGAATTACGGCAGAATCATTACCGTGGAGGAACAGGTATATTGTTTTTTTTTCCTTTTCTGTTGCGGTGGTCGTTATTTCGAAATAAAAGTGATATCAGATGTGCCCCAAGACAAAAAAAAGTGGCACACTCGACCTCTTCGATTTTTAAGTTACAAAGAAAATTGACTTAAAATGGAGTGTGTTTTGTGACCACTATTAGAATGCAACGGAGAAAAATCATTGTTTGGTATAACTCTGTAAGTGTGTGTTTTCTTTTTTTTATCAACTTTATTATTGTTATTTTAAGTGAAATAAAGTCCATTATATGTTTTGCATCTCATAACTACACCATTTAATTAACAAAAATTGGACAGATCACTTCCATCTACAAAAAATTGGAGTGCATCATTCATATCATTAACAAATATCACTTACCTTGAGCCACTGGTGGAATTCTTATTTTAGGAAGAACTTAAATACTATGGCACTTTTTCCAATTCCGTTGTCTCATTTCTCCAATTTACATCTCAAAGCCGTTCGAAGAATGTGTAAGGTAGCAAACGAAAATTGACTAAAAAAATTACGCTGTTGAAAAGGTATCTTCCTGCGCATACAAAACAGTGACTGCTATAATCGGCACCTTTACCAGCATATTATGTTTCTATTCAAATGGTTCTGAGCGCTATGGGACTTAACTTCTGAGGTCATCAATCCCCTAGAACTTAGAACTGCTTAAACCGAACTAACCTAAGGACATCACACACATCCATGCCCGAGGCAGGATTCGAATCTGCGACCGTAGCGGTCGTGCGGTTCCAGACTGTAGCGCCTAGAACCGCTCGGCCCAATTCGGCCGGCTTATGTTTCTATTAATTCCTTGTTTAGTTTTAATAATTAGAAGGATATATTGATGGTGGTTAAGCTATGCAGCATTATTTGCAAAACTTTGCAATTCTTGTATTTCAGGTCAATAAAAAATTCAGTTACGAACAAATAAATGAGATGAATTTAATCGAACTGTCAGACCTGTATAAGGCTGCTGTTGTCGACAGGAAAAAGGAAAGAATATGAGAATTTACATCTACGTTGAAATGAAAAGAGCCAAAACAGCTGATAGAAGACGGGGGAAATAACTGGTCGCGGCTTTATCAGCGGAATGAATTCGACGTTGGCCCGGAGTGAATCAGTGAAAGCTCACAAGGGGACCCTCCATACTGTAAATTACGGAGTTTGATGCGCTTCGAGTATGTTGCAGAGGCACTTACCCTGAGTACCTGGCTATCCGGTTTTTTTAGCGACGGGCCTTGGTTTTTGAGAAAATCGATTTTGAAGTTCATTGCGTGCTTTGTATGCCCGTAACATTGCGTATATTCCGAACAAGTCAGCGTATCTCAGCGGTAAAGGTTCACGCCTACCGCCCTGGAGTTACCATGTTCGAATCCTGCTCGTGTACTTTATTATTTTTTTTCAAAATCGACCGAATTTTTCAATTTTATTTCAAAGAGTATCAACAAACAGCGTAAGGTGTGTGAAATTATGACTATATGATCAGTTACTAATTTTTTCTGTCATAAAATGTTACAAAATCTTACTTCTCATCGTCCACATTGCTTGATGTGCCAGAACAATATTGTGGGTGATAGTTATCATAGAAACAACCAAAGCACAAATTTTCGCAGAACCACGCGCATATTGTGAAAGCAACCGTCTTGCAGGCGCACGGTTTCTTCATGAGCGATACCGGGAAACACAATTCTTTTGCATTCAAAAGGATTTCTCTTTCATCCGCTAATTTCGATGCGAACCATGCGTATCTAATCATGCTTTCAAAAGTAGGTATGCTGAAATGATGTAGGATTAGCGAATGTAATTTTATCGAATCTTCCATAGAAGCGATCTCTATTGTCTTTCATCAAGTCGGGAGCATTCTGAATAATTTTCGTAATTTCCAACTGTCGGTAAAAATAACATCGTAGGGCTGGCCATAAGGAGTGTACTTTGGTGCGACCACTTGTAGGGAACAGGTGCTCGCTTTCCTTTCATCAGTGAATAGATGATCGTGTAAAGTTGAATCGGTTTGCCGTCCCTACGAATCGATAATGTACAAAAAATTTTTCTGTCCCACGTACGGAAGAATTACAGAACGCAAAAATTTTTCGTACACCAGTTTCGTGAACTTCCCGGATTCGTGCAGGACACGACTAAATTTATGTATTTCCCAGTTAATTCGTCTACTCGTTTTGAATGTCAGGACCAAATTTTCCAGACGGTTCTTGCATACATAAAAAAAGACATATGGGAGCAGGATTCGAACACCGTATCTCCAGCGCGGTAGCCGTGAACCTTTACCACTGCGCTACGCTGACTTGCTCGGAATGTATGGAATGTTACGGGTATAAACAGTGCGCAATGAACTTCAAAATCGATTTTTTTCAAAAACCAAGGCTCGTCGCTAAAAAAATCCGGATAGCCAGGTACTCATGGTAAGTGCCTCTACAACATATTTGAAGCGCATCAAAATCCGTGATTTACAGTATGGAGGGTCTTCTTGTCAGATAATCTCAGTATGAAGGACTTAAAGGGGATGTGGACCTTGATCTTCTAGGACACGGACATGTGAAGCAGTCAACATGCTACTTTGTTTAGTGTCCACCCGAAAGCCGCTTTTTAAATTTTTACAGAAACGACTGAAGAAAAACTTTTTGTAGAAATTGTTTTATCGTTTCTGAGAAAAATTTACATGAGTTCGAATCAAACATTAGACGCGCACCCGCAATTGTTTATGAATTTGACTTCCATGTACAGAACGCCATATCTCCAGAACTGTGAGTCCTACAAAGACATAATTGTACAGGTTCGTTTAGTGGTGTATGTGGATACTGTCAGGAAAAAGTGTTACGAATGGAGTTAGCAGTGAATAAGTAATAAATTGAAATGTCTTGTCTAGTACTGAACTGCTTGAAGGGCGAATTTAAAATACTTTCATAACCTACTCGTTAAGAGCCATATACACACTGAGGTGACAAGTCATGGGATACCTCCTAAAACCGTGCAGGACCTTTTGCCCGGCGTTATGCAGCAACTCGATGCGGCATGGACTCAACATTCCGCTGTAAGTCCGCTGCAGAAACATTGAGCCACGCTGCCTCTGCAGCCTTCCATAATTGCGAAAGTGTAGCCGGTGTAGGATGTCGTGCACTAACTGACCTCTAGATTGTGTCCTATAAATGTTCGATGGGATTCGTATTGAGCAATTTGGGTGACCAAACCATTGGCTCGATCTGTCCAGAATGCTCTCCAGCCTACGAGGGCAAGTCAAAAATTATGAAACTTCCTGACAGATTAAAACTGTGTGCCCGACTGAGACTCGAACTCGGAACCTTTACCTTTCGCGGGCAAGTGCTCTACCATCCGAGCTACCCAAGCACGACTCACGATCCGCCCTGACAGCTTCAGGAAGTTTCATGTCAGCGCACACTCCGCAGCAGAGTGAAAATCTCATTCTGGAAACATACCCTAGGCTGCGGCTAAGCCATGTCTCCGCGTTATCCTTCCTTCCAGGAGTGCTAGTTTTGCAAGGTTCGCAGAAGAGCTTCTGTGAAGTTTAGAAGGTAGGAGACGAGGTAGTGGCAGAATTGAAGCTGTGAGGACGGGTCGTGAGTCGTGCTTGGATAGTTCAGGTGGAGCCGGCACAGTAGCTCAGCGTGTTCGGTCAGAGAGCTGCATGCTCTCTGTAATAAAAAAACTGAGTCAAGTAATAAACGATCAACTTGAACGGATGTCTTGTGACGTCCGCCCAGACCAAACGCAACGAACTATATCGGAAAAAAAGATGGTAGAGCACTTGCCCGCGGAAAGCAATGGTCCCGAGTTCGAGTCTCGGTCCGGCCCACAGTTTTAATATTCCAGGAAGTTTCATATCAGCGCACACTCCACTGCAGAGTGAAAATCTCATTCTCCAATATCTACACTTTTGCCATAACTTACGTTACATTGCGCACGTTGTCCTCGCACATGTCATTTTTACACTGTTTTGGAAATGCTGTGACGGTTTGATCCTATTTCCGCCATTGTTCTTCCTTCTGTTGCAGATATAACACGGCAGCTCCATTAGAGGTGTGCACCAAAGAGGAACAACGGGCGGTGATCCGATTCCTCTGGTCGGAGGGTGTCAGAGCGGCAGACATTCAGCGCAGACTGTCATGACAATATGGGAGAAGTGCACTATCACGTAAAACAGTGTTTTTGTGGATCGAGAAGTTTAAAAGAGCTCGAACACGTGTAACGCATGAAGAGGGAGCAGAGCGGCCATCAACCTTCACCACAGATTACAACACTCAGCAAGCTCGAGAGATGGTTCTGGTGAGTAGGTGAATCACTATCGATGAGGTAGAATCCGCTTTGAACATCATCTCAGCCCATCACATCATCCACGATGAGCTCGGTTTCCATAAGGCCTGTGCACCGTTGGTGCCAAGAAAGCTTACCGACGACCATAAGCTCTCCCGTGTTAGGGTGGTGTCAACGCTTACTCACTCGTTTCAACAACGAAGACGATGCATTTTTGAGCAAAATCGTCACCGGAGATGAAACATGGGTGCATCACTACGAGCCTGAGTCAAAGCGTCAGAGTATTCAGTGGAAACACCCTGGATCGCCGAGGAGGAAAAAATTCAAGACGGGGACATCCGCAGGAAAAATTATGTTAACCGTCTTTTGGGACTCACAGAGGTCCATAGTGGCAGAGTTCATGGAGGAGGGAACGAATCAACAGTGCGAGGTATAGTGAATTGTTGGAAAAGAAGCTGAAGCCAGCAATTCGCACCAAACGCTGATGTTAGCTGTCCAAGAAGGTGGTGTTGATGCATGACAATGCATGGCCACTCACGGCCCGGCACACTATTGAAACCATCAACACGATGAAATTCGAGGTATTTGGAACACCCTCCCTATAGCCTAGACCTTGCTCCAAGTGACTTTCACTTGTTTGGGCTACACAACGATGCTTTGTGTGGTCGCCGATTTGCCTCAAATGTGTACGTGCGAAATGCCGTTCAGAAGTGGCTTCACGACGAACTGAAAACTTTTTATTTGGAAGGAATACGTAAGCTCGTTGACCGTAAAAAAAATGATGTGCATTGTATACCCATAACTTCATGTTAATAAACGGTAGAATGAAAAGACTAGATAATTTTTGACTTTCCCTCGTAATTCCGAACAAATGTGGTCCGGTGACATGGTGCATTGTCATCCATAATAATTCATGTTATTTCCAGTCAACGGTCGATTCAGTTGGACCAGAGAATCCAGTCCACTCGAGGTAAAGCAGCTCGCACCTTATGGCGCCACCACCTGATCGCACAGTTCCTTGTTGACAACTTGGTTGCAAGCCTTCGTGGCGTCTGAGCCACCGCTCTTACCAACTGAAATCTGGAATCATTTGACCAGCCACGGTTTTCCAGTCGTCTAGCGTCCAACCGATATAATCACGATCCCAGAAGAGGCCCTGCAGTGATGTGCTGTGAGCAAAGGCACTCGCGCCGGTCGTCTGCTGCCATAGCCCATGAACCCCAATTTTCGCCGCTAACTGATACGTTCGTCGTACGTCCCACATTGATTTCTGCGGTTATTTCACTCAGTGTTGCTTGTCTGTTAGCACTGACAACCCTACAGAACCGACACTGCTCTCTGTCGTTAAGTGAAGGCCGTCGGCCACTGAGTTTACGTAGTGAGAGGGAATGCCTTAAATTTGGTACTCTCGGCACACTCTTGATACTTTGGACGTCGGAATATTCAATTCTTTTACGATTTCCCATGCGTCCAGCGCCGACTATTACTCCGCTTTCAGCGTCTGTTAATTCCCGTAGTGAGAATAATTACGTCGGAAACCATTTCGCTTGAATCACCGAAGTACAAATGATAGGTCCTCCAATGCATTACCGTTTCATATTTTGTGTACGCGATACTTCCGCCATCTGTATATATGAATATCACTATCCCATGACTTTTGTCACCTCCGTAAAATGTTACGTTAGAAGGTTTAACATAATACATGTTATAGTTAGAAACTGTGTGTACCTCCTGAGACAGCGCAACTCACAGCGTACATATTACCCAGACTGTATTCATGCGGTATTTGGCAATGAGAGCACTTAGCGACTTCCAACAAACTTTACACATAACTTCAAACATTTAAGAACTTCTGCTCGCTAACATCAGCCATAAAATGATGAAAGGGGAAAAAAAAGAGTATCGCTCCAATATTTTCGCTGTTCGTACAGTAAAACTCTGACGTATTTACTACCAGCTCTTTTCGCAAAACGTTTTGCAGACTGAATTCACATATGCAACTGAGTGTGCCTGCAAAATTACGTCATTGTATGACTCATAATTCGGGAGATTTGAGGGTTCGATTATTTTGCAAGGGTTTAGTAATCTAGGGTTAACGCCTAGAGGGAATAAACTTCCTTCAGTAGGGATGAAATCTTTATTTCAAATCAAATTTTCAGCTAGCCATATCATTTCGTGTAGCTATGAAACTTCTCGAAACGTTTTGCGGAGAAGAAGACAAACTTCTATCTCACTATCTGAGATATTTTCAATTTATCAGGTGTTTTAATATACAGAGTGCAAACGCATGTGCAGTGCACGAATTAAATCTATAATGTGCCATTCAAACACACGTATGGTTGCGAGATCTCGGTTTTCAGCTTTGTCTTGGCTTAACTCTTGTTAAAAATCCCTTCAATTATCACGCTGCGCTATGAGGAAGTCCGTGGCACAACGAAACTAAAAGAAAGTTAGATTGTGGTTTATTCATATATAGGTCAGATTTCATACAGAGGGAGGTAACTTTGCAGGGTAGTAAATACCGGGGACATAGCTTCTTATGAACTCACAACTTAAAGTAATGCAAGACTTTCAAGCCCTCCATTGTATATTTAACACGAAGATTTAAACAGTATATTTAGGAAAAAATTTGAAGGATAATGTTATTGCTATTAATTTGGTTATTGATAGAAGTACTCGTCGTAATAGTAATACCGCGTAATTAAAATATTTTCATAAATTGCTCTGGAGAACGTTGGAATTGGTGCCACCCGAGTCAAAATTGTAAGTTATGCATTTAATGTCTTATACTAAGACTGTCTGAGTAAAAATGTATCAATGCTTTTAAATAAACAGCCTCGTGAAATATCAATTTCCATTGTAACAAATTTATGTAAAAATTGTAATGCTATCAAACACTGAAACACTTGGGAGTGCTACATGTGATCTCTCGCCAAATGTACTTCTTCGCAGCAGCGCAGTTCCAGAGTTCGTACAGGGAAAAAGTTTATTCATGCAAGAGTGAAACATTCCCAAATGCTTGATTGTTGTGGAACTGTTTCAGGAAGTGCAAACTTCGAGGACAATGTGAAGAAAAAACCCTAAATAATTCCATTTATGACAACAAGCACTCATGGAAAAATCTAATAAACCTCATGTAGCACGGAAGCATTCCAGAGACAACTGAAGCACCAACAACGACGACTGAAGAAGGATGAACCAAAGATTCACACAAGTGCAAAGCTTTTTCACTAATCTTGATCCAAAGATCCGTCAGTTGTTCTGACCATCTATTCAGGGGTATTCAGGGACACTATAAATTGTTCATTATATTTCCTAAACTCTTTCATCACAATATTAGTGATGCACGAATAGAGCCGAAATTCATCAAGTTTGGTTTTTGCACTCTACAGATTCTCTATTAGTGCCCCTCCCGACAAACGACACAGTAGTTCCATACCTTACACAGCAACATCCTGTCAATAGTCATCGCAGCAGCGGTGATGCTTTTCCTGAGCTGTTCCAGTGTTCTTGGCAGTGGGGGTGCGTGAACACATTCTTTAACGTACCCACAAAGGAAATAGTCAGAAGGCGTTAGGTCAGGCGGCCTGGAGCCAAGAGAACAGCGCCACATCATCTTCACTACTACGCCCTATGCAGTGGTGTGCAAGTTCGTCGTTTAGGTAGCAATGAACATCGTTGCTCCAGTTAGGGTGTGGCCAGTCTTCTTAGAAGATTAAATTCTCCTAATCGTCAGTCATTTGTGGAAAAACTGCACCTTTAACATATCAAGGTAAGAGGTACATGCCACAGTCTTCTCGTGGAAGAAAACAACGGCCTATACAGCTTCGTCCGTGAGTTGTGCAGAAAACAACTTTCAGTTAATCTCTTACTTGCGCCACAATGTCATGGGGATTTTCGGTTCCCCACACCCACACCTTGTGGCGGTTAACCTATCGAAATAAATGCAAGCTTGTTTCAGTTTTGAATAACTGCCTGGAGGCGAAATGCTCATCCTCGAGGGCTTCCTGCAGCGTGGTGCAAAACTGAAGACGCTGGCCATAATCTTTATATTTTAACTGTTGCACGATCTGCAGACGGTTCGGTTTGGAATGCAACCACCATCGCAAAATCTTCCTCATAGTTTACAGCAGTATTGCAAATTCGTTGCTTGCTCGGACTTTTTTTTACGAAACTTTCCCTCACCCTCTCCGTTGTAGCATATAGTGCATTTGATCGACCGGTACTTCTCTGTTTACAGAGTAAACCAGTGTTCCTCAGTTGTCGACATTAACTCGCAGTACTCTGTTTAAAAGCGGTTCTCTTCCTTACTTCCCTCTGACTGGATGCTGCACTGTTGTAACAGAAAAACATCTCGCATATTCGAACAGTCGAAAATTCTTTTCTTGTGTTGTCGCCATTTTGTCAAAGCTCTGCGCTGCGAACGCCGACTGGTGGGCACAATGCAAACTTGAAGAGCTTATGGTTATACTCATACAGCAATCAGATTTACGCGTAATTATTTGGAAAATATAGAATTTCGAAAACGAATCAAGCATTTATAGTAGCCCTGTATGTCACATGCATACGTTCACACTAGGAGTAATGCAATGCAAACTGATTGATCAATGATGAACCAAGAAAGAGAATGAGAAGTATAGGACGATGGCTCTGAGTTATCGACTGATTTACTTTTCATACAAAGATACATTGGTCAACGTCTGTTTAAACAAAAGACTTTTGAGACAAAGTTCATTTATAATATTTTTTCTTTTAAGAATCATCGACCTTTGAATCATCTCTGGCTATGAGAATCACTGCAGGTTGGAGACCAGTCCTACAAGAGAGTGCAAGAATTCAAATACCTAGGGGCACTTTTCACTGAGAACTCGTCATGTGAAGCAGAAATCAATGCCAGAGTACAAGCAGATCGGTTGATCTTACCACAGCATAGCACAACTGCTTCGGTCCAGATATCTCTCCAGACAGTTCAAGATTCGACTGTACAAAACCCTGGTCCCGCCTGTTGTTCTATATGGCTGTGAGACATGGAGTATCCGGAAACAGGACTTCCATAAGCTCCATATTTTTGAGAGAAAAGTGCTTCAGAAGATCTTCGGTCCGGCTCTGGATGCAGATACAGGGGAGTGGAGGATCAGATACAACCAAGAGCTTGAGGAACTATACTAGCAGCCCCACATAGCAGGAACTATCAAAGCCAAACGAATGCAGTGGGCCGGCCATATGGCCCGGATGGAGGATCACAGATGGCCTCGGAAGCTCCTGGATTTCACACCTACAGGAAAGAGACCCCAGGGAGACCCAAGAAGCGTTGGATGGATGGACTCCATGAAGATTTAAACCAAGTGTCAATAGATGTAAACGGATGGCGGATAGCAGCAATGGACAGAATACAGTGGAGGAGGAAACTTGTAGATGCGTGCGGACCACTGGGCCTGATCACGTAGTAGTAGTAGTAGTATGAGAAGGCACTATAATCTGATGGCACTTCACGTGTTGGAGCTGTCTTACTGCAACTGGAGCGCTCAACGTCTCGACCGAACTGTTCGCCGTTGCCAGACTGCCACAACAAACGGTCAGTTTACTTCCAGTTCCTTGTTTGGCCTTGTTTTTCCTTTCTTTGGTGCGAGTGTATATCCAATCCATGCTCCGGCCCTTTTATTTCGCATTTCATCACACATAATAAACACAACCAAAACAACACGCACAAATCGATGGCAACGAAATACAGCATGTTTCGTACACACCACTGGCGAAAGACCACGAATTACTTCGCAAAAGACGCGATTCGATCGTTATCAAAGAGGTTAGCTTACAGCAGGTAAACTTCATGCGACACGGTGTGAAACCGAACTTTTTGAAGGCAGCAATTGGTCGTAGCAACTCGTTCTAAGCGTATATAAATATATATTCTAATGGTCGTCCGTAGCGCAGTGGTAATGTAACAATTTGAGACTCGGAGGGATGTGGGTGATATATTTTCATTTTCAAATCTTTATCAAAAGGACTCGGATTATTGTTTTCAATTAATTTGCTTCAATACAAGTTTTTTGGTTTTAATCTTTTGTTGCATCATTTTCATCATCGTGCTGACTTTTATTTGCTCTTATTAGTGTTTCTATAATTTTTTCGTGTGGAATTTGCCGTGTCGTCTACAACCTTAAATGAGTTCCGACCAGAATTGCTCATCGGTCGGTA
Organism: Schistocerca piceifrons; assembly: GCF_021461385.2. NCBI lineage: Eukaryota > Metazoa > Arthropoda > Insecta > Orthoptera > Acrididae > Schistocerca > Schistocerca piceifrons. The sequence continues at coordinate 346,710,445 of NC_060143.1, read as the reverse complement.
TCGCATCAGTTCGCGTACAAAAGGGACATGCTGCAGTTCGTTTTTAGAGGTGAAACTGAATTTTTTCTGTCTCGAGTTTGCTCGTACAGGTCAGCTGTAATTGCCGTCAGCAATACCATCGTAATTAATAGTTCTGCCGCAGATTGCCGACTGCCGTTTTCTCGGACACATTGCACATCAAGAGGTTGTATTTAGGTTAGGACGCGGGTGTAACTGCAGGGCTGTAAAACGCGTTGTTTGTTGCAATTCAGTTTTTGGCCAGAGCTTCAGGCGTTCCCGCCCAACCTGCTGGCAGTAGCTTCCAATATCGCTCCGCGTTACATCAACAGCACTTGCTAAGTGATCCACCGTGTTTGCGTGGTAGCCGATGTGGCAACACTGAAGCGCCAAGTGACAGACGTCAGCAATGAAGTAATTTTAAACGGACTCTAGATCTGTCCCATAAGCGGCTCCACAAAGTAGGCGCGGGCGTTTGGGAAGTAGCGCCAGCAACCGAGCTTCAGTGCGGGATCACAGGACGTTATCTTATCTGGGAAAACACATTGCAGATAGTGGCGTGCTGGGGGAACAGGAATCAACAGTGTGGCAGGTCCAGCGCCACAGACATAACACTCAACAACAAGCGTCACAACTTCCGGCAGCGCATTCCCATGGAATTTATTGTTCATAGGCAGATGCGTCGTTATTAACAAACAAAATCTTATATGATGAAGCCAATGTTAAGATATTCTAAAAAACGTGAAATTTAAGAGGCATTGAAGACAACTTCGAATCCTTCAAAAATGGAAAAGCAGCCGACCAAACAAAGTGAGATCAGAGAAAGTTATAGGTAATATCGACAACCTGCTGGTGTTGTTCAACTGCATTTACAACAATGGCAGAAAAACCAACATTGCTCCATAAACCTGCCAAAGAAATGTAATGCTATTACAGTATGGAATGCAGATTAATCAGCATAATTCAGTTGTCAACATATTTTGGGTAATTCTGCACAATCGTGTGTGCAGAAAACTGAAAGGAAACATCAGCGAAACACGATTCGGATTTATATTCAGATCTTAAAAATTCCGAAACATCTCGACCAACAAGTAACCATCTTTGCTTGCATTGCAAGTTGTGAAAATGCGTCTGAAAATACGAAACATCGCATCCTTGTCGATCATGTGAAACTATAGGGCGTATTAGTGAAAACATCAGCAGAATTAGATAAGTATTCTGCTGTCATCAGGTCCAAATCACAGTTGCAGGTTTCATATCAGACATCAGAATACTGTAAGGTGTCACCTAAGGATGCATATACAGGTGATTCCGTGATGTTATAAACTATCAGGTCTGAATGAAAACGATGAATGTGCCAATTCGACGTAAGGAACCATAGGCCGGAAACGACGGAATCTAAAGTTACAAGAGAAAATCGTTATGACGTCAGGGAGAGTGGACATCATCTACTGTAAGCTCTTTGCGTATCATATTTTGGGAGGACGTAGTGTGGACCAAAACAAGAAAAACTGAACTGCTACACATTGGCTCTAAAATGAACAGCTTACGAATCAGGAGGACTTGTTTAACAGTAGCAACGATAAACAACTGCTCTTAGCTCCTAAGGTATTCAATTCACAGTCCATGTTTACTTGGACATTTTTTTTCTTGTTTTGGTCCATACCACGTCCTCCCAAAATGAGGAAAGTAAAGAGCTTGTTGTAGTCGTGGTTCATGATATTCGACTCATCGTTTCTGGATCAGATCCTCTTACCTCAAATTGATACATTTACCATTCTCCAGCATCCCTGAAAGTTTGTAACAGCATCACGGAATCACCATGTCTCTCTGAACCTTTCCAAATTATTAGAGAAGCGATTTTTCGAAATGCCCTGGGCGATATCAACAAAGGACTAAAGGTCAATGATAAATGCATAAACAGTATCCACTATGCAGATGATACTGTAGTACTTGAGAATTAGAAAACTTCCAATTCTTTACCGACAGAAATAACATGGAAAAGCCTATTTTAAAGTGTATAGACTTAATATCAGATACCAAAACAACCAGTGCCGTCAGTAAGAAGAGGGATGACAAATGGGTTCGTACATTTTTTATGGGAACAGTTAACCAAAATGAAATATATTTGCCGGCCGTAGTGGGCGAGCGTTTCTTGGCGCTTCAGTCTGCCTCGGGTATGGATGTGTGTGATGTCCTTAGGTTAGTTAGGTTTAAGTAGTTCTAAGTTCTAGGGGACTGATGACCTCAGATGTTAAGTCCCATAGCGCTCAGAGCCATTCGAACCATTTTTTGAATTATATTTGACACTGACTGACTGACAGAAGAATGGGATCACAGTGATGAGGTAAAAACTAAAATTATCGTTGTAGGTATGTGATATGCCGTGCTCTTCAATTTAACACCCGCTGTCTAATTACTCCCCCTGAAGTGCTTTTCTTAACAGTACTGCTGTATGGAGTAGAAGCTTGGACAGTCAAAAACGCATCCATGAACAGACAAAATTCCTTTGAAATGTGAACGAACCACCACGAGTTAAGACTCTCATGGACAGACCACGTACTTCATCGTTATGCTATAAAAATTTTGAAATCCTGACTACCATCAAATGCAGAAGGAAAGCTTATTTCGGGCACATTTTTCGAAGTGGAAAGTACCTCATTCAACTTGTCACTAAAGGATAGATGGAGGAGAATAATTGGTGTAGACGGAGAAAAAGAGTTTTGTTGTAGCTGAATCTTTAAGAGTGGCTCATCATCTCTGACACGTCCACCTTCGTCAGAAGAGCTGAGAAAAGAATACTCCATGATGCTCGCCAACCGTCTATAATGAGACGGCACTGAAACAGGAGTAAGTTGGCTAGAACAGTAATATCTTCCCAGTGAGAGGTGTTTGTAATTCATGATTAACTTTTCCCAGTTTCTTGGCGCACGGGACAACCTATAATTCAAAAATACGTGTTTTCTGGTACGTTTGTGATTTGGGTTCTCAAAGGCAGCTAATTAGTGCCAACATACCTTACGAATGAAGAACGTGACAGCTCCAGTTGTTGAGCTTTTTTGTTGACAAATCACGACTGATTCCGGTCTCATGAAAGGTCATTATCAAATGGAGATTTGTTTTTGTATAGGTATAGTGAACTACATCTAATTCGCAGAAAGTTCGTCTGAGACATCAACAAAAATGGTTCAGGGCCTGGAAAGAGTATACTTGACTGATGTGAAATCGTAAAGTAAGATCCAATAGCGGCACTGGTGGCAAAGTAAGTGAATATTACTTACCGAGAATGACTGAGCCTAGGTACCCATTCGCCGGCCGAAGTGGCCGTGCGGTTAAAGGCGCTGCAGTCTGGAACCGCAAGACCGCTACGGTCGCAGGTTAGAATCCTGCCTCGGGCATGGATGTTTGTGATGTCATTAGGTTAGTTAGGCTTAACTAGTTCTAAGTTCTAGGGGACTAATGACCTCAGCAGTTAAGTCCCATAGTGCTCAGAGCCATTTGAGCCATTTAGGTACCCATTCCTTTTCATATGTCTACAAATTTTTACATCCAGGTACAAGTAGTATCCTTGAGAAATGTGGAGATCTTAGTAGTGATACCATATACGAGGGGACTTCAAAAAGTAAGACACACATTACTCGGCAGGCCAAGTAACTTTTACTGAATGCAGTACCACACATCGAAATGACAGACAAGACACTATTTGCCAAAATGGTCACCAAATCCCTAAACCACGGTCGGAAGTTTCCACCAATCGTTCATCTCCTCGACGATAGGAATTCGCTACTCGGTCACGGAGGCATTCGAGAACCACTGTGTGAAGTTCTTCAGTGTTGGTAAATCTCTGCCCTCCGCCCCCCACCCCCCCCCCCCTCCGCCCCCTTCTCTGGCCCGTCAAATGTCTTTCAGTTTGCCGAAAAGCTGTAAATCGCATGGTGATTGATCTGGACCTCACTATCAGCGTCATCCACGTCTTTGCGGATTTGGTCAAATTATTGATACTATTTCACTCCGGCTGAACGCGAAATTGCATTTGGTCCATTTATCGAAGGAATTTCACAGTGAATCTCTGTGAAATTTAGACTTTTGCTCACTAGAATATTACTTTTTTGGGGGCAAGATTCCACTTGCTGCGTCACTTCACTTCACGCACACACTGATGTATACGTCATCCGTACCGCAGCAGAACTGTGTATGCAGGAAGCCGTGAAGTCCACAACGTGCCACTCTTGTTGCACAACTGTCTCAGTGTGTGACGGCATCGGTAACATTTCCTGAAGTCCCTACGAGCTAATGATTGATTACAGGGTACTATTCTCATTTCTGCGAGGAATCTCGGTGGTAGCCCTATGACTACATATCCTGAGTCGTAGTCCACGAATGAACGCCAGTTATAGATAAATCTGACGGCCTGCCACCACCTCACAATACATTGGGATCCTCATAAGAAGGCGCAACCACATTGCAGCCCATTGATACATGGTTATTTCGTACTATACTACAGTGCTGACAGCATACGCAGCTTACCTGTATGTATATGATAGCATTACTGCTGTTTTTATTTTTTTCTACACTATGTAATCCAGTGCCTCTTTATTCGATTTTGTAAAGGATGTGCATCACATTGTTTCTGTTGATTACAAACACTATTTCATTCGCAAAATTTCGCCCCCTTCAGCACTGTCAAGCAAGGCCAGACAAAAAATATTAGCGCCCATTTGTAAGACTCATGTCAGGATGCACAAAACGAAGTGGAATATATCAACCACAAAACGAGATGGAATATATCAACATTTAACAGCGTACCAAATTCTTGTCAAAACGCATAATACCGTACGTTCATTTATACCAGATGCTTCATCCAGGACGAGGAAGTGCATGCCATATAGGGACCTAATATGGATCTACACTATATGCATTTACGATAGTATGTGAGCTAGTGCGATGACTATGTTACACTCCGGTATAGGTTGCACCTTTTCGTTATATGTGAAGAACATAATATCTGTCAACGTAAACAATCACACAGTTAGGAATACAAGAAGACGTAGCGTTTTGATAAATTCCATACTGAGTTGTTGATCATGATGGACGTCCGAAAAAATGAACGCTAATAACATATTTCTTGGTTAACAATGTTCGACAGTTTCCAAAAGGCCATACTCGCTAATTACCAATAAAATAGTGCCGATTGTCTTATGCAGGAAAAAAATACTTCGCACAGTAAATGTAATGCTATGAACTTAAAAGAATACTATCAACGTAAAGTACATTATGAAAGTTTCTATAGATACGAAAACCAAATTTACACTAGAGGTAAACACAGAAAAAACTATATCAGTTGGCATGTCATAATTGAATAGATACGTAGCAATTCACTATAGGAAAAATAACGCTAGCCTGAACTTCAAAATATGGAACAGATCTATAAACCAACAATGAAAGGTCTATAACGGATACTAAAAGATGAAGTGTGGGGCTTGAAACAATAGTTGTGTTATTACTAAGAATATAGGAGGAAAGCACGTAGTAAGATTCCAAAAAATCAGTTCTAAACTGATATTTTTACCTCTGCAGGTTCTTGCAAAAGAAATTTCATGCAGCCCACTTAAACATGTAATCTTTAGGTCCAAAGTACAACTAGTGCATAAATTATGGCAATTAAATCGAATTGTCAAAACTGTCAAGACAATCGGAAGAACACGCCACTGTAGAATGTGGCCTTCAGAATGTGATGGTGACTGTCGCCTGATTTTAGTTCAAATGTGTGTGAATTCCCAAGGTCCCTAGACTTACACACTACTTAAACTAACTTATGCTAAGAACAACACATACACCCATGCCCGAGGGAGGACTCTAACCTCCGGCGGGAGAAGCTGCCAAATCCGTGACATGGCGCCTCAAACTGCACGGCCACTCCGCGCGGCTATGATTTTAGTTCTTTCATCTACTTTTACAATAAGAGATTCCGAAAAATGAGCGTCATTTATGTATTTCAGTAGTCGATATATGGGCTTCATGATCTGGATTACGTTTTTCCAATTCCTTTTTCATATTCTACATATTTGCTAGCTTTCATTTTATACTTACCCACGATTCCGGTGAATTATTGAGTAGATATGTCACTGATTGTTCATTATCATCTCCAGGCAGTATTCGTTCTCGTGCAACTTGCAAGCTGCGCATAAACCACCTTGGAGTCAGGGTAATGATATGCAACAAACACAAGACGTAGCTCTAGTCTGCACAGTCGCACGTAAACATTCCAGAGATAACATTGTACGGATACGCGTACGCTATGCAAAGTACTTAGCCCGAAGTTAATACACACAACCGAGCAAAATTCTCTCTGAAATGTTTACAACTGATCACGCAGGCTGACATGTAAATGTGGCGACATTCCGGAATACAATTACAGCCAAACTCAGAACCCGAAGTGATTTGAATTTCACATGCCACACAGTTCTGCATTATTCTTTCGTTTGCTAGTTTTAGGAACACGTGGATAAACATTTTGCTTGTTGTTCTCGCATATTATTGGAATAGTGCCCTCTGAATAAAATGATGTTAGTGCTGAGTGAACCGTAGTTTTATAAGCAGCACATGATGCATTATCTATTGTCCGAGCTCACTAATTACAAACTGAAACGCGTCTTTCATCGCCACGAAGGTGAACTCTGTCTACCACATACGATCTTTAGAGGAGTTCTAACGCAACAATGGAGCCTGGCCGTGTTTCGAGCAAAAAACTACTACAGTGTAGTAAGCAAATGTATTAAAGATTCTTTCAAAAGAGGTTATCTTCATGCAGTTGAAAAGAGGCTGTGTGATCAAAATTATTAAATTAATTCACTATGCCATTATGGATTGAGTTAATTTAAAAAAGTGAATGACCTCTCCTGTGAGAAAAACATGAAGCAACGACTTCGTAATTTTTGTTTAGCTTCCTTGTCTCGCAAAGCAGAAATTTATCGCTAAGAGTGAATCATCGTTTAAAGTAAAGTCATTATACAGGCAACTTTTCTCGAAAACTGAAATTGTTACTATATTACCGTGCACTAAGTCATAGTTCGTCCAGCGATTTCACGTAAAATTATTTGTGTTGTTGATATTAGTCTCCCACAGTTGCTCTGTTTATCTTCTAAAGCAGTAACCACGGCAAACATTCTCAAAGTTGAAAGCACTGAACTTCTGCAGTATATCTGACAGAGAGAGATCATATCCGAGACAACATTACAACATAGAATATCACATATATTAATAAAATCCTTAATAACACTATGGGCATACCCGGTTGTACCACACACCTTTTATTTGTTCCAACATTCGCGCGAAATGATAGATGAATTCAGTGAAGTGTACTGTAATGTTAGGAACTTAAAACAACCGTGTTTCTGGCCACGTCAAGTGCTTAAATGAGTCCGAGTTTTTGACATAGTTCTCTTCTGACAAGAGACAAACGGCCATTTGAAACTTCTCTCACTTACAGACATGACGTTATCTTGTCATAGTTCCTTGATTTGCAAACATATTTCATTCCGACATTACATTTAAATCACTTATTTGTTTATTAGGAATGCATATTGTAGCTGTTCACTTATTACTACAACATCCAACACGGGCTCGTAGCTAATCTACACTATCTGAACAAAAGTATTTGGATAAAGAACCAACAAGCATTTCGAAAACATCGTTCTTGTGAAACACAAGTAGTCTTACTCACAGGAAGTGGTGAGTGCTACTGAGAAGGGATTTCAAATTGATGCTGTATTTCTAGATTTCGAGAAGGCTTTTGACTGTATCACACGAGCAGCTTGTAGTAAAATTGCGTGCTTATGGAATATCGTCTCAGTTATGTGACTGTATTTGTGATTTCCTGTCAGAGAGGTTGCAGTTCGTAGTAATTAACGGAAAGTCATCGAGTAAAACGGAAGTGATTTCTGGCGTTCCCCAAGGTATTGTTATGGACACTTTGCAGTTCCTTATCTATATAAACGATTTGGGAGACAATCTGAGCAACCGTCTTTAGGTTGTTTGCATATGATGTTTTCGTTTATCGACTAATAAATTCGTGAGAAGATCAAAACGAATTGCAAAACGATTTAGAAAAGATATATGTACGGTGCACAAATTGGCAGTTGATCCTAAGTAACGAAAAGTGTGAGGTCATCCACATAAGTGCTGAAAGGAATTCGTTAAACTTCGCTTACACGATAAATCAGTCTACTCTAAAAACCGTAAATTCAACTAAACACCTAGGTATTACAATTACGAGCAACTTAAATCGGAAGGAACACGTAGAAAATGTTGTGGGAAAGGCTAACCAAAGACTGCGTTTTGTTGGCAGGACACTTGGAAAATGTATCTGCTAAGGAGACTGCCTACACTACGCTTGTCCGTCCTCTTTTAGAATACTGCTCAGCGGTGTGGGATCCTTACCAGATAGGACCGACGGAGTACAACGAAAAAGTTCATAGAAAGGCAGCACGTTTTAAGTAGCGAGAAATAGGGCAGAAAGTGTTACTGAAATGATACAGGATTTAGGGCGGACATCATTAAAACAAAGGCGTTTTTCGTTGCGGCGGAATCTTCTCACGAAATTTCAATCACCAACTTTCTCCTCCAAATGCGAAAATATTTTGTTGACACCGACCTACATAGGGAGAAATGATCACCATAATAAAATAAGGGAAATCAGAGATCGCACGGAAAGATACAGGTGTTCGTTTCTTCCGCGAGTTGTAGGATATTGGAATAATAGGGCGATAGTGTGAAGGTGGTTCGATGAACCCTTTGGCAAGCACTTAAGTGTGATTTTTGCAGAGTGTCCAGGTAGATGTAGATGTAGACATCTATTAGTGACCATTAATACTGGGTGTGTTCATCCTACACACTTATGTTGGCTTTAACTCTATGGGGGACATTATCAATGAGGTATCTGAAATGTCTATGCTGGAATGACAGCCCATTTTCTCTCAAGAGCCGAAACCAGAGAAGGTACTGATGTTGGACGGTGGGCTGGAGCGAAGTCGACATTCTAAATCATCCCAAAGGTATTCCATTCGGTTCAGATCTGGACTCTGGGTAGGCATGATATCGTCCACAAACCACTGCTCACAGAGGGTGCTTTAATGGCACTGCTTGTTGTAATGCTGAGACAAACAATCGTTGTCTCCGGAATGTTCCTCTACACTGAGGTCACAAAAACCATGAGACAGCCATATGCACGTATACAGATGGCGCTAGTATCGCGTATACAAGGTATAAAAGAGCAGTGCACTGGCGGAGCTGCCAGATGATTCATTTAAAAATGTATCCGACGTGATTAGGACCGCACGACGGGAATTAACAAACTTTAATGAAGGCCTACCTGTTTGCATACAAAAAGTAACTATGGTGTAGAAATTGTTGAATTTTTTCTTTTATGTTGAAAAAATAAGATACATTTCAAATTACAGCATAAATTGAAATTTCTCTGATTCTCTTGTTCTATATACTCTTGATAATAACAGACGAGCAGCCAGTATTTAAATATGTTTCTTGTTTTCTGAACAAAACTTGAAAATAAAAATTTGAAAGAAACAGTAAGATTTTTTGTGACTTTATTCACCTAAAAGTACATGACTTCAAGCATCATTCTAAGGCGCGTCAGATTTTTCTGTAGTGTAGTTTATATCTTCCTTTTACTACTACTATCCCTCGGCTCTATAGTCCTTGGAGGGCCTTGGCCTGCATCACAGTATCCTGCCATTCTATCCGATCCATGGCTTTCAGTCTCCATCCTCTGACACCCAGCTTCTACATGTTTTCTCCAATTCCGTCCATCCAGCTCTTTCTAGGACGTCCCTTCCGTCGTCTGCCTCCACCCTTGTCATCAAAAATCTTCTTACAAGTCCTGTCTTCCTCCATTCTGACCGCGTGTCCTGCTCATGGCAGTCTTCTTATTTTAATGGTAGTGACAATGCCAGGTTCTTCAAAAAGTTGTTCTGATTCTGCGTTCGTACGAATGCGCCAACCTTCTTGATCGTATATTGGGCCATATATTTTACGCAGAACCTTTCTCTCCCAACTGCCAAGGATCCTTTCCCCATTTGCAGTCGTGGTCCATGTCTCAACACCATACATAACAACTGGCCTTATAACTGTTTTGTAAATGAGCTCCTAAGCATGGGTAGTGTGGCAAAGTAGCATCTGTTGCCTACTGCTATTCTCGCCTTCACCTCTCTGCTGATGTCATTTGTCTCTGATTTCTTCCTTTTAGACAAACCATTTAATGGAACATTTGACCTTTTCTCCCAAAAAAAAAAAAAAAAATTGTTGAATATATGGAAGTTGTGGAGGACCACCTGCACAATGTAAACGAACCTTGTTCTCGTGAAATCCTTTGACAGAAATTTAGGACTAAGTAAATAAATAGGTCTCATAAGGCTCAATGGTTCCGACCGACCGCCATCTCATCCTTAGCGGGTAGGCGTCACTGGATGCAGATATGGAGGGGCATGTGATCATCACACTGTTCTACAGTTCGTTGTCAGTTTTCGTGACTGGAGCTGCTACTCTTCAACCAAGTAGCTCCTCAGTTAGCCTCGAAAGGGCTGAGTGCGCCCCACTTCCCAGCAGCCCTTGGCAGACCCAGACAGTCACCCGTCCCAGTGCTAGCCAAGTTCAAAAGCGCTTATCTTTTGTGATCTGCCGGAAGCCGGTGTCACCACTGCGGCAGGGCGGTTGGCTTCAAATTTAGAGCGCCAGTGACAATTTTGCTGTCACGATAGTAAATCGTAAGAATAAGATAAGAGAGATTAGGGCGAATGTAGAACCATATTTTTTATGAATTTATTTTTTGTTGGCTGTGATAATGTCGCTTCTGGGCAGGCGTGGTTGAAAGAAATTTACTGAAATTCCAGTAGCCTCTAGGACCCCGCGCAATCGCAAGTGCAGCAGCACTCGTTGAACCGTCAAACTTATTGACTGACGTCACAGTGCAGCATCAAAGTCGATAGCGGGATGGGTTCCGTAACAGCAATATTTCGTACTGTATAGAGAGAAACAGTTCGGTCGAAGTTTGGGGTCACCTTGGGGCTAACTCCTGTCACTGGTAATCTCTGCTACAAGCTACACTAAGAGCCAAAGAAACTGGCAGAACTACCAAATATGGTGTAGGGCCCTCGCGAGCACGCAAAAGTGCCGCAACACGACGTGGCATGGACTCGACTAATGTCTGAAGTAGTGCTGGAGGGAATTGACACCAATAATCCTGCAGGGCTGTCCATAAATCAGTAAGAATACGAGAGGGTAGAGATCTTCCCTGAACAGCACGTTGCAAGGCATCCCAGATATACTCAATAATGTTCATGTCTGGGGAGTCTGGTGGCTAGTGGAAGCGTTTAAACTCAGAAGAGTTTTCCGGGAGCCACTCTGTAGCAATTCGAGACGTGTGGGATGTCGCACTTTCCTGCTGGACTGCCCAAGTCCGTCGGAATACACAATGGACATGAATGGATGCAGGTGATCAGACAGGATGCTTACGTACGCGTCACCTATCAAGAGTCGTATGTAGAAGTATCAAGGGTCCCACGTCACTCCAAATGCACCCGCTCCACACCATTACAGAGCTTCCACCAACTTGAACCAGCTGCTGACATGCAGGGTCCATGGCTTTATGAGGTTGTCTCCATACCCGTATACGTCCATCCGCTCCATACAATTTGAAACGAGTTCGTCCGACCAGCCAATATGTTCCATGTCATCAACAGTCCAATGTCGGTGTTGACGGGCCCAGGCGAGGCTTAAAGCTTTGTGTCGTGCAGTCATCGAGGCTCCGAAAGCCCATACTGATGATGTTTCGTTGAATGGTTCGCACGCTGAACTTGTTGATGTTCCAGCACTGAAACCTGCAGCAATTTGCCTAAGGATTGCACTTCTGTCACGCAGAATGATTCCCTTCAGTCGTCGTTGGTCCCGTTCCAGGATCTTTTTTCGGCCGCAGCGATGTCGGAGATTTGATGTTTTATCGGGTTCCTGATATTCACGGAACACTCGTGAAATAGTCGTACGGGAAAATCCCCGCTTCATCACTGCCTTGGAGATGCTGTGTCCCATCCCTCTTGCGCCGTCTGTAACACCACTTCAAACTCACATAAATCTTGATAACCTGCCAGTATAGAAGCAATAATCGATCTAACAACTGCACCGACACTTGCCTATACTAGTTTCTTTGGCGCTTAAGTGTAGATATAGTGTCGAATACAAGCATGTTCCGCTTCGTGAATGTACTACAGCCCGATTACGTGTCTCACAATGAAAGCCATCCCGCAACTGTTTACTTTGTACACAAACACGTCCTCTGCGTTCGGTACTGGATTTTCTGTTTACCCACTGCTATTGGTGGCAGTACAGTTGTAAAGCCAACAAGGTGATATGTAACTGTTTTTTGTAGAATACACCTATTTGTTTAAAACAATTACTTACGACATCTTGAAGCACTTCATTTAAGTCAAGTTCAATGTACTCATTCCGAATCATCTTCTGAATCGCGTATAAAACTTTCAGTCTGTAGTTAGGGGATTCACGTATAGTTATGTTTATACAATGGAAAAAAATAAAAATTCACTGGTTGATACTGGCACAGATACCGTGGAAGGCCAAGTGAATATCTTACCGGCCTGCGTGTATGAGTAGTCGTTAGCCTGGATGACCGCTTGCCTGGACAATGTGATCGACCTGATATTATAAGAAACGTGATTTATCCGACCAAGTGACACCTCTCCATTGATCCACGGTCCAGTCTGTTTATTCTTCTTGTTTTACTGTCCCTGTTAGTATCTATCGCTACACCGAATCTCTCACTAGACTAATTTGGGACTAATTCATCGAAACTGCACGTGAAATTTCGCTTTAAAAATAATTTTCTTTCTAATGGAAACAAAGTGACACGTTTCGTTGACACAGGGCGTCGCATGAAAGACGTGATGAGCAGTATTTACTTGAGATGACTGACAGCATACTGCAAAAACAAAATTGCAAATATCTGCTGGTGAAAATATCTGTCACAATATCAGAGAAAACGCACTTCATTATTTTTAGGAAAGACTCCACACACACAAATTCCCACACGCACGCGCACACGCACACACACACACACACACACACACACACACACACACACACACACACACACACACACACACACATTGCTTGCCGGCCGTTGTGGTCCGAGCGGTTCTAGGCGCGTCAGTCCGGAACCGCGCTGCTGCTACGGTCGCAGGTTCGAATCCTGCCTCGGGCATGGCTGTGTGTGATGTCCTTAGGTTAGTAAGGTTTAAGTAGTTCTAAGTTCTAGGGGACTGATGACCTCAGATGTTAAGTCCCATAGTGCTCAGAGCCATTTGATCCATTTGAACACATTGCTTCCCAGAAAGAGCCATTTTACGTCAACTCTGATACATAGGTAACTACCTATTTCCTCAACAAAAGACACTGATTCATCTCACCAAACGATAATTCAGTTTGGTTCAGTAAATGCTTCAAGAAGTCACTCGATTTATGTTAGGTGAAACTATTTTGGCAATAAGCTAGTATTTTGCTTTTATTCAAAAATTTGGATAATCTTCCATGCATGGCTCTCAAGTATTTAAAAAATTTTAGACAATAGTCTGGTATGTATTTTGCAGGAGTGAAATTGAGAATCACAAAAAGAGTCAAGCAAGGGCATTCAGCATAAGCCAAAATTATTCGCAGCAGACCTAGCCGGCGTCTTCATATACTCAAAAGGAATAATTAAGAATATGAGTTAAGAGTGTAGCCAGGGTAGAAATTTTTAAGCCTTATTTTTATTAGCTTCAAATGTTCATTAGAGCATTCGTTTTGAAGAGTAGTTCGTGTAAAGTGTGCCAAAAATGTTAAAATGTGTTAAATTCGCGATTTACTAGTTGAGGGTACAGCTCATACAAGTGCGTTCCGACATCGGTGAAAAACAACTGTAGGCTCCCCGATTAAAGATTTGTTCAGTTTTGATATTAAAAAAACACAAGCTGGAACTTAAAGCGGTTTTTTTCAAGCATGCGGGAGCTAGAACCCATGAAATATACATATAAATACATTATAGCGTTCTGTGACGTCGGTGTTTTATGTGCTGTAGCACATCCGATTTTTGCGGTATATTTTTATTTCGATTTTTGTGTACGTCTTTATAAAGAATTTTTGTCGAAAAAATGGACTTTTAGCAGAGTGCTGCAAGTTTTAAAACCATTTCTTTTAAATATCCCCACGTATTACGTTAGATAATATCATCAGCTTCAATGGAGTTTTTGAAATATTATTCTAGTTTGAAAATTGTGGCGTACAGAGCTCCCATCAACCAACCGCCTTCGCACTCCGCGAAGACTTTTCGTCGATGTCATGTGCAAGTTTGTTACTTAAAAAAAGACGTTGTGCTATTTTAAGGATGTACAGTAAGGGTGTAAGGTCGGTTTTGTAATTTGTTTGTAATCTTATTGAAAAAAATCATGCATATCGGTTCCAAAACCGACCGTCAGCCAGGTCTACCCCGTTAATGAAACTGGTCTGAAACATCTTCGTTTGCTGGTGAGACGGTACTGTTTGTAACTGGTGAGAACAGTCATTAAGAAATGAATGGAAAAAGTTGTAACGCCAATGAACAAAATTATATTACAAAATCAATAGTCAATGGCCTCTCAGATCATGTCAGGCAGTTCCTTCTGTTAAATGTTAATACTGAACAGGATATAAAATCTGTTAAAATCTGAGCTCAAGAGGGTCAGCAATAAGCCAAAAATTGATAATTTTAGGACACTCCTCAGAGACATTCACAGGACTGATGCTTACTGTGCTCATGGCATGAATGAAAAATATAACACTTTTGCTAATAAAGTGCTTACCTTATTTGAACACTATTTTCCTCCAAAACTAACCAAGGTTAGAGCCAAGTCCTCAAAGAAGCCATGGATTACTCAAGGAATTGGGGTATCTTGTAAAACGAAAAGAAAAATCTATCTGTCGATCCGAAACAGTTCCGATGTTGATGCTATAACACATTACAAGAAATACTGCAAAATATTAAAGACTGTAACACATGCATCAAAGCAAATATATTACAAGGAAAAGCTAGTCATATCAGATAACAAAATAAAGACAACATGGGATATAGTGAAGGAGGAGACTGGTGGAACCAGACATGAAGAGGGACAAATGGCATTAAGAGTAAATGACACATTTGTGACGGATGTGTATAGTGTTGCAAAACTTTTAACAAACATTTTATAACTGTTACTGAAAAGATGGGGTTGTCAGGTTCTGTAGATGCTACTATGGAACACCTCAGACCAGACATTTCAAGTAACTTCCACAATATGAATTTGACCCTCACTACCCCAGCAGAAATAATGTCCACCATAAAATCTTTAAAATCAAAAACATCTAGTGGTTATGATGAAATATCAACAAAGTTAATTAAAGTATGTGATTCTGAGTTAAGTACAATATTAAGCTATCTGTGTAACCAGTCGTTTATTAGTGGAATATTTCCTGAATGGTTGAAATATGCTGAAGTTAAGCCACTGTTTAAGAAGAGAGAGAAAGAAATAGCATCAAATTTCCATCCAATTTCACTTTTACCAGCATTCTCAAAAATTTTAGAAAAAGTAATGTACATTCGGCTTCATAACCATCTTATCTCAAATAACATACTGTCAAAGTCGCAGTTCGGATTTGTAAAGGGTTCTGATATTGAGAAGGCTATCTACACTTACAGTGAAAATGTGCTTAACTCATTAGAAAAAAAACTGCAGGCAACTGGTTTATTTTGTGATCTTTCAAAGACATTTGACTGTGTAAATCACAATATCCTTTTACGTAAATTAGAATATTATGGTGTAACAGTAAATGCTGCAAAATGGTTCAAATCTTATATCTCTGGCAGGAAACAAAGGGTGTTATTAGGAAAGAGACATGTATTAAGCTATCAGGCATCATCCAACTGGGAAATAATTACATGTGGGGTCCCATTAGGTTCCATTTTAGGGCCCTTACTTTTTCTTGTGTATATCAATGACCTTTCATCAGTAACATTACCAGATGCCAAGTTCGTTTTGTTTGCCAATGATACAAACATTGCAATAAATAGCAAATCAAGAGTAGTCTTAGAAAGAACGGCTAATAAAATATTTGTGAACATTAATCACTGGCTACTAGCCAATTCTTTATCACTAAACTTTGAAAAAACACACTACATGCTGTTCAAAACTTGTAAGGGGTATCTCATGAGCATATGCCTTACATACAATGACAAGTAGATAGAAGAAGTGGACAGTGTTAAATTCTTGGTATTACAGCTTGATAATAAATTCAGCTGGGAGGAGCGCACAACAGAACTGCTGAAGCATCTTAACAAATCTCTATTTGCAATGGGAATTGTGTCAGACATAGGGGATATAAAAATGAAAAAGATGGCATACTATGCTTACTTTCATTCCATAATGTCATATGGGATTATTTTTTGGGGTAATTCATCAAGCAAAGCTAAAGCTTTCTGGGCACAAAAACGTGCAGTAAGACTTATATGTGGTGTGAACTTAAGAACATCCTGCAGAAGCCTGTTTAGGCAACTAGGGATACTAACTACTGCTTCCCAATATATTTATTCCTTAATGAAATTTGTCATAAAAAATATATCACTTTTTCAAACCAACAGCTCAATTCATAGAGTCAATACTAGAAATAAGAATAATCTTCACAAGGATTTAAAGTCACTTACTCTTGTACAAAAAGGTGTGCATTATTCAGGAACACACATTTTCAATAACTTGCCAGCAGCCATAAAAAGGTTAACAACCAATGAAATTCAGTTTAAGAGAAGCCTAACGGATTTATTGGTGGCTAACTCCTACTCCATTGATGAACTTCTCAGTAGAACCAACAGATTTGTGTGTGTACCTATTGCACAATTTCAGTGCAGTAATGTGTTCATTGTAAATAAGTGTGTGTGTGTGTGTGTGTAAGTACTATCTAACTTCTGTACCATTTCAGCGCAGTAATGTGATTTCAGTGCAGTAATGTGTTCATTGCAAATAAGTATTATGTATTACATGTTTATTACCTTATACATAAAAAAACTTTTTTATTTTGAATTCAGTGCATTAGTGTTTGTAAAATGATTCTTTCATATAGTGTTAATTAAAAAAATGACGATCATTCCACTTGGGACCTGTGGATGGTACATTAGCTTATTTGTTTCAGCTGTAAATATTTGTCATGTATAATTCTTTTTCTGACATGTTCTACATCCTGGAGGACCTCCTCACTACGGATCAATTGGAATGAAAGTAAATCTAA
This sequence comes from Schistocerca piceifrons, assembly GCF_021461385.2. Lineage (NCBI taxonomy): Eukaryota > Metazoa > Arthropoda > Insecta > Orthoptera > Acrididae > Schistocerca > Schistocerca piceifrons. The sequence goes on along the minus strand of NC_060143.1, from coordinate 346,693,099 downwards.
TCTAATCTTAGCATCTTAAGAAATGGAGGTTGAAACATTTTTTGTCGTCCAACATCTCTGAGCTTCCGTAGCGTCGGGCGAAATCATACGGTCACTACTGGAGTACACTCACTCTTAACAATGAACCGCAGCCCAGACAAATCACGCCAACGTATTCCTCCGTAGCCTTCCTCCTAAAGTCTGTTGTTGGATCTGGATTACTCCTGTGCGCTGTTCCACATATACTATCAGTCTAAATAAGGATCGCCAGCTTCGCTCTGACCCGCCAGACAAGGTTAAAGAAGTCTCTCACACTATACCACTGCCGTATAGCAAAACCAACTTTTTTCAAAAGAATGGTTCAAATGGCTCTGAGCACTATGGGACTTAACAGCTGAGGTCATCGGTCGCCTAGAACTTAGAACTTGTTAAACATAACTAACCTAAGGACATCACACACATCCATGCACGAGGCAGGATTCGAACAACCTGCGACCGTAGCAGTCGCGCGGTTCCGGACTGAAGCGCCTAGAACCTCTCGGCCACCGCGGCCGGCCAGTTAAAATTGGTAGTAAGGGTAAACGACTTTCAAATATAAGCACTTGATTGGAAAACGAGCACCATAAATAGTCAGTACACCGTCTCCAACCGATTTATAGTGGTAGTAGTAGTAGTAATAGTTGTTGTTTTACCTGTGGTGGTCTTCAGTCCGAAGACTGGATTGCTGCAGTTCTCCATGCTACTCTATCCTCTTTATCTCCGAATAACTACTGTAACGTATATTCTTCTGAATCGGCTTACTGTAATCATCTCTTTGTCTTTCTCTACGATTTTAACTCCTCACGTTTCCCACTAATACTGAATTGGTGACCTGATGTCTCAGAATGTATCATGTCAACCGATCCCTTCATTTAGTCAGGTTGTGCCACAAATTTCTTTTCTCCCTTATTATATTCAGTACTTCCCGTTAGTTACGTTATCTAGCCATCTAATCTTCAGCATTCCTCTGTGGCACCACAGTCTAAAAACTGCTCTTCTTGTCCAAAATGTTTATCGTCCATGTTTCACTTCCATACGTGCCTTACACCACTCCAAATTTCGTGAGCTACTAAAACTCTGCATGAAACTGCTTTAACACTTGCGGTGTCAGGTGTGCGCTGAGATGTTTCTTTTTCTTTGTAAGTAGGTACACATATACAGAGCAGATACGTGTGTATATATGCGCACACACAAACAGATATATATATATATATATATATATATATATATATATATATATATATATATATGGTGAGTCACTAATTATTGCCGCCTACAATAACTTCGAAAGTATCATAGGAGCTGAAATGTTTGTGGGACAAATGTTGCATGGGACAACGGGAGCCATAATATGACGTTGGGTTTTTGTTACTAGGTAGGGTTGCTTCAGAAATATGAAGGTCAACTTTTTTTTAAATGGAACGCTGTAATTTGATACTTATTTTCTGATAGCGGCTGTCGAGACGAATCCAATGATGTGAAACAGTAAGGTTCTTGAAGGTCAACGAAGGTCAAAAAGGTGGCATGAACGTCCATTTACAGAAGGTGCTCGAAGTGATGACCACTGGTATCAATGCAGTGCTGCAATCGTCTTATCATGGATTGAGTGGTATTCCTTATCACTTCGGTACTTATCGAAGCACATGCTCTGACAATTCTCTCTATCATATATTCAGGTGTAATTCGAACGTATTTACAAACAATGTATTTTAATAATCACCACAAGAAAAAATCCATAGGCGTCAGGTCTGGCGAACGAACCGACCACGACACATCTCCTCCGCGTCCAGTCCAATGATTTGGGAATTGCCTCTGCAGCTCATTTCTAGCCATCAGCGAAAAATGTGCCGGACACCCGTCGTGCTGATACCACATTCTGTTCCTTGTTCCTAAAGGTATTTCTTCCAATAACAGATCCACGGTACTTTTATGCAAATATTGAGTCCTGTATACACCAAATTTGGTTGAAATTGCTTCACACGTCCTGAGTTACGCTTTTATGTCGCACATTTCCGCCCCGAATCATCAGCCGTAGGGATAGTAGGGATCACAGTAAATTTTTCCAGACAGAAAGTAAAATGTGTGTGTTCCAGTTTTGGTAGAAATTCCTTCAGACTTTACAGGTATATGAAAATTATTCCATTCCATGTTGGCATGGTGGTACAGCAACCTTCTATTGCTACTATTTATCAACAGTAGTAGGTTTATTATGAACAACGCGTTTCGGCCGGATACGGTATCATCAGATTGTCTCATGAAGGCAACGACAGGTGTAGCAGCGCAAAACAGAACCTATACAGGTACATATGCCTTTGCATATCCCCTTCTCCTCTTTTCCCTTTCTCTAGAGGTGAAGCATCATCGAGACTGTCACTAAGAAGTCCAACAATCCCGAAAAGTGTAATTTGATGCCGATATGGGTCGTTGTCGGATATTTTTAGACGTAATGTCTTCTCTGCCCCAGCTCCACCACTAGGCGTGCCTGGGGTACACTACCGCCGCAATATTTTAATACAAAAAATAAGTTTTGTTTTAGCGCGCCCCAGTTAGACGTGCGGTCTAACGCACGGCTTTCCGGAGTGGGAAAGAGCGCCTGGTCCCCGGCACGAATCCGCCCAGCGAACTTGCGTCGAGGTCCGGTGAGCTGGCCAGTTTGTGTATGGTTTTTAGGCGGTTTTCCATCTGCCTCGGCGAATGCGGGCTGGCTCCGCTTATTCTGCCTCAGCTACAATATGTCGGCGATTGCTGCACAAAGAAGTTCTCCACGTTCACGTACACCACCATTATTCTACCACGCAAACATAGGGGTTACGCTCGTCTGGTGTGAGACGTTCTCGGGTGTGGGGGGGGGGGGGGGGGGGGGTCCATGGGTACCGAACCGCACCACAACAACCCTGAAAGAGTGGTTTGCTGTGGGGCGGTAGTCGTCGTGCGGTTGTGGACCACTGCGGCTGAGGCGGAGACAGAGCCTCTCCGTCGTTTCTAGGCCCCGGTTAACATACAATACAAGTTATTTTTTGATGACAGAGTCATGATGGGTTGTCACAAAAAATAAAAACAAACCTTCTAAGTACGAATAATAGCAATAATCCTAGTAAATTAGATGGAGATATACAGTGCCAGTTCATCATATGGTCATAAACAATAAGAAATCGTTGATGTCACGCTCACTGATAGCGAATCTGGCACAAAAGCGACGCAGTCACGAACCATCTACACTGATGGGCCAAAACATTATCACCACTGGCCACTGCGAGACTGAATGCCTCCTGGTGGTGTTGCGGGTACGTGACGCAGTATGGAAGGTTTCTAAGCGGGAGAGAGATGAATGAGCACTCAATAAAGCGAAGATACGGGCCGCAGGTACAGGAATCCACTGATATAAGTGGTTTTTGACGAAGGGCACATTGTCGTGGCGCTACGGCTTGAAACAAGAATCTCTGAAACGGTGAAGCTGGTCATCTGTTCGCGTACTACTATCGTGAGCACCTATAGAAAGTGACTGAAGCATAGTGAAATAACGGGTAGGCCGTATGGTATCGGAAACGTAGAGGTCGGAGGATCCCCCACTGGGTAATCCAGGACAGGAAGCGATCTGTGGCAGATCTGACGCTATAGTGCAATGCTGGTGCAAGTACAAGTGTTCCAAAGGACACCGTTCAAAGCCCACTGTTGAGCATGGAGCTCCACATCAGACGACCCCGACTTGTTCCTTCATTGACCCAACGACATCATCAGTTAGGACTGCAGTGGGCATAGCATCACTCAGTTTTCACCGAGGATCAACCGAAATATGTCGCCTGTCGAATGACTCCCGTTTATTGTTACACCAGGTCGATGTTTTGTCCCTTACGCGCCGTCATCCTGGCGAATGGTTGCACGAAATATGCACCACGCCACAGATGCAGGCCGGTGAGGGCAGATTACGCTAAAGGTTACGGTGAGTTGGGCTTCCTTGGGATCTGTGCTGGTAATCGAAGGCATCATACACCAATGAACTAAGTGACCATTATTGCAGACCACCTGCATCGCTTCATGCTTGAAGTCTCTCCCCACGGCAATGACATCTTCCAGCAGGATAACTGTCCGTGTTGCAAGGTCAGAATCGTGCTAAAGTGGTTTGAGGGGCATTGTAGTTAACTCACACTGATGTCTTGGCCAGCAAATGTACCTGATCTGCACCCATTGGAACACATTCAGGCGCCAGCTGTGTGCCCATAAATCACCATCTCGTAAATTGTGCGAATCGCTTGACCTGTGCGTGGACGTCTGGTATCACATACTTCTGGAATCCTGTCAAGAATTTTTAGACTCCATGCCAAGCAGAATATGTGTTGTACTGTGTTTGAAAAGTGGAACAAAATGCTATTAATCAGGTGGTCGTAATGTTTTGGCTCATCGTGTATATGCAAATAGGTATATAAAGGCTGTCAAACGACAACCAGGCATAGAGTTCCAGCCAGCAGCAAAGTTCGATTCCCACGTACTTCGAAACCAGCGCCTCGGATTAATTGTTAACAGCCGACAATAGGAACTAGGTGGTGAGAAGTGCTGAACTCAGTTGAATACTAAAAAGATGGCGTAAAACTTGCGCTATACACCTCTGGACTATGTTTAGTGGCTTTATTTGTAAATTCCCTCTGTATACCCACATGTGGTTGTCACACTGAGACGTGTAACTGAACCTAAGTTTTCGATTAGAGAAATAGTAACAGGCTGTTTTCATTATTCCAGCCTTGAGGCTCATCTTAAGCCTTAACTGTGTGTACAGTAATCGTAACAGGGTTATAGGCTAGAGTGACCCTTGGTTCTGATAATTAGTTGGAGCATCTAGCAATTTCTCGAGGTTACAAGCACTGTCTGTGTTCTACAGTTATTGTAAACGTCTCAGGATTCTGTGTCTGTGCATATTCATGTAAAAATGTGAAGAAGCATTAAAAGTCTAACATTCTCCGTGGTGTCTGTTTGTTCTAAGTCGTGTCTCCCTACCACTTTCGCGCAACGACGCTCTAAAAAATGGTTCTGAGCACTATGCGACTTAACTTCTGAGGTCATCAGTCGCTTAGACCTTAGAACTAATTAAACCTAACTAACCTAAGGACATCACACACATCTATACCCGAGGCAGGATTCGAACCTGCCACCGTAGCGGTCACGCGGTTCCAGACTGAAGCGCCTTTAACCGCACGGCCACACCGGCCGGCAACGACGCTCTGAGCGTGTTTTTTAGGGAATTGACTAGTTTCAACCTGGGACCTGTTGCTGGTAAGCAGACGCCAGACCACACATGACATGTAGAGTTCAGAAGAGTTCAGTGAGACTAGTGATGATATAACCAAATACTTCATGATTTCAGCGTCAGCTCACTGCACTCCCTGTAAAAGAATCTTAATACTAACTAAATTTAGTGGAAGGGGTTCAAGGCTTTCCTATTTTTAGTTAGCTGGTAAAATAACGTCAAAAAGCAGTTAAGTTTACCACTGGAAATTTTATTCTACTCACAAAACATTGTTTATAAATTGCACTATTGGTAAAAGGAAATGTTCTAATACAGGATGATAAAAACTAACTGCATTCAACAAAAATGTAAACGAATATTCCCTGAATGGGTTTCCAAGTTCTACAATGGATCGAAGGATGACCTATGCCATATCACATCTATAATCTAGGTTTAAATTAAGTTTCACAAAAGAGAAAACTATCAAAATAGTCTACAGTGACTCTTAATTATCTTTAATCACTTATCTAACTTGTCGTAAATTACAGTGGCTGATGTGGCTTCTCAATAATTATATAACAGAAAAATCATCACGTTTCAGATTTTTACTTCAAGTAGCAAATGTGAACACCATGAGATTTAATTGACGATCGACACTAGTATTACGTAAAAAAGGGGGTGTAACAGATGAGACTTCTGCAGTTCTGAGTGAAGCCTTATGTGCTCAAAAATGCGGCATCGCGTGCGTTCATTACCTTGTCGTTGGTTAGGCAGTGTCAGGGGGCGGTGGGCGGCGCAACTCCATACAGCTCGCCGTCTCAGAAGCAACTCTCTCCTAGCTTCTCCTTACGACAATTTACCAAACTATCTGGCTGTACAGAGACACGAAAAAGTCTCACGCTAAGACTTGCAGCTGGTGGGGCCCTTTTAGTGTTATCGTAAGATCTATACTGTTCTTCTGGAGGGCTCTATCTTTTAACATGGGCTGGGGGTAGTCCTGGCGGTTGGCTGGCGACGTGGATGTCCATCCCTTATCGTAGGGTCTTCTAGCTTAACACGGTTCTGCTCTCAGCTTCTGCCCTCGTTTCTTCCCTCAGAACTGCATCTGTTTCACGGTGGGAAGGTATGACATGCATTTAGGCATTCTTGTGTTAGTCTGTGGTACTCCATTTGCTCACTCGTTAATCGTATTACTTTGGTTAATTTAATGTCACAATTTATTCGGAGCTATGTGACATACTGCTGGATTTGCTTATCATGTCAGGGTTTTCATGGAAGGTGTTGGATTTGCCTGACACCTTACATATCACCACCCTGCGAACTTAATTTTTGCACTGAAGTTAGACAATGATTGAATCGTTGTCTAAGTCAGTCAAAAATTGTTCCTTTATCTAAATTTTGTTGCCTACTGTTCAGCCACGTTATTCTGGTTCTATGCTAGTTTGTATTAGTAATTTATATTTTTATAGTCTTCCACATTATTCTCAAAAATATGTTTATATTAACAAGATAAGAATATTTTTATCCTAATATTATTATTAATTTTTAGTTATTTTCTTTCTTTCTTTATTTAAGTGTAAAGTTTGTTTTTTAAGAAGTTTGCTATTGAAAGTGAGGAGTCTTTCACATCGATTTTCTTAGAAATACTGTTTTTATAAATGTAGTAATTAAGTAAAATCTATTCCTTACACATTTTCTAAATATCATGTACAAGTAAAATGTTTTTGTTTCTAGACACCCATTTCAACATTGTTACACTAACAAATAAGAATTATTTCCAAGAATTGCTTAGACAAAGAAATATACATACACAAGTACTGAGATATTATCCTAACAAAGGTACAAATGTTAAAAAAAAGGGAAAACATCCAACAAGATAATCTTTTATTCTTTGTTTTTATAAGGAGAAATTAAGTAAAATATAGTTAGTCTTTCATTTTTATGAGGAGAAAATAAGTGGCATATAGTTTTAGTGTTTATTATGCCTTACTTTTGTTATTTACATACTATCCATTTCAGAACTAATGACTTATTTTTATCGATAGTCTATTTTTTATTTAAGTCCGTAGTCAATGACTATTATTTTGTAGTTTATTAGCTGTCTGATGTGCTTAACTTATTTAGTTTTTCACACATTTCTTTTGCACAATTCCTTCATCACATAATTTCATTTCACACATTCACACAATCCTATAAATGTTTAAGCATGAGGTCAGAAAATGTTTTTGCACGAAGGTGATGGACTTGAGTGAGATGGATGTCGGCAAGTATTTGTTCGTCGTTCGTTGTTTTCTTTGCAACTGTGTGTTGCTGTTGTGGAGGTCCCATAATGGAATGGAGCTGTGAGTCCAGAATTTCGTGGTTTACTGGCTTTGTATCCGTGAAAGTCATCGTTATGTGTCGCTGAAAGCTGTCGTTTTTCGTTGTAATACTTCGCAGACGACTAGTTTACAATAGGATAGGGATTTGGGAAGATATGTTGTCTATTCTTCACCCATCTTCTTTCTTGGTCTCAATCATGCAAATCTTCAACTTCTGATCTTCCTGCTTTTTCTCTGCTTCTTACTTGATTCTTGGTTCTTCTCTGGGCAGGATATGGGAATATTTATTGATAACTAGTTGCTTTGAAGTTCTCCTCTTAGTAATAGTTTGATATATTGTTTGGACATGTCATTTCTACTTTGTGGACGTTTTCTTCAGTTTTGTGTATCAGCATGCTGTTTAATAGCGGTTGTGTGACTTTTACACATATTTTTTGCCAATGGTGGCTTGCCCAAGCGGTCTTCTCGTCGGGCCGTTTTTTGCTCATTCCGCTGAGTCCGGGCGTTCTGGGGCCCTCTTCCCCTTCTGTGTTCTGTCCCAGCAGGGTTCCGCCACTCTGTGGTTCCGCTTAGCAGCAGATTTACTGCCCACTTCGGCTACAAGGGCCCTCTGTTGGTCTCGTTGTCCTTTCCCTTCTCTTGACACTTCTGCCTTGTAGGAATCGTGTCTTCCTAATTACGTCCTTTTCTTTCTTGATACTTCTCGCGTTGCAACGTGTGGGTCGTTGCATCTTGTCCTTGCTGGAGTTTTTACAATGGTTCTTACAAAAAGTTTTACTTATAATCATCTAATATATGTCTAGTACCTACATTATTCTATGCCTTTTTAAAAAGCTTTACAAATTTTGGCGCCAGTTCCATGTTACAATTCTAAAATATATTGAGTCTTAACTTCTACAAGAATCCTCAAATTCTTTTTTTAATTTTTGTGTAGTGTCATGGTGTATAGCATTTTAGTATTTCATGCTGTTAGACTATCTATGCTTTATCCCTTCACCTTAATCCATGGTACTATTGGTGTTATTTTTGTTTTTGTTTTTACTGAAACTACTTTCTTTTTCCCACCTTCCTCTCTCTTCATTCTTCTTTCTCCTGACGATCTTATCTGCAACATAAACTTGAAATATTGTGCTGATTATTTACCAGTAATAAAATTAATCTTCAAACTTTTTAATATGGCTCACATGGTGAAGTCCAAACGTTTTGCCTGTTTTTGGGTTCATTAGTTCCACAAAGCTATCATGAGCGATTCGGCTAATTATGACAGGTCCTTTGTATGCAGTGTAAAACTAATGTATTTTGTGTTTCTGTTTGATGGAGAGATGGTGTGTTTTTACAAATACTTTCTGGCCTACTTAGAATATTCTTTTAATTGCTGTTCTATCTCCTCTTTCTTTTCTTTTAATGGCTGCCTTTCTGATGTTGGAGAGTGCTGTTACTATGACTTGTTTGTGCTGTCTGCGTGGTACAATAGGACATCTAACATTTTCTCTGGTTAAGTTTGGGGGTTCAATATTTTTTTAAGTACAGTAACTAGAGGTAGTAGTGTAGCGCTATGTGGCATTTCATTTATTACTTCTTGAAAATCTTTAAGGTATATATCCCAAGTGTTGTGTCTTTTGCCTGCATATAATCGGCATTAAGTGTCTAAGTCCTTCATAGATCGTCCTGCTGGATTTACGCTAGGTTTGTACTTAGATATGTAGATGGGTTTTATTTTATGTTGTTTTAATGTGTTCTGCCATTGCACTGATTTGTATTGTGGGCCATTATCCGAAATTATTCGTTCCACTCGACCTAGTTGTCTGAGAATATCTTGTCTAAATGCTTTACTTATAGTAAGACCTGTTGCCCGTTTTAATGGTGTCAAGGTAACATATTTAGAAGTAAGTTCCAAAACGACAAATATGAAAATATATCCATTTTTGTGCGTGGGAGGGGCCCCATCAAATCTGTTGCAGCTATTTGTTTTAATTTTTTAGGGATTATTAGAAACATAGGTGGTTTCGTTTGGAAAGTGACGTGTTTAGGCCTCATACATTTTTTGCATTTGACTAATACTGTTCTAATTCGTCTTTCCACATTAGGAAAATGGCTTGTTTGTTTTATTTTTAAGAAGCATTTCTTTGGTCCAAAGTGGCCATTACTTAAATGTGTATACCATATGTACTTATTAATTAGTTCATCTGGGGTATAAATTAACCATTCATTCGTTGCAACATTTCGTCTAAAAAATAAAAAATTGTTTTTTACGAGATATTGCTGTCGAATGTCTGGAAAATCCTTACTTCTCCACTTGTGTTTGATTCCTAGTATTTCGGAATCCTTGTCCTGTTCTTTGCCTATGTTTTTCAATGCTGTCGTAATGTAGTTTTCGAAAGGTACTTGATTCATATAGTACATTGTAAACTGGTCTTCTGCTGCTGCCAAACCTATGTTACTGGATGCACCCTGTGGACATCGTGATAAGGCATCTGCTAATACATTCGCTGGTCCTGGTATGTGTGTAATAGTGAAGTCAAATTCTTGTAGTATTAACATCCATTTGGCTAACCTCCCATGAGTTAGTTTGGCGGATAACAGAAATTCTAATGCTTTGTGGTCAGTGTATACTTTCGTTTTCTTCCGAATAGGAAGTATCGAAAACGTTGGAAGCTCCATACAATGGCCAATGCTTCCAGCTCCGTGACTGTATAGTTTTTCTCGCTTTTTGTGAGTACACGACTGGCAAATGCAATTGTTCTACATGATCTTAGCCCCGCCTGTTCGTATTCTTGGAATAAAACAACTCCTAAACCTGTTTTCGCGCTGTCAGTGGCCATACAAATTTTTGTGTTAGATCAGGATGAGCTAAAATCGGTGCTGTTGTTAGTGCGTTTTTCACTTTTAAAAATTCTTCATTGGCTTGTTGATCCCATACCCATGGCGTGCTTTTTCCAGTCAATCCACATAGGCGTGGTGTTGCGAGAGAGTCGATCCAAATAAATTTTTTATAGAATCCGGTGAGACCTAGAAATCCTCTGAGAGTTTTCTTATTATATGGAGTACAGATTTCTTTCATTGCCATTAGTTTTTCTGGGTCGGGCATTACCCCTTTCTCTGAAATTATATGTAATAGAAATTTGATCTCTCACCTTCCAAATTTGGATTTTGTTATATTTACTGTGACCCCATGCTCTTTCATGATCTGTAAAAAATGATTTAATGTGTCATTGTGATGTTCCCCAGAGGGTTCTGCTATAATCACATCATCAACATAACAAGTAATTTTTTGTAACATTTCAGGACTGAGTATAGTATTAAATCCCCTAATAAACGCTGCTGATGATATGTTTAAACCAAATGGCAATCGTTTAAACTGGTAACATCCACCGAATACGATAAATGCTGTAAATTTTCTACATTCTGGGCCCAATTCTATTTGCCAGAAACTACTCCATAAATCAATTGATGAAAATATCTTAGCACCGTGGAAGTTTTGTATAAATTCCTCTAATTTTTCTGGGCGATCTGTCTCAGTGATTATGATTGTGTTGATCTGTCTGGAATCAAGCACTAACCTGATGTTCCCATCTCGTTTTTGTACAATATGGAGCGGACTGTTATATGTGGAGGTAGCTGGTTCAATAATATCATCATCTAACAGTTTAGATATCTCCTGGAATACTTTATTCCTGTAGCTTAATGGAATTGTATAGGGTGGCACTCTAAATGGTTTGTGCTGTACTACTTCAAACTTGTACTAAAAGTGTTTAATACTGCCAGTCTTAGGTAAAAATACCTCTGCTTTATCTCGTAAAATACCCTCTAATTCTCTTTTACTGTGTTCCGAAATACCTTGAACTTCTTGCAATTTTTCATCGATTTCTTTATGGACTTCTGACATGAGTTGAGGCGATTCACCCTTTTGTGCATACCATTCTAATTCTTCATCCTCTTTATCTCGCATCATTCTTAATTGTTTGTTAATAGCTGGTATTTCTTCTAATTTTAGCTTTTGCTCAAAGAGAAGTGTGACATTCTCGAATGTTACGCTACCTTACCCCATATCTATTATCGCACGTCTCTCATTTAAAAAATCTGCACCTGTAATCAATTCTACAGTTAGTTTAGGTATAATCACGAAGTTGGCTTCGATCTTTTGACCTTGACACGAAAGAGGTAACCTTGTTTGTCTAGTAACGTCCGCAGCATTGTTTCTAATAGGACCTCTTACTTTAATCTTACGTGTTTTCAGAACTAGCAGTTCCTCATTGGCATTACACTGCATGAATAAATTTTCTGAGATCGCGGTCAGTTCACTTCCGCTATCAATTACAATACTGACCGGATATGCTTTACCATGGCCTTCACAACTGGTTGAATTTGAAAGGGTTGGTTCTGTTCTTCTTTTTCTTGCATCAACGAATCCTCCACTGAATCATACATGAGTCTTTTCAGGACTTTCCACTGTGAATTCGAACTTTCTGTAGGATAAGCTTCGACTGCTACTTCTCTCTCTTTTATTTCCTCTTCTCTCTTTCTTCCTTCATTTACGCTTTCTTCAACATCCACTACTTTTTTTCTCATCCTCGTCTATCTTCTCCTTCTTCGTCGCTACTTCCACATAATCGCTTCTAAATGCTCTAATTATCGCTTCATAACTTCCTTCATTATATATGTTGGGTTGTTTGCCCACTAGTAACTTATTTTCAACTTCTGTCGACTGTGCATTATACTCATTGAATTCGATTTCCCTGGTTTCCATCTCAAATAGCTCTGCAATACTCATTACTTCGTCCATTCCTCCTACATTCGTTGTGCATGCCTCTGGTAATTCATCTTCCTCGTCAGTATTCTCCCAATTAATTTCGTCCCAACATGATATTGTTATTTTCCTGTCTTCATTTTCATAGGGCCCCTGCGGTTTTGTTTCTTCCTTCTTCTCTTCTCGTGATAAGGTATTATTTACTTCCCTGTTTAAGGTGCTGCAATTGTCCAGGGTCGGTGCGTCATTCTCTTTGGCATGGCGCTTAGCTGTCAATTCGAAAGTTTTTCGGTGTTTTGTAGTCTTACCTCCACCTCTTCAGTCTGTATTCTCTTTTCTTGCTCCGCTTGTTGATATTGGTTTCTTTGTTGATAATTTGTCGGTCTATTGGTTCTCCAATACCCGTTCCGGTTGTCGTTATTCCCTCTGTAACAGTTGTTGCCGTTCTTGGGTGAATTATAGCAATTGCCATATTCTGTTCTAAATTCATAACCGTTTTTTTTGTTGAAATCTGTTGTCGTTTCTTGGTGCGAAGTTATCACGTGGTTTGTAATTATTGTTTCTTCGTACTGTGTCTTGTGGATTCCACTGCGTTTTGCTTTCGTTTTCAGGTGCGCTTCGTATTTTTCTTGCGTAATCTTCCGAAAATATGAACTCTAGTTCCCTTAGAATACCTTTAAATGCTTCGACGTCACTGCCTCCGTGACCTACTAATGATGGCTGGAATTTCAATGGCAACTTCATCGCGCATTATTTAATCAACTCTCCGTCACTGTATGGTACATCTAAGCGTTGATTTTTCTTTGGCATTACTTCGAAAAATTTCACGGGACTCTTCTCTCCTGAATTTTCAAAATATGGGTTCCGTAATAATTCGTACTACACTCTGTTCTGTGCTTCGCTGGACCAATATCGTGAGAGAAACTTCTCTCTGAAATCTTCGTACGATCGGCATGTCGCTGCAACATTCTGCATGGTTTCCGCGACTGTTCCTGACATGTGTGCACATATAAAGTCTAATTTGTGTGCTAGCGTCCAGTGTTCTGGTAATCCTACTCGGAATTGATCAATAAAAGTTCGTGGATGTAATGAGTTTCCTTCTCGAAAGTGTCGAAATTTTCTGACTGTGAGGAAATGATCGTTGTCGTACTTCGTCATAGTTCCATATTAAATTCGCGATTCTTCGCCACTTTTGTTTCTGATCATTTCTCCCGTCGTTCTTTACGGTTTTGTTAGATCCATTGGATATTGTCCACTGTAACTTTGGCCTACCCTTGCGTAATATCGTTGGAGTGGTACGCAATAATTTTCTTCCATCGGTTGTGAACGTGTAGCTGAATGCATTGCACTGTACTCTTCTCGACCTGGCTTTCCATTGTCACGTATTGGTTCGGTATCTTGTCTGGCTAACCTTGCCGCTTCATTGCACGATCCAAACTGTCTTGAAACATACATTAGTGGTTCTGCATGTGTTTTTGGTGCCGTTTGTTCCTCAAGAATTTCGAAACGTGTTTGTTGCGGTGCAGGCTGTCTGATGTCACGTATGTTACTTTCCACCTGTGATTGGAATCGCAAATGCATGATATCTTCGTTAATTGCTTGTTTTTCTGGTGCTGGTACAGATACGGATGTGGTTGCAGACTCAGTGCTTGTTCGATCCTGTTCACTACACTCTTCAATAGTTTGCAACAACTCTGTTCGCAATTTCTGAAATAGTTGCTTCGTTTGCGCTTCTATTTTGACTATGCGATTATCATATCTTTTCAGCGCTGCTTTTGTGATACGTTTGTGTAACACACTGTTTTCAACAATTTTACGCGCTGTACCTGCTGCTTGTCTAGTTAAAAAAAAATGGCTCTGAGCACTATGGGACTTAACATCTATGTTCATCAGTCCCCTAGAACTTAGAACTTCTTAAACCTATCTAACCTAAGGACATCACACAACACCCAGCCATCACGAGGCAGAGAAAATCCGTGACCCCGCCGGGAATCGAACCCGGGAACCCGGGCGTGGGAAGCGAGAACGCTACCGGACGACCACGAGATGCGGGCTGCTTGTCTAGTACTTGCGTTTATCTGTTTCTCTAGTTTCTTGAATTCTCCCTGGGTGTTGATACGTAATGTTTTGATCTCGTTCTGAATGTCATTACGCAATGTTTGTACGCCCGCTTGTACCTTGTCAATGTCTGTTCTCAGTTGATTGTGACCTGTTACTAAGTTTCGTATCACTTCTCGAGATTCTTTTGCCTCGTCTTCAATATGACTTAGGTGTAATTGAATTTTTATGTTTTGTTCTTTAATCTCACGCATTTGTCTCGTGGTTTCTACATTCTGAATTTGAATTTGATTCGCTATTTCTTTATTTTCCCTTGTCATGGTTTCCGTAATTTGTTGTAATAATTTTGCCAGATTGGTGGGTCCTATAGTGTTTTCTTCCGACGTCCTACGCTCTGTGTTTTCGCCCAATGTTGGTTTGCAACCGATTGCATTGAACTGTGCGGTGACACGTTTCTGCTCGAATTCCTTGTACTCTGTGGTGAGGGACCTCTGATTACTTGTACTATGGGTTCTACGTATTCAAGATTCAAGTTAGAATCCTCATCGACTGTCTCTCTACTTTCCTGCTCCTCTGTCGTATGCTGACCTACGTTTTCTATGCCTTGGCGTACATTATCCTCGTTATGGTGCGTTATCTGTCCTATTTCTCGCGATACTGCATCGTCTGTTGTACTGTCCTCTATTTTCTATCCATCTTCATGCTGGGTCTCTACCTCAATTCGGTCAAAGTCTCGATCTGTCATTACTAATCTTTCCGAATCCCTTATTTTCTGTTTTAAAGCAATTCACGCGCCCTACTTCGCGTCAACATGCGCTCATACGATCTCACGCGTTTCATAAACTTTTTGCTTACACGACTTGACACTTATTATACCTAAGACTGACAATCCATTCACCTATTTGTTGGGTAAGAACCAACTTGTCAACGATGTATCCGCCACCTGTGCGTTTGCATTGGAGAGAAAACTCAATTCTAACAATATTACAATTCGTAACTTAATTATGCTATTGTCTCTGCTAGAATGTCTCACTTTCTATTGAATACTTTCTTACTGTCTATCGCTGCAGCTACTGTTTTCAACTATTTATGCCTCTCAAAAAAAGTATTATGAAAATTTTTTAACAGGATATTTTTCTGACCTAGTTGGGCATGTGGTCGACCTTTAATCATGGTATTTTACCATCCTGGCAGGGTCGCCATTCTCTAACATTCTGCATGGTGTCTGTTTGTTCTAAGTTGTGTCTTCCTACCACTTTCGCGCAACGACGCTCTGAGTGTGTTTTTTAGGAAATTGACTAGTTTGAACCTGGGACCTGTTGCGGGTAAAGAGACGCCAGACCACACATGACATGTAGAGTTCAGAAGAGTTCAGTGAGACTAGCGATGATATAACCAAATACTTCATGATTTCAGCGTCAGCTCCACTGCACTCCCTGTAAAGGAATCTTAATACGAACTAAATTTAGTGGAAGTGGTTCAAGGCTTTCCTATTTTTAGTTAGCTGGTAAAATAACGTCGAAAAAGCAGTTAAGTTTACCATCAGAAATTTTATTCTACTCACAAAACATTGTTTATAAATTGCACTATTGATAAAAGGAAATGTTTTAATACAGGATGATAAAAACCAACTGCGTTCAACAAAAATGTGAACGAATATTCCCTGAATGGGTTTCCAAGTTATACAATGGCTCGAAGGATGACCTATGCCATATCACATCTATAATCTAGGTTTAAATTAAGTTTCACAAAAGAGAAAACTATCAAAATGGTCTACAGTGACCCTCAATTATATTTAATTACTTATCTAACTTGTCGTAAATTACAGTGGCTGATGTGGTTTCTCAATAATTATATAACAGAAAAATCATCGCGTTTCAGATTTTTACTTCAAGTAGCAAATGTGAACACCATGAGATTTAATTGACGATCGACACTAGTATTACGTAAAAAAGGGGGTGTAACAGATGAGACTTCTGCAGTTCTAAGTGAAACCTTATGCACTAAAAAATGTGGCATCGCGTGCGTCTGTTTCACAGTGGGAAGGTATGGCATGCATTTGGGCATTCTTGTGTTAGTCTGTGGAATTCCATTTGCTCACTCGTTAATTGTATTACTTTGGTTAATTTAATGTCACGATTTATTCAGAGCTATGTGACATAGTGCTGCATTTGCTTATCATGTCAGGGTTTTCATGGAACGTGTTGGATTTGCCTGACACCTTACAAAAGCAGACCAAAAACCAACCCAGAGTCTCATTTCCTTAGAAACACTGTATCTACCTCCTTAGCCTGACACCCGAATCATTTTGCATTTTCTCCCACCATCCTCACCTTGACTTCAGTCGCCATCTCAACCCCCACACGTAGCCATTCGCGTGTCGAAGGCGGATGACCTATAATTCCACCAGTCCCTCCAGTCCGAGTGTGACATTCAAAGTAAGTGTGTAGCGACCCATGTCACGTTGCGACAATGTACAGTATATACGGAATTGACTGAAATTGCTTTCCTGAGTCATGCTTGTCTGTTACCCCCTTTACACTTTCACCCTTACTGGCCAGTCACTTTCAGAACAGAATATACTTACTTTAACTTGCCATTTCCTGCTAACACTCATAGTAGTTACGGTAAGGCGCTGCTCCCTGTGACTCTCTCAAATCTCTCTTCACCATGAACTATTACTAAACATCGGCCACCTAGTGAAAATCATTCGAGTTTGAAAACAGCATGAACGGCCCGGACTAAGGGAAGACTGTGGCCCTGAAGTTGGAAAATACCCCCATTTTTCAGACACCGGAAAAACTGGCGCTGACATTCACATTGGATACCAGTACGTGTCAATGGGCGCTTCGTGGAAATGGTATGTTATGAGCAATTGCTCCAGCAAGGATTTCGAAATCAAATTAAATTGTCTCAGCGTCGACAGTGCTTTCAGCACCAAGGACGGGTGTGCTGCGGGGGGGAAGAAGGGAGGGGAGAGGTAAACGGCTGTCCAGTCAACTCACAGTTGTAGTTCGCCGACCTATGGCTTTACTGGAGAGTGAATCCCAGCTATTTGCCTTGTGGAAAAGGACGAGGAGGAGCAAGTCTACAGAGAATACCAGAGAAACAGGTTCTGCTGTTTTAAAGCGCCAACGTCTGTCGCCGGCTTCCTGCAGGCTTTAGCGGATTTTACTGCAACCACTCGCACTGCCAGCCACTTACGAGCGTCTCAGAGCTGACTGACTTCAAGTCGTCGCTGTAAGGAATTTGCAGACAGATTAATTCTGGCATGGTTTCCTGGGTATTTCAAAACTGCAAAAATCTTGTTTTGTAGCTGTGACACAATTTTTTTTCCGCTTACGCGCTTTTCAATCGTACACTTTCATTTTACATTTTACAGTCACTAACAGCATAAAAACATGTGTTTCAGACTAGCTTGAGCTTCTTCTAAACCGTAATGAGCATGGAAGAACAGTTTTTAAACTGGATGAGGAACTGGTACATTATTTACCTCCATTGTTAACGTTACCCCCTTAGACGCACATTAGGGCTAGTGTTGAAGGTCGCGAGCTCTATCTTCTTATTTCGTGTTTTCTAATGAAAATCTCGTGCTTGTACTCTTGTTAACTTTACTATTAAAGAGATCGCCTAAAGTTTTTTTTATTGGCCCTGTGCGCAAGAAATAGCTTACTTGGTCTTTCTGCTGCCAATGCTTGATCTGCTGCATTCCATTATTTAACAAAAACATAAAAAACCTATTACTCATGCTGAGTGCAATGCATGTTCTGTATGGCGGCTCCTGCTGTTGCTGAGGCCGCTGCTGCTTACTACAACTACATATAATTCAAGAGAAAGGGTTTGGTCAACTCTAAACTCGATAAATGATAACCCAAACAAGTAATTCCTTTTTTCAAAAACTATATTCTGAAAGCGATTCTTTCTCGTTCAATCAACAAAACGCTAGAAGCTCTTTGATCAATCGCTTCGTATGTAAATCTGCCTCCAGTGGCATTAAAGCAATATTACAAATTAAACTCTTGGGACAGATTGAAATACGTCTCAATTAAATACATAGTGAAACAATTCCCTGACAATTACAAAAGAAATCATTGACAAAAATCAATACTTCATCTATTCGCCTAACAATGGTTTCCCTTAAGAATTCAACTCCTATCATTATCAAAATTACCGTCTGCTGCTACGCACATACACAAACCCTTTTCTTTAAATTAATAAGCGCGCTGCAAATTATACAAAATATCAACTCAATACCAAATCCTGTGTCGCTGCTGGCGGACACGGCAGTGTGGCAGCTCGGCGACGACCCCTCGCCCAACACACGTGCGCTCCACAGCAGGCGGGCTCCTACACTGGCTTCAAAACTGCCACTAGTTAATCCGTGCGCTGCGAAGCGCGACAACAATACCTTAGATTCCAGAGCTTGTGTATGCGTTCTGTAACCAACCTTTAAATCCTAAGAAAGTATTGCCAACGCTCAGTGTGTGTGCTTAAATAATTGCAGTTAATCTGGTAAGCGGAATCGATTCGAGTCTGTCACACCACCCTGTCCCGCGAGACAGCGTGGTGGTGTTAAGCTACACGAGAAGATGGCAGTAAATACGACTATAAACCTTCTGTTGGAACGCTTACATTTACTATTGCAGTGGAGGACGTTTGCGCTGGATGGATATTTGGACTGGATAAGGGAGTGTGAATAGTTATGTTTAAATGATGAAGGTTGGTGGAGGATTGCATCAGATTAATTTTGGCGTCGAATGGAGACCGGAGGATTACGTATATTTTTACAGTGGAGTGGCTGGACTACTTTTATTAGTCCAGAGGAATGGTCAACGTGTATACTTATTATCTACATCTACATCTACGTGATTACTCTGCTGTTCACAATGAAGTGCGTGGCAGAGCGTTCAATGAACCACCTTCAAGTTGTCGCTCTACCGTTCCACTCTCGAACGACACGCGGGAAAAACGAGGACTTACATTTTTCTGTGCGAGCCCTGATGTCTCTTATTTTATCGTGATGATCATTTCTGCCTATGTAGGTGGATGCCAACAGAATCTTTTCGCAATCGGAAGAGAAAAATGGTGATTGAGATTTCATGAGAAGACCCCGTCGCAACGGAAAACACCTTTGTTTTAATGATTGCCACTCCAGTTCACGTATCATGTCTGTGACACTATCTCCCCTATTTCGCGATAATACAAAATGAGTTGCCCTTCTTTGTCCTTTTTCGATGTCACCCGTTAGTCCCACTTGATGCGGATCCCACACCGCAGAGCAATACTCCAGGATGGGGCGGACAAGCGTGGTGTAAGCAGTCTCTTTAGTAGACCTGTTGCACTTTCTAAGTGTTGTGCCCATGAATCGCAGTCTTTGCTTTGCTCTATCCACAATATTATCTATGTGATCGTTCCAGTTTAGGTTATTTGTAACTGTAATCCCTAAGTATTTAGTTGAATTTACAGCCTTCAGATTTGCGTGACTTATCGCGTAATCGAAATTTAGCTGATTTCTTTTAGTACTCATGAGAATAACTTCACACTTTTCCTTATTCAGGGTCAACTGCCACTTTTCGCACCATACAGATATCTTATCTAAATCGTTTTGCAAGTCGTTTTGATCATCTGATGACTTTACAAGACGGTAAATGACAGCATCATCTGCAAACAATCTAAGACGGCTACTCAGATTGCCTCCTGTGCCTTTAAGCGTTAATTTTACTTTCCATTTACAAACGAAGAAGGCCCAGTGGTACCGACCTGCCGCTGTGTCACCCTCAGCCCTGAGGCGTCCCTGGGTGCGGATACGGAGGGGCACGTGGTCAGCACACCGCTCTCGCGGCCGTTGTCAAGTTTCGTGACTGGTGGCGCTCTTCTCAATCAAGTAGCTCCTCAGTTAGCCTCACGAGGGCTGAGTGTACTCCGCTTGCCAAAAGCACTCGACAGACCCGGACGGTGACCGATCCAGGTGCTGGCCAAGCCTGATAGAGGAACCGGTGTTACCGTTGTTGCAAGGTTGTTGGCTACTATCCGTTTAACTGTCCTGTATCTTAACTTTTCTGTAGGCCGTAGTTACTGCTTCCATCTGATGCTCATTTAAGGTAACTCGCAACATGGTACTATCTTTCATACACTACTGGCCATTAAAATTGCTACACCAATAAGGAATGCAGACGATAAACGGGTATTCATTGGACAAATATACTTTACTAGAACTGACATGTGATTACATTTTCACGCAATTTGGGTGCATAGATCCTGAGAAACCAGTACCCAGTACAACCACCCCTGGGCGTAATAACAGCCTTGATACGCCTGGGCATAGAGTCAAACAGAGCTTGGATGGCGTGTATAGGTATAGCTGCCCATGCAGTTTCAACACGATACCACAGTTCATCAATAGTAGTGACTGGCGTATTGTGACGAGCCAGTTGCTCGGCCACCATTGACCAGACGCTTTCAATTGGTGAGAGATCTGGAGAATGTGCTGGCCAGGGCAGCAGTCGAACATTTTCTGTATCCAGAAAGGCTCGTACAGGACCTGCAACATGCGGTCGTGCATTATCCTGCTGAAATGTAGGGTTTCGCAGGGATCGAATGAAGGGTAGAGGCACGGGTCGTAACACATCTGAAACGTAACGTCCACTGTTCAAAGTGCCGTCAATGCGAACAAGAGGTGACCGAGACGTGTAACCAATGGCACCCCATACCATCACGCCGGGTGATACGCCAGTATGGCGATGACAAATACACGCTTCCAATGTGCGTTCACCGCGATGTCGCCAAACACGGATGCGACCATCATGATGCTGTAAACAGAACCTGGATTCATCCGAAAAAATTGCGTTTTGCCATTCGTGCACCCAGGTTCGTCGTTGAGTGCACCATCGCAGGCGCTCCTGTCTGTGATGCAGCGTCAAGGGTAACCGCAGCCATGGTCTCCGAGCTGATAGTCCATGCTGCTGAAAACGTCGTCGAACTGTTCGTGCAGATGGTTGTCTTGCAGACGTCCCCATCTGTTGACTCAGGGATCGAGACGTGGCTGCACGATCCGTTACCGCCATGCGGATAAGATGCCTGTCATCTCGACTGCTAGTGATGCCAACTCGAGCAGCAATGTCGCGATACGATAAACCACAAGCGCGATAGGCTACAATCCGACCTTTATCAAAGTCGGAAACGTGATGGTACGCATTTCTCCTCCTTACACGAGGCATCACAACAACGTGTCACCAGACAACGCCGGTCAACTGCTGTTTGTGTATGAGAAATCGTTTGGAAACTATCCTCATGTCAGCACGTTGTAGGTGTCGCCACCGTTTCCAACCTTGTGTGAATGCTCTGAAAAGCTAATCATTTGCATATCACAGCATCTTCTTCCTGTCGGTTAAATTTCGCGTCTGTAGCACGTCATCTTCGTGGTGCAGCAATTTTAATGGCCAGTAGTGTATTCAGCATATTAATTAAGGGAATACAATAGGACGTTTAATTTCATCACTCAATCAATCTCTCAGTTTTATCTTCCCAAGATATATTAAATTTTGTAAATGGGATGTTTTTCTGGAAATAATGGAATATTTTAGCATATGACCCAAAAGATTTATTCGATAATCAGATTATTAGTGGACCAACTCCAGGCAAGGCAATAGTGTTCAACTATTAACATATTGATGCGATCTACGTTACACGAACGTTTAACGAACTATTTTAACGCACGAGTTCTAGACACTGCTGTGAGTTGGATGGAATGGTCAAAGGAAACAGAAATTCGGGAAACTAATCCGACATTCTTACACTCGCTCAGTCAACAACAATCACACAATAAATGTTGTGCTACTACAGTTAGAAACCACCACAATATCCAATTCAGCAGAGGGTATCTGGGCTAAGAGATGGAACGTGAATTCATCAACACGTGGGCGCATAAGGAACGAGGCATACAAAGAGAATCCGCGTTATAACTTCGTCGAAATTTGCGGAAACTGTCAAGCATACAAATGATCCATGAACTCTGAAGGGATGGCTATTTACCGGATATTTAATGAAAGGATGATTCAAATGTGATCAAGTACCAAAAGTCGGGAAAAAACTTTTAACTGGTCAGTTGCCGAAACACTAAATAATTTGGTTAAGTGAAGATATTCCACATAATGGATCGACTGGATAATGCAGTATATTTTTACTCTGCTCACCTGCGGTTCAAACCCTGAACCGCACAATGGAAAACCATCAATTTACAATGTAAAATTAAGTAAGATTTAAAAATGAGTTCTATGCAATACTCACGCACTGAAGGTGCACAAATTTACTATGGGTTACCAAAGAATGAGCTTAGATTCTATCGTCAAACACGTGGCAAAGCCGCCGACTTTCAAGTTACAAACTTACGAACGCACTACATTCAAACTCGCGGTTCTCACAACTCAGTCTAATAGCTTTACTCTATATTTTAGAATGAATACATTACCATACCGGTCTCAGAAATCATTTTTTTCTACTACACGTGGAACGCACGCAATACATGTTCACACTGTTCTTACCAAAGCTCAGAAAATGATATTGACTAATATAATTACCCTTGATTCCAAAAGAAACTGCAATGAAAAGACTGAAAATTCGCACCCTAAATATTTCAGATTCCACCATCCATGTCCTCCCCACAGATCAGCCTGTACTTCCAAACCTCAGCCGAACATTCCTTACGTCTTATCTGCCAACCTAACTCTGTTGTGTGTTACTGTACCAGCTCTAAAGACCAAGCTAGACCCCTCTCTTATTTTCTGCTTCCCAAAAGCTACTGGCAGAACTAGAGGAGCAGACGAAATAGGATCAGCAGACAGCTATGGGCTACTCTCACTAAAACTGTCATTCACTCTTTTCAGTTATGCACAACATGTTAAATGATGGATCAAGTATGTGGGAGTGATTCAGTTGCCCATTTACTTGTAACACAATAAAGAAAATAAAAGGCACATCCATGTAAACAACACACTTCCTTTCGAGAGGCTAGTGGCACAGAAGCAACAGATACCATAACACGAGGGATATTCGGAAAGTAAGTTTCGATCGGTCAAGAAATGGAAACCACTGTGAAAATCTAATAAAGCTTTGCACATGTATGTTCGACAGTGTCTCTAGTATGCCTGTCGCTTACATCACTTCGTTCTTTTCAGTTCTGAGCGAATGGTGAGCACATAAAGATGCGTAGAAAATAGTGTCTCCCGCCATGTATGAGGTCCTGGTGACAGATTTCGCCTGATGTTATGCAGCCCACATTACAGAACTGTCATACGATACCTGCTTTGTGACCATTCTCGGTTGCAATTTGCAGGGGCAATGAAAACGCTCCTGCAGCGTTTTCGATGGGAAGTGTTTGA
The DNA here is from genome assembly GCF_021461385.2 of Schistocerca piceifrons. Taxonomy (NCBI): domain Eukaryota; kingdom Metazoa; phylum Arthropoda; class Insecta; order Orthoptera; family Acrididae; genus Schistocerca; species Schistocerca piceifrons. Next base: position 346,669,360 of record NC_060143.1, on the reverse strand, counting down.
TCACCCGCATTACAGCCCATAATTATTCCGAGAGAATAATATTTTGTATTCTAGTATCTTTAAATTCGTAGTAATTTCGTCAATTTAACTCGCCCAGTTCTTATTAAAAGCTGTTAAATATGTAGAGCTAAAACATGTGGAGTTTCTGCCTCCTCATGTGTCACAACAAGAACAGCAGAAAATGACAGAAACTGACTGTAGTGGTCTCTAGTGCACATTCCGTCATGTGATTTTAAAAACGGTGTCGGTGCCACACTGCCGACTGTTAACGAAGGTGTGTGCCTACGGAATAGGTTTCCATGTATGTAAGTGGCGAGGAGACTTGCTAAGTAACAGAACACAGCATGTTGTCCTCAACGGCAAGTGTTCATCAGAGACAAGGGTATCGTCGTGAGTGCCCCATGATCATCCAAAACTAAAAATAATAAATTTAAATGCGAACACGACTGTGTGTATTGAAATAAGTTATAATATTATAAATATCGCTGGTTTTCTGGAAATATGTACTACAAATTTTAATACGTAATAGAATGAGCATTTAAGGACTGTAGTAGGAAAGGCGAATGGTCAACATCGGTTTATTGGAGGAGTTAGAGGAAAATGTGGTTTGTCTGTAAAGGACGTCGCATATAGGATACTAGTGCAACCCATTATTGAGTACATCTGCATCTACATGGACACTCCGCAAATCACATTTAAGTGCCTGGCACAGGGTTCATCGAACCACCTTCACAATTCTCTATTCTTCCAATCTCGTATAGCGTGCGGAAACAATGAACACCTATATCTTTCCATACGAGCTCTGATTTCCCTTATTTTATCGTGGTGATCGTTCCTCCCTATGTAGGTCGGTGTCAACAAAATGTTTTCGCATTCGGAGGAGAAAGTTGGTGTTTGGAATTTCGTGAGTGGATTCCGCCACAACGAAAAACGCCTTTCTTTTAATGATTGCCAGCCCAAATCCTGTGTTATTTCTGTGACACTCTCTCCCCTATAGCGTGATAATACAAAACGAGCTGCCTTTCTTTGAACTTTTTCGATGTTCTCCATCAGTTCTATCTGGTAAGGATCCCACAATGCGCAGCAGTATTCTAAAAGAGGACGGACAAGCGTAGTGTAGGCAGTCTCCTTAGTAGGTCTATTACATTTTCTAAGAGTCCTGCCAATGAAACGCAGTCTTAAGTTAGTCTTCCCCACAACATTTTCGATGTGTTCCTTCCAATTTAAGTTGTTCGTAATTGTAATAACTAGTTACGTAGTTGAATTTACGTCCTTTAGATTAGACTGATTTATTGTGTAACTGAAGTTTAACGAATTCCTTTTAGCACTCAAGTGGATGACCTCACACTTTTCGTTGTTTAGGATCAACTGCCAATTTTCGCACCATTCAGATATCGTTTCTAAATCGTTTTGCAATTTGTTTTGATGTTCTGATGAATTTATTAGTCGATAAACGACAGCGTCATCTGCAAACAACCTAAGACGGCTGCTCAGATTGTCTCCCAAATGGTTTGTATAGATAAGGAACAGCAAAGAGCCTATAACACTTGGGAACACCAGATATCTCTTCTGTTTTACTAGATGACTGTCCATCAGTTACTACGAACTGTGACCCCTGTGACAGGAAATTACAAATCCAGTCCCATAATTGAGGCGATATTTCATAAGCTGCTTGTATGGTACAGTGTGAAAAGCCTTCCGGAAATCCAGAAATACGGAATCGATCTTAAATCCCTTGTTAGTAGCAGTCAACACTTCATGTGAATAAAGAGCTAGTTGTGTTTCACAGGAACGATGTTTTCTAAACCCAGCTGCCTGTGTGTCAATAGACAGTTTTCTTCGAGGTAATTCATAATGTTCGAACACAATATATGTTCCAAAATCCTGCTGCATATCGACGTAAACGATATGGGCCTGTAATTAAGTGGATTACTCCTACTACCTTTCTTGAATAGTGGTGTGGCCTGTGCAACTTTCCACTACTGTTCGAGTGTTTGGCATCCGCACCAGGTCGCATTAAAGGAAGACATCGAAGCAATTCAGAGGCGGGCTACTAGATTTGTTACCAGTAGGTTCGATTAACAAGCAAGTGTTACGGTGATCCTCCGGAAACTCAACTGGGAATCACTATATGGAAGCCGACGTTCTTCTTGAGGAGTGTTATTGAGAAAAGTTAGAGGATCGGCATTTGAAGCTGACTGCAGAACGATTCTACTGCCCCCAACGTACATTTCGCGTAAGGACCATTAAGATAAGATTCGAGAGATTGGGACTCACATGCAGGAACATGGATAGTCGTCCTCCCTAGCTCAATTTTGGAGTGGAACAGCAAAGGAAATAACTAGTAGTGATGCTGGGTACCCTCCACCATGCACCGCACCGTGGCTGGCGAAGTATGCTCGCCGAAGTAGATTGAAACACGAACCAGCAAACATGTATTCCTAGGTATACTGTACTCAAGATACAACACTCTCCCGACCGTTTTCATCATGATTTCTTAATCATATTCATAGGCAACACAGCACGATCCCAGACGTATTTATGTCAAAACTGGGATGGGGAAAGCAACAGCCCACAGATGAAGCTGAGGGTCGGGATGGCTCAGCAGCCAGATGGCCGGCAACAGATGCCGCCACTAATTCTCTTGCCTGCAGATTAGGAGCCGCAGGGCGGCGTGGAGTGGATTAAGCCCTCACTCTGAGTGTAGGCGGGACGAGAAATTGCACGGCCCGCTCCAGCTTCTGCTGCCGCCCAAGGCTATTAAATGCTAGCTTCGTCTCCAGGCAGTTTTCTTCTGCAAAACAGAAAATAAAAACTTAAATTGATCCACGCTATATGGATTTAATTGAGGGCTGCGACTGTCTTGTAAGATTATTATGAAATAATATATACTACAAAAGTCACTTGTTACTAACGATTGCAAGGTGTCAGGCATATACAACACCTTCCATGAAAACCCTGACATGATAAGCAAATCCAGTAGTATGTCACATAGCTCCGAATAAATCGTGATATTAAATTAACCAAAGTAATACGAGTAACGAGTGAGCAAATGGAATACCACAGACTAACACAAGAATGCCTAAATACATGTCATACCTTCCCACCGTGAGACAGACGCAGTTCCGAGGGGAGAAACGAGAACAGAAGCCCAGAGCAGAACCGTGTTAAGCGAGAAGGCCCTACGATAAGGGATGGACACCCATGTCGCCAGCTAACCGCTATGACTACACCACCCGCAAGTTTCTAGCGTGAGACTTTTTCGCGTCTCTGTTACGTTAGGACCACCCCCCAGCCCATGTTGAAAGATAGAGCCCTCCAGAATAACAGTATAGATCTTACGATAACGCTAAAAGGACCACACCAGCTGCAAGTTTTAGTGTGAGACTTTTTCGCTTCTCTGTTACGTTGCAAACTTTAAAAACATTGCCCCACCACGAAAAGTATAACGTTTCTCATTGGATAGACAGAATTTTTGTAGGCGGAGCTTAAGGTTAACATTGAAACCCTGATTGGTCAGATGAAAACACAGCCAGATACTTTTTTTAACCAACTTCGGTAAATTGCAGTAAGGAGAAGTTAGAGGAGAGTTGCTTCCGAGACAGCGAGGTGAGCGGAGCTGTACTGCCCGCCGCCCCCTGACGAACACCGACAAGGTAATGAACGCACGCGATGCCGCATTTTTGAGCGCATAAGGCTTCACTCACAACTGCAGAAGTCTCATCTGTTATATCCCCTTTTCGCGTAATACTAGTGTCGAGAGTCAATTAAATCTCATGGTGTTCACATTTGCCACTTGTAAAAAACTCGAAACGCGATGATTTTTCTGTTATATAGTTATTGAGAAGCCACATCAGCCACTGTAATTTAAGACAAGTTAGATAAGTAATTAAAGATAATTGAGGGTCACTGTAGACCATTTTGATAGTTTTCTCTTTTGTGAAACTTAATTTAAACCTAGATTATAGATGTAATATGGCATAGGTCATCCTTTGATCCATTGTAGAACTTGGAAACCCATTCAGGGAATATTCGTTCACATTTTTGTTGAACGCAGTTAGTTTTTACCATCCTGTATTAAAACATTTCCTTTTATCAATAGTGCAATTTATAAACAATGTTTTGTGAGTAGAATAAAATTTCCAATGGTAAACTTAACTGCTTTTTCGACGTTATTTTACCAGCTAACTAAAAATAGGAAAGCCTTGAACCCCTTCCACTAAATTTAGTTAGTATTAAGATTCCTTTACAGGGAGTGCAGTAGAGCTGACGCTGAAATCATGAAGTATTTGGTTATATCATCGCTAGTCTCACTGAACTCTTCTGAATTCTACATGCCATGTGTGGTCTGACGTCTCCTTACCAGCAACAGGTCCCAGGTTCAAACTAGTCAATTCCCTAAAAAACAAACACAGAGTGTCATTGCGCGAAAGTGGTAGGGAGACACGACATAGAACAAACAGACACCACGCAGAATGTTTAGAAAGTGGCGGCCCTGCCAGGATGGTAAAATACCATGATTGAAGGTCGACCACATACCTAACTAGGTCAGAAAAATATCCTGTTGAAAAATTTTCGTTGTAAAAAATTTTTTTTCCTAAAGTTTTAAATACTCCAAAACAGTAGTTGCAGCGATAGATAGTAAGAAAGTGTCACAGACAATAGCATAATTAAGTTGTGAATTTTAATATTGTTAGAATTAAGTTTTCTTCTCAATGCAAGTGCACAGGTGGCGGATACATCTTTGACAAGTTGGTTCTGACCCAACAAGTAAGTGAATGGATTGTCAGTCTTGGTAGTGTCAATTCGTGTGTGCAAAAAGTTTATGAAACGCGTGAGATCGTATGAGCGCATGTTGACGCGAAGTAGGGCGCGTGAATTGCTTTTAAAACAGAAAATAAGGGATTCGGAAATATTAGCAATGGCAGATCGAGACCTTGACCGAATTGAGGTAGAGACCCAGCATTAAAATGGGCAGAGAATAGAGGACAGTACAACAGACGATGCGGTATCGCGAGAAATAGGCCATATAACGCACCATAACGAGGATAATGTACGTCAAGGCACAGAAAACCTAGGTCAGCATACGGCAGAGGAGCAGGAAAGTAGAGAGACAGTCGATGAGGATTCTAACTTGCGTCTTGAATACGTAGAACCCATAGTACAAGTAATCAGAGCTCCCTCACCACAGAGTACAAGGAATGCGAGCAGAAACGTGTCACAGCACAGTTCAATGCAATCGGTTGCGAACCAACACTTGGGCGAAAACACAGAGCGTAGGACGTCGGAAGAAAACGCAATAGGACCCACCAATCTGGCAGAATTATTACAACAAATTACTGAAACCATGACAAGGGAAAATAAAGACATAGCGAACCAAATTCAAATTCAGAATGCAGAAACCACGAGACAAATGCGTGAGATTAAAGAACAAAACAAAAAAATTCAGTTACACCTAAGTCATATTGAAGACGCGGCAAAAGAATCTCGAGAAGTGATAAGAAACTTAATAACAGGTTACAGTCAATTGAGAACAGACATTGACAAGGTACAAGTGGACGTACAAACATTGCGTAACGACACTCAGGACGAGATCAAAACATTACGTAACAACACCCAGGGAGAAGTCAAGAAACTAGAGAAACAGATAAACGTAATTACTAGACAAGCAGCAGGTACAGCGCGTGAAATTGTTGAAAACAGTGTGCTACACAAACGTATCCCAAAAGCAGCGCTGAAAAGATATGATAACCGCATAGTCAAAATAGAAGCGCAAACGAAGTGACAATTTCAGAAATTGCCAACAGAGTTGTTACAAACCATTGAAGAGCGTAGTGAACAACTCCGAACAAGCACTGAGTCTGCAACCACATACGTATCTGTAACAGCACCGGAAAAACAAGCTATTAACGAAGATATTACGCATTTGCGTTTCCAATCACAGGCGGAAAGTAACATACGTGACAATGGAAAGCCAGGTCGCGAAGAGTACAGTGCAATGCATTCAGCTACACGTTCACAACCGATGGAAGAAAATTATTGCGTACCACTCCAACGACACTACGCAAGGGTAGGCGAACGTTACAGTGGACATTATCCAATGGATCTACCACAAACGGAAAGAACGACGGAAGAAATGGTCAGAACAAAAGTGGCGAAGAATCGCGAATTTCATATGGAACTATGAGGAAGTACGACAACGATCATTTCCTCACAGTCAGAAAATTTCGACACTTTCGAGAAGGAAACTCATTACATCCACGAACTTTTATTGATGAATTCCGAGTAGGATTACCAGAACACTGGACGCTAGCACACAAATTAGACTTTATATGTGCACACATGTCAGGAACAGTCGCAGAAACCATGCAGAATGTTGCAGCGACATGCCGATCGTACGAAGATTTCAGAGAGAAGTTTCTCTCACGATATTGGTCCAGCGAAGCACATAACAGAGTGAAGTACGAATTATTACAGAACCCATATTTTGAAAATTCAGGAGAGAAGAGTCCCGTGAAATTTTTCGAAGTAATGGCAAACAAAAATCAATGCTTAGATGTACCATACAGTGATGGAGAGATGATTAAATTATGCGCGAAGAAGCTACCATTGAAATACCAGCCATCATTAGTAGGTCGCGGAGACAATGACGTCGAAGCGTTTAAAGGTATTCTAAGGGAACTAGAGTTCATATTTTCGGAAGATGACGCAAGAAAAAGACGAAGCGCACGTGAAAACGAAAGCAAAAAGCAGTGGAATCCACAAGACACAGTACGAAGAAACTATGATTACGAACCATGTGATAACTCTGCAGCAAGAAACGACAATAGATTTCAACAAAGAACCGGTTATGGATTTAGAAGAGAATATGGCAATAGCTATAATTCACCCAAGAACGGCAACAACTGTTGCAGAGGGAATAACGACAACCGGAACGAGTATTGGATAACCAATAGACCGACAAATTATCAACAAAGAAACCACTACCAACAAGCTGAACAAGGAAAGAGCATACAGATACAAGAGGTCGAGGTAAGACCACCAAACCCCGATAAACGTTCGAATTGACAGCTAAGCGGACATGCCAAAGAGAATGACGCACCGACCCAGCACAATTGCAGCACCTTGAACAGAGAAGTAAAAATCTTATCACGAGAAGAGAAGAAGGTAGAAACAAATCCGCAGGGACCAGATGAAAACGAAGACAAGAAAATAACAATACCGTGTTGGGACGAAATTAATTGGGAGAATACTGACGAGGAAGATGAATGACCAGAGGCATGCACAACGAATGTAGGAGGAAAGGACGAAGTAATGAGTATTGCAGAGCTATTTGAGATGGAAACCAGGGAAAGCGAACTCAGTGAGTATAATGCGCAGTCGACAGAAGTTGAAAATAAGTTACTAGTGGGCACACAACCCAACATATATAATTAAGGAAGTTATGAAGCGATAATTAGAGCATTTAGAAGCGATTATGTGGAAGTAGCGACGAAGAAGGAGAAGATAGACGAGGATGAGAAAAAAAGTAGAGGATGTTGAAGAAAGCGTAAATGAAGGAAGAAAGAGAGAAGAGGAAATAAAAAAGAGAGAAGTAGCAGTCGAAGCTTATCCTACAGAAAGTTCGAATTCACAAGGGAAATTCCTAAAAAGACTCATGTATGATTCAGTGGAGGATTCGTTGATGCAAGAAGAAGAAGAACAGGACCAACCCTTTCAAATTCAACCAATTGTGAAGGCCATGGTAAAGCATATCCCACAAATGTTGTAACTGATAGCGGAAATGAACTGACTGCGATCTCAGAAAATTTATTCATGCAGTGTAATGCCAATGAGGAATTGCCAGTTCTGAAAACGCGTAAGATTAAAGTAAGAGGTCCAATTAGAAACAATGCTGCCGGAGTTACGAGACAAATAAGGTTACCTCTTTCGTGCCAAGGTCAAAAGATCGAAGCCAACTTCGTGATTATACCTAAACTAACTGTTGATTTGATTATAGGTGCAGATTTTTTAAATGAGAGACGAGCGATAATAGATATGGAGAAAGGTAGCGTAACATTCGGGAATGTCACACTTCTCTTTGAGCAAAAGCTAAAATTAGGGGAAATACCAGTTATAAACAAATAATTAAGAATGATGCAAGATAAAGAGGATGAAGAATTAAAATAGTATGCACAATAGGGCGAATCGCCTCAACTCATGTTAGAAGTCCATAAAGAAATCGATGAAAAATTGAAAAAAGTTCAAGGTATTTCGGAACACAGTAAAAGAGAATTAGAGGGTATTTTACGAGATAAAGCAGAGACTGGCAGTATTAAACACTTTCAGTACAAGTTTAAAGATTAATTTAATTACTGGTAAATAATCAGCACAATATTTCAAGATTATGTTGCAGAAAAGATCGTCAGGAGAAAGAAGAATGAAGAGAGAGGAAGATGGGAAAAAGAAAGTAGTTTCAATAATAACACCAATAGTACCATAGATTAAGGTGAAGGGATGAAGCGTAGATAGTCTAACAGCATGAAATACTAACATGCTATACACCACGACACTACACAAAAATAAAAAACGAATTTGAGGTTTCTTGTATAAGTTAAGACTCAAAATATCTTAGAATTGTAAGATGGAAAGGGCGCCGAAATTTGTAAAGGTTTTAAGAAGGCGTAAACCAGTATAGGTACTAGACATATGTCAGATGATTATAAGTAAAACTTTTTGTAAGAACCATTGTAAAAACTCCAGCAAAGACCAGATGCAACGACCCACAAGTTGCAATGCGAGAAGTACCAAGAAAGAAAAGTACGTAATTAGCAAGACACGATTCCTACAAGGCAGAAGCGTCGAGAGAAGGGAAAGGACAGCGAGACCAACAGAAGGCCCTTGTAACTGAAGAGGGCAATAAATTTGACCGCTAGGCGGAACCCTGCTGGAACGAACACGGAGCTGGACAGTGACGGAGCCCTGCAGAGATGGGACGCCAAACACCGAATGCCGGAAAGGTCTCCGAGCGCCCCCACTCAGCGGAGCGAGCAAAAAATGGCCTGACGAGAAGACCGCTTGGGCAAGCCACCACTGGCAAAAAATATGTGTAAAAGTCACACTACCGCTATTATACAGCACGCTAATGAACGAAACTGAAGAAAATGTCCACAAAGCAGAAATGACATGTCCAAACCTTTTATCAAACTGTTACTAGGAGGAGAACTTCAAAGCGACTAGTTATCAATAAATATTTCCATATCCTGCCCAGAGAAGAACCAAGAATCAAGTAAGAAGCAGAGAAAAAGCAGGAAGAACAGATGTTGAAGATTCGCAAGATTGAGACCAAGAAAGAAGATGGGTGAAGAATAGACGACATACCTTCCCAAATCCCTATCCTATTGTCAACTAGTCCTCTGCGAAGTATTACAACGAAAAACGACCGCTTTAAGCGACACATAATGATGACTTTTACGCATACAAAGCCAGTAAACCACGAGATTCTGCACTCACAGCTCCATTCGATTATGGGACCTCCAACACATCAACACACACTTGCAAAACCAACAAGGAACGACGATCGAAGCTGTACATAAAATACTTGCCCACATCCATCTCGCTCAAGTCCATCACCTTCGTGCAAAAACATTCGCCAACCTCATGCTTAAACATGCATAGGATTGTGTGAATGTGTGAAATCAAATTATGTGATGTAGGAATTATGCAAAAGAAACGTGTGAAAAACTAAAAAAGTTAAGCACACCAGACAGCTAATAAACTACAAAATAATAGTCATTGACTACAGACTTAAATAAAAAATAGACTATCGACAAAAATAAGTCATTAGTTCTGAAATGGACAGTATATAAAGAACAAAAGTAAGGCATAATAAACACTAAAACTATATGCCACTTATTTTCTCCTCATAAAAATAAAAGAATAACTATATTTTACTTATTTTCTCCTTATAAAAACAAAGAATAAAAAATTATCTTGTTGGATGTTTCCCTTTTTTTTAACATTGGTACCATTTGTTAGGATAATATCTCAATACTTGTCTACGTATATTTCTCTGTCAAAGCAATTCTTGTGAATAATTCTTATTTGTTGGTGTAACAATGTTGAAATGAGTGTCTAGAATCAAAAACATTTTACTTGTACATGATATTTAGAAAATGTGGTATGAATAGATTTTACTTAATTACTACATTTATAAAAACAGTATTTCTAAGAAAATCGATGTGAAAGACTCCTCACTTTCGATAACAAACTTCTTAAAAAACAAACTTCACACTTAAATAAAGAAAGAAAATAATTAAAAATTAATAATAGGATAAAAATGTTGTTCTCTTGTCATTTTTGATAATAATGTGGAAGAATATAAAAACATAAATTAGTAATACAAAGAATAGAACAGAATAACGTGGCTGAACAGTAGGCAACAAAATTTAGATAAAGAAATAATTTTTGACTGACTTAGACATCGATTCAATCAGTGCCTAACTTCAGTGCAAAAATTAAGTTTGAAGGGTGGTGATATGTAAGGTGTCAGGCAAATCCAACACCTTCCATGAAAACCCTGACATGATAAGCAAATCCAGTAGTATGTCACATAGCTCCGAATAAATCGTGACATTAAATTAACCAAAGCAATACAAGTAACGAGTGAGCAAATGGAATACCACAGACTAACACAAGAATGCCTAAATGCATGTCATACCTTCCCACCGTGAGACAGACGCAGTTCCGAGGGGAGAAGCCCATAGCAGAACCGTGTTAAGCGAGAAGGCCCTACGATAAGGGACGGACACCCACGTCGCCAGCTAACCGCTATGACTACACCACCCGCAAGTTTTTAGTGTGAGACTTTTTCGCGTCTCTGTTACGTTAGGACCACCCCCCAGCCCATGTTGAAAGATAGAGCCCTCCAGAATAACAGTATAGATCTTACGATAACGCTAAAAGGACCACACCAGCTGCAAGTTTTAGCGTGAGACTTTTTCGCGTCTCTGTTACATTAGGACCAGCCCATGTTAAAAGATAGAGCCCTCCAGAATAACAGTATAGATCTTACGATAACGCTAAAAGGACCACACCAGCTGCAAGTTTTAGTGTGAGACTTTTTCGCTTCTCTGTTACGTTGCAAACTTTAAAAACATTGCCCCACCACGAAAAGTATAACGTTTCTCATTGGATAGACAGAATTTTTGTAGGCGGAGCTTAAGGTTAACATTGAAACCCTGATTGGTCAGATGAAAACACAGCCAGATACTTTTTTTAACCAACTTCGGTAAATTGCAGTAAGGAGAAGTTAGAGGAGAGTTGCTTCCGAGACAGCGAGGTGAGCGGAGCTGTACTGCCCGCCGCCCCCTGACGAACACCGACAAGGTCATGAACGCACGCGATGCCGCATTTTTGAGCGCATAAGGCTTCACTCACAACTGCAGAAGTCTCATCTGTTATATCCCCTTTTCGCGTAATACTAGTGTCGAGAGTCAATTAAATCTCATGGTGTTCACATTTGCCACTTGTAAAAAACTCGAAACGCGATGATTTTTCTGTTATATAGTTATTGAGAAGCCACATCAGCCACTGTAATTTAAGACAAGTTAGATAAGTAATTAAAGATAATTGAGGGTCACTGTAGACCATTTTGATAGTTTTCTCTTTTGTGAAACTTAATTTAAACCTAGATTATAGATGTGATATGGCATAGGTCATCCTTTGATCCATTGTAGAACTTGGAAACCCATTCAGGGAATATTCGTTCACATTTTTGTTGAACGCAGTTAGTTTTTACCATCCTGTATTAAAACATTTCCTTTTATCAATAGTGCAATTTATAAACGATGTTTTGTGAGTAGAATAAAATTTCCAATGGTAAACTTAACTGCTTTTTCGACGTTATTTTACCAGCTAACTAAAAATAGGAAAGCCTTGAACCCCTTCCACTAAATTTAGTTAGTATTAAGATTCCTTTACAGGGAGTGCAGTAGAGCTGACGCTGAAATCATGAAGTATTTGGTTATATCATCGCTAGTCTCACTGAACTCTTCTGAATTCTACATGCCATGTGTGGTCTGACGTCTCCTTACCAGCAACAGGTCCCAGGTTCAAACTAGTCAATTCCCTAAAAAACAAACACAGAGTGTCATTGCGCGAAAGTGGTAGGGAGACACGACATAGAACAAACAGACACCACGCAGAATGTTTAGAAAGTGGCGGCCCTGCCAGGATGGTAAAATACCATGATTGAAGGTCGACCACATGCCTAACTAGGTCAGAAAAATATCCTGTTGAAAAATTTTCGTTGTAAAAAATTTTTTTTCCTAAAGTTTTAAATACTCCAAAACAGTAGTTGCAGCGATAGATAGTAAGAAAGTGTCACAGACAATAGCATAATTAAGTTGTGAATTTTAATATTGTTAGAATTAAGTTTTCTTCTCAATGCAAGTGCACAGGTGGCGGATACATCTTTGACAAGTTGGTTCTGACCCAACAAGTAAGTGAATGGATTGTCAGTCTTGGTAGTGTCAATTCGTGTGTGCAAAAAGTTTATGAAACGCGTGAGATCGTATGAGCGCATGTTGACGCGAAGTAGGGCGCGTGAATTGCTTTTAAAACAGAAAATAAGGGATTCGGAAATATTAGCAATGGCAGATCGAGACCTTGACCGAATTGAGGTAGAGACCCAGCATTAAAATGGGCAGAGAATAGAGGACAGTACAACAGACGATGCGGTATCACGAGAAATAGGCCATATAACGCACCATAACGAGGATAATGTACGTCAAGGCACAGAAAACCTAGGTCAGCATACGGCAGAGGAGCAGGAAAGTAGAGAGACAGTCGATGAGGATTCTAACTTGCGTCTTGAATACGTAGAACCCATAGTACAAGTAATCAGAGCTCCCTCACCACAGAGTACAAGGAATGCGAGCAGAAACGTGTCACAGCACAGTTCAATGCAATCGGTTGCGAACCAACACTTGGGCGAAAACACAGAGCGTAGGACGTCGGAAGAAAACGCAATAGGACCCACCAATCTGGCAGAATTATTACAACAAATTACTGAAACCATGACAAGGGAAAATAAAGACATAGCGAACCAAATTCAAATTCAGAATGCAGAAACCACGAGACAAATGCGTGAGATTAAAGAACAAAACAAAAAAATTCAGTTACACCTAAGTCATATTGAAGACGCGGCAAAAGAATCTCGAGAAGTGATAAGAAACTTAATAACAGGTTACAGTCAATTGAGAACAGACATTGACAAGGTACAAGTGGACGTACAAACATTGCGTAACGACACTCAGGACGAGATCAAAACATTACGTAACAACACCCAGGGAGAAGTCAAGAAACTAGAGAAACAGATAAACGTAATTACTAGACAAGCAGCAGGTACAGCGCGTGAAATTGTTGAAAACAGTGTGCTACACAAACGTATCCCAAAAGCAGCGCTGAAAAGATATGATAACCGCATAGTCAAAATAGAAGCGCAAACGAAGTGACAATTTCAGAAATTGCCAACAGAGTTGTTACAAACCATTGAAGAGCGTAGTGAACAACTCCGAACAAGCACTGAGTCTGCAACCACATACGTATCTGTAACAGCACCGGAAAAACAAGCTATTAACGAAGATATTACGCATTTGCGTTTCCAATCACAGGCGGAAAGTAACATACGTGACAATGGAAAGCCAGGTCGCGAAGAGTACAGTGCAATGCATTCAGCTACACGTTCACAACCGATGGAAGAAAATTATTGCGTACCACTCCAACGACACTACGCAAGGGTAGGCGAACGTTACAGTGGACATTATCCAATGGATCTACCACAAACGGAAAGAACGACGGAAGAAATGGTCAGAACAAAAGTGGCGAAGAATCGCGAATTTCATATGGAACTATGAGGAAGTACGACAACGATCATTTCCTCACAGTCAGAAAATTTCGACACTTTCGAGAAGGAAACTCATTACATCCACGAACTTTTATTGATGAATTCCGAGTAGGATTACCAGAACACTGGACGCTAGCACACAAATTAGACTTTATATGTGCACACATGTCAGGAACAGTCGCAGAAACCATGCAGAATGTTGCAGCGACATGCCGATCGTACGAAGATTTCAGAGAGAAGTTTCTCTCACGATATTGGTCCAGCGAAGCACATAACAGAGTGAAGTACGAATTATTACAGAACCCATATTTTGAAAATTCAGGAGAGAAGAGTCCCGTGAAATTTTTCGAAGTAATGGCAAACAAAAATCAATGCTTAGATGTACCATACAGTGATGGAGAGATGATTAAATTATGCGCGAAGAAGCTACCATTGAAATACCAGCCATCATTAGTAGGTCGCGGAGACAATGACGTCGAAGCGTTTAAAGGTATTCTAAGGGAACTAGAGTTCATATTTTCGGAAGATGACGCAAGAAAAAGACGAAGCGCACGTGAAAACGAAAGCAAAAAGCAGTGGAATCCACAAGACACAGTACGAAGAAACTATGATTACGAACCATGTGATAACTCTGCAGCAAGAAACGACAATAGATTTCAACAAAGAACCGGTTATGGATTTAGAAGAGAATATGGCAATAGCTATAATTCACCCAAGAACGGCAACAACTGTTGCAGAGGGAATAACGACAACCGGAACGAGTATTGGATAACCAATAGACCGACAAATTATCAACAAAGAAACCACTACCAACAAGCTGAACAAGGAAAGAGCATACAGATACAAGAGGTCGAGGTAAGACCACCAAACCCCGATAAACGTTCGAATTGACAGCTAAGCGGACATGCCAAAGAGAATGACGCACCGACCCAGCACAATTGCAGCACCTTGAACAGAGAAGTAAAAATCTTATCACGAGAAGAGAAGAAGGTAGAAACAAATCCGCAGGGACCAGATGAAAACGAAGACAAGAAAATAACAATACCGTGTTGGGACGAAATTAATTGGGAGAATACTGACGAGGAAGATGAATGACCAGAGGCATGCACAACGAATGTAGGAGGAAAGGACGAAGTAATGAGTATTGCAGAGCTATTTGAGATGGAAACCAGGGAAAGCGAACTCAGTGAGTATAATGCGCAGTCGACAGAAGTTGAAAATAAGTTACTAGTGGGCACACAACCCAACATATATAATTAAGGAAGTTATGAAGCGATAATTAGAGCATTTAGAAGCGATTATGTGGAAGTAGCGACGAAGAAGGAGAAGATAGACGAGGATGAGAAAAAAAGTAGAGGATGTTGAAGAAAGCGTAAATGAAGGAAGAAAGAGAGAAGAGGAAATAAAAAAGAGAGAAGTAGCAGTCGAAGCTTATCCTACAGAAAGTTCGAATTCACAAGGGAAATTCCTAAAAAGACTCATGTATGATTCAGTGGAGGATTCGTTGATGCAAGAAGAAGAAGAACAGGACCAACCCTTTCAAATTCAACCAATTGTGAAGGCCATGGTAAAGCATATCCCACAAATGTTGTAACTGATAGCGGAAATGAACTGACTGCGATCTCAGAAAATTTATTCATGCAGTGTAATGCCAATGAGGAATTGCCAGTTCTGAAAACGCGTAAGATTAAAGTAAGAGGTCCAATTAGAAACAATGCTGCCGGAGTTACGAGACAAATAAGGTTACCTCTTTCGTGCCAAGGTCAAAAGATCGAAGCCAACTTCGTGATTATACCTAAACTAACTGTTGATTTGATTATAGGTGCAGATTTTTTAAATGAGAGACGAGCGATAATAGATATGGAGAAAGGTAGCGTAACATTCGGGAATGTCACACTTCTCTTTGAGCAAAAGCTAAAATTAGGGGAAATACCAGTTATAAACAAATAATTAAGAATGATGCAAGATAAAGAGGATGAAGAATTAAAATAGTATGCACAATAGGGCGAATCGCCTCAACTCATGTTAGAAGTCCATAAAGAAATCGATGAAAAATTGAAAAAAGTTCAAGGTATTTCGGAACACAGTAAAAGAGAATTAGAGGGTATTTTACGAGATAAAGCAGAGACTGGCAGTATTAAACACTTTCAGTACAAGTTTGAAGATTAATTTAATTACTGGTAAATAATCAGCACAATATTTCAAGATTATGTTGCAGAAAAGATCGTCAGGAGAAAGAAGAATGAAGAGAGAGGAAGATGGGAAAAAGAAAGTAGTTTCAATAATAACACCAATAGTACCATAGATTAAGGTGAAGGGATGAAGCGTAGATAGTCTAACAGCATGAAATACTAACATGCTATACACCACGACACTACACAAAAATAAAAAACGAATTTGAGGTTTCTTGTATAAGTTAAGACTCAAAAATCTTAGAATTGTAAGATGGAAAGGGCGCCGAAATTTGTAAAGGTTTTAAGAAGGCGTAAACCAGTATAGGTACTAGACATATGTCAGATGATTATAAGTAAAACTTTTTGTAAGAACCATTGTAAAAACTCCAGCAAAGACCAGATGCAACGACCCACAAGTTGCAATGCGAGAAGTACCAAGAAAGAAAAGTACGTAATTAGCAAGACACGATTCCTACAAGGCAGAAGCGTCGAGAGAAGGGAAAGGACAGCGAGACCAACAGAAGGCCCTTGTAACTGAAGAGGGCAATAAATTTGACCGCTAGGCGGAACCCTGCTGGAACGAACACGGAGCTGGACAGTGACGGAGCCCTGCAGAGATGGGACGCCAAACACCGAATGCCGGAAAGGTCTCCGAGCGCCCCCACTCAGCGGAGCGAGCAAAAAATGGCCTGACGAGAAGACCGCTTGGGCAAGCCACCACTGGCAAAAAATATGTGTAAAAGTCACACTACCGCTATTATACAGCACGCTAATGAACGAAACTGAAGAAAATGTCCACAAAGCAGAAATGACATGTCCAAACCTTTTATCAAACTGTTACTAGGAGGAGAACTTCAAAGCGACTAGTTATCAATAAATATTTCCATATCCTGCCCAGAGAAGAACCAGGAATCAAGTAAGAAGCAGAGAAAAAGCAGGAAGAACAGATGTTGAAGATTCGCAAGATTGAGACCAAGAAAGAAGATGGGTGAAGAATAGACGACATACCTTCCCAAATCCCTATCCTATTGTCAACTAGTCCTCTGCGAAGTATTACAACGAAAAACGACCGCTTTAAGCGACACATAATGATGACTTTTACGCATACAAAGCCAGTAAACCACGAGATTCTGCACTCACAGCTCCATTCGATTATGGGACCTCCAACACATCAACACACACTTGCAAAACCAACAAGGAACGACGATCGAAGCTGTACATAAAATACTTGCCCACATCCATCTCGCTCAAGTCCATCACCTTCGTGCAAAAACATTCGCCAACCTCATGCTTAAACATGCATAGGATTGTGTGAATGTGTGAAATCAAATTATGTGATGTAGGAATTATGCAAAAGAAACGTGTGAAAAACTAAAAAAGTTAAGCACACCAGACAGCTAATAAACTACAAAATAATAGTCATTGACTACAGACTTAAATAAAAAATAGACTATCGACAAAAATAAGTCATTAGTTCTGAAATGGACAGTATATAAAGAACAAAAGTAAGGCATAATAAACACTAAAACTATATGCCACTTATTTTCTCCTCATAAAAATAAAAGAATAACTATATTTTACTTATTTTCTCCTTATAAAAACAAAGAATAAAAAATTATCTTGTTGGATGTTTCCCTTTTTTTTAACATTGGTACCATTTGTTAGGATAATATCTCAATACTTGTCTACGTATATCTCTCTGTCAAAGCAATTCTTGTAAATAATTCTTATTTGTTGGTGTAACAATGTTGAAATGAGTGTCTAGAATCAAAAACATTTTACTTGTACATGATATTTAGAAAATGTGGTATGAATAGATTTTACTTAATTACTACATTTATAAAAACAGTATTTCTAAGAAAATCGATGTGAAAGACTCCTCACTTTCGATAACAAACTTCTTAAAAAACAAACTTCACACTTAAATAAAGAAAGAAAATAATTAAAAATTAATAATAGGATAAAAATGTTGTTCTCTTGTCATTTTTGATAATAATGTGGAAGAATATAAAAACATAAATTAGTAATACAAAGAATAGAACAGAATAACGTGGCTGAACAGTAGGCAACAAAATTTAGATAAAGAAATAATTTTTGACTGACTTAGACATCGATTCAATCAGTGCCTAACTTCAGTGCAAAAATTAAGTTTGAAGGGTGGTGATATGTAAGGTGTCAGGCAAATCCAACACCTTCCATGAAAACCCTGACATGATAAGCAAATCCAGTAGTATGTCACATAGCTCCGAATAAATCGTGACATTAAATTAACCAAAGCAATACAAGTAACGAGTGAGCAAATGGAATACCACAGACTAACACAAGAATGCCTAAATGCATGTCATACCTTCCCACCGTGAGACAGACGCAGTTCCGAGGGGAGAAGCCCATAGCAGAACCGTGTTAAGCGAGAAGGCCCTACGATAAGGGACGGACACCCACGTCGCCAGCTAACCGCTATGACTACACCACCCGCAAGTTTTTAGTGTGAGACTTTTTCGCGTCTCTGTTACGTTAGGACCACCCCCCAGCCCATGTTGGAAGATAGAGCCCTCCAGAATAACAGTATAGATCTTACGATAACGCTAAAAGGACCACACCAGCTGCAAGTCTTAGCGTGAGACTTTTTCGCTTCTCTGTTACGTTGCAAACTTTAAAAACATTGCCCCACCACGAAAAGTATAACGTTTCTCATTGGATAAACAGAATTTTTGCAGGCAGAGTTTAAGGTTAACATTGAGACACTGATTGGTCAGATGAAAACACAGCCAGATACTTTTTTTTAACAAACTTCGGTAAATTGTAGTAAGGAGAAGTTATAGGAGAGTTGCTTCCGAGACAGCGAGGTGAGCGGAGCTGTACTGCCCGCCGCCCCCTGACGAACACCGACAAGGTAATGAACGCACGCGATGCCGCATTTTTGAGCGCATAAGGCTTCACTCACAACTGCAGAAGTCTCATCTGTTATATCCCCTTTTCGCGTAATACTAGTGTCGAGAGTCAATTAAATCTCATGGTGTTCACATTTGCCACTTGTAAAAAACTCGAAACGCGATGATTTTTCTGTTATATAGTTATTGAGAAGCCACATCAGCCACTGTAATTTAAGACAAGTTAGATAAGTAATTAAAGATAATTGAGGGTCACTGTAGACCATTTTGATAGTTTTCTCTTTTGTGAAACTTAATTTAAACCTAGATTATAGATGTGATATGGCATAGGTCATCCTTTGATCCATTGTAGAACTTGGAAACCCATTCAGGGAATATTCGTTCACATTTTTGTTGAACGCAGTTGGTTTTTACCATCCTGTATTAAAACATTTCCTTTTATCAATAGTGCAATTTATAAATGATGTTTTGTGAGTAGAATAAAATTTCCAATGGTAAACTCAACTGCTTTTTCGACGTTATTTTACCAGCTAACTAAAAATAGGAAAGCCTTGAACCCCTTCCACTAAATTTAGTTAGTATTAAGATTCCTTTACAGGGAGTGCAGTGGAGCTGACGCTGAAATCATGAAGTATTTGGTTTTATCATTGCTAGTCTCACTGAACTCTTCTGAATTCTACATGTCATGTGTGGTCTGACGTCTCCTTACCAGCAACAGGTCCCAGGTTCAAACTACTCAATTCCCCCAAAAAACATGCTCAGAGCGTCGTTGCGCGAAAGTGGTAGGGAGACATGATACAGAACAAACAGACACCACGCAGAATGTTTAGACGATGCATCAGCATAACCCGACGTTTTTGCTCGAGTAATAGCATGTGAGTCAGTGTAGTGGAAGGGCATGCTTGAGCTCATTGTTTTCCCCAACAGCAGCAGTTTAGTTACAAAGGAGAGGTGGACTGCACAACACTGAAAGGTCGTTGTAGAGACATTCTTCAAAAATTCAGTATCTGTGACCACCACTAAGACGATGTTCCAATTCAACGTTCCCCGTTGGAGGAAGAACCTGGAAATGTGATTTTAATGCCAGATAAAGCTCATTTTTACCTGAACGGCAGAATTAATAAACATCGTTATTGGTTTCCAAACACTCCACGGCAACTTTGCCAGCCGCCACTGCATTGTTACAGAGTTATAATATCGGCTGGACCTAATTTCTTCGAAGAAAATAGGCCTGCCGTGACCGTGAACTCTGAACATTATTTGACCATGTTACGCGAGGTTCTCGTCTGAAACTTTGTCGCTGGGACACAAATCGTCGAAATGTTTGGTTTCAGTGTGTGTATTTCTGAAATAAGGAAGATAATCCACCTGCCAGGTTTGGTTTGACACATGGTAATGTGCTCCTTATATGAATGTATCTGCTGTCAGTTTTTAATATAGATGGAGTCTTATTCTTGGAATTTCTGTATTCGAGTGCAGATTGTTTGATAAATAAAAAAAATGTTTCAAATGGCTCTGAGCACTATGGGACTTAACATCAGTGGTCATCAATCCCCTAGAACTTAGAACTACTTAAACCTAATTAACCTAAGGACATCACCCACATCCATGCCCGAGGCTCGGTCACCGCGGCCGGCTTGATAAATAACATATTGATGTGATTCAAATGGTTAGTTGTCAAGACAGATTTCACTATTTCAATATACTATGTAGATGAGTATGGTTCGTTGATCTAGTTACCGTTGGTTCAGAAATTCCAGTACCCTGCTTCTTCACTCTTTGTACTTCTACTGTACATTAATAGAATAATGAATCTTGTATATGTCACCAACATTGTTAATAAGTTATATAGAGGTGGAAAAGCTTATGGACAGGATATGTAATAACTTGGATGAGCCACACAATTACAAGATTTAACCTTATCATTTCACTAACTTTAAGTAGATGATTGATGCTGATCATTTTTGTGTTAGACCTCATTTTTATTTCAGTCTGTACTATAATTTGTAAAATACTGTAATTTATACAATGCTACATTCTCAGTCTTTACGTAGTTACCGTTCAACTGAGATGTTGATGTATGTTTTTCATTATGTCTTTTTCTGTGTGTTAGGAGGACTTGATTGTATAAAGAGATTATTGTGCTACATGACAATAGTGGAATAATATTTAACTTTCTTTACAGTATTTGTCACATTTTTAATTGAATAATGTGCATATGGACATATTTTTACAGTATGGCTTCAGCATAATGAGATGTTTGGGCTGTGATACCAAGTCACATTATATTTTCTGTTGTCATCGCAGATGAATAGAACGATTGCTGCACTTGTAAATGCTAAGAAGAGTTTTTTTTATTACATCTTTCATGTGGATTAAAATATTTAAAGCTTTGTGTTTCAGTATTGAAGACAAATTAAATGTTTTAAGTGATTTTCGTAAGTACATTATTATTTCATTCCTAGGCGCCAGTTTGTGTTGTCTTAATGATGTTCAACAAATTGGAATGTTGTGTTGTCTGGTACCAGACGATGGCTTGTGCCAGAACCGATAGTACTAATAAAATCTAGTTAATACAGTTCAGTGTCATTGCTAACAAAAACCTATGAAATAAGGAAGTTGTTTCCAGAGAAAGTGATATCCAACAGAGGAGATACTGACTAGCCATCTCACTCTCCAGACCTTATGCCATGTGACTTGTGAGGCTTCCTCAACAACAAAGTGTATATCAGGAAGTTAAAGGATACCACTGACCAAGAGATTTGTGCTATACCCTGTAACATGTTGAGGGAGTAATGACAAACTTCTCACAGAGGGTCAATGAGTGTGCTGTAAAGGAGGGCCAGTAATTAAAGGGTATTACCTTTCACTAATAACCAATTTTTGTCAAAATTAACATACAACATGTCAACTATTACTGATTGTGTATTCTTCGAAATGAAATAAGTTGCTACATCTATCTTAAAATGTCACTGTGTACTATAAATTCAAAAACCATCAAACAAGGCTAACTCACCCTGGCACCATACTTCCATCATCAGGTGTATTCACAGTTAGTTTTACATTGAAATTGGTAGGAAGTGAGGCTAGTCTCCTTTGATGTATGTGCCAGGAGGTTATGTGTAAAAAAAGAAGACACCTTCTGAGGAAGGTAAATGTATTATAGTGTGTACATTATCAGGTAAGCATGATTAGTCATTTTGTTAGAGCATTTACTTACATTTTAGTTGTAATTTTATTGTCTGACACATGGAGCACAGTAACAAGTAAATCAGAAGGTAACATTTTCACAATTATCTGTTTACATCAATCCAAAGAGTCTTAAAAACTAAGACAAACTAGTTTCTATTGATAAAATAGTAGTTTACGTAGAGTATCAAAGATTTATATCTAGATGTATTTATGTAATGGGAAATATTCGGTAAGTAGTTGTTAAAGACAATTTTTTCTCAATCAAATAGACATTCAACAATGGAGAAGTCTTGAAAGAAGTAAATACTGTTACTTTCAAGTTTATCATTTAGTAACACATTTCCACGTGCACTGACTGAATATTTCCAATTCTTCATGAAAGCTCATATGTAATATATACAGGGGCACCAAATGGACTTACCCCTGTATGAAGAATTGGAAATAGTCATTCATGGCACAGTACAGGAAGACATCTTACTAAATGATATACTTAAAAGTAATAATATTAACTTCTTTAAAAACTTTTCCAGTGCTGAATGCTTATTTCATTGGGAAAAATGTCTTTAGCAACTACTCACCTAATATTTACTATTATGTAAATATATCTAGATATCAATGTTTCATCTCCACGGTATACTATTGTTTTAGCAATAGAAACTAGTTTCTCTTAGCTTTTGACACTCTTTGGATTGATGTAAACAAATAAATGTCAAAATATTTTGGTGTACTTATTACTGTGATCTGTATGCCAGACAACGAAATTACAACAAAAATGTAAGTAAATGCACTAACAAAGTGACTTATCATGTGTATCACCTAATGTACACAAGATAACAAATTTATCTTCCTGAACAGGCATTGTTTTTGACCACTCTCTCCCTGGCACACACAGCAACTAACTCCACTTCATATTAATTAGAATGTCAAATTAAATGTAAATGCACCTCATGATGAAACAATGAAGCTCAAATGTGTCCTACTAATGAAATTTTAGTAACAAATGGCTGTTGAAGTATATATTATTTCATAAAAAATAAAAAAGTGTTCCAACATTACGCAGCACAAAGTACATCAGCCACTCTGGTATGAAGACTCGTTTTGAAATCCAGAACAACGAAATGTCTCTAAGATAAAGATCTGCCTCCTTACGAGGAACAGGATAAAAGCCATTAACAAGCATACAAGTGATTTGAGCAATCAGCATACTGTGTGTGGAATGAGGCAGTACTAGATATGGGAACTCAGATTTGTATCTCTTCAGCTGCGACTATCAGTTACTTTCCTATTATTTTCGGGGCGGGGGGAGGGGGGGCAGGGTGTCGTCAGTCTTCTAACTGGTTTAAAGTATCCTCCTATGTATTCCTCTCGTCTCCTAGCCTCTTCACCTCTTAAAATTTGGACTCGCATTTTATATCGCCAATTTTTTGTTTGTCATGTTCCAATCTGTCTTCCAGTCAGATTTTTTACTTTCAATAGTTTCTTCTAGTACCATGTTACAATTGGCAACATGTACGTATCATGTCTTTCACATCATCTTTCTGCGAGCAATCTTCGCTGTGATATCTGTATTCAATAGTCAATTATCCATGTAGACAGTCTTGTTTCTGTTGAGTTGGTTTGTCATGACTAAGATCTTGGAGGTGAATGTGGGCTCAGCCAATGAGAATTAAATGCAGTTTTGCGGATCACGTGGCTTATAAATTCGAAGGTGAAAAAAGCTTCACTCTATGGCTTTCTGCTTTGATGATGTTCACATCTTGTATGTGTTATGATGTGCTAATAGGAGTGGGTGCTCTGAATTACTTACACTGAGAAGGAACCAGTGATCTGTGATAGCAGCCTGGACTTATACCGAGGTTCTCTCAAAAAGTCATCAAGTGCATTTTTTCTGGTGTTTTGGCAGATTTCTTGCAATGTCAAGCTGCAGCTGCCAACAGAAATATTGCTCATGCGATGCCCAATGTCGCTTTAAGTGCACAGTGAATTGGAGGTAGAGGAACTCTACATAATGCTGAACAATGGTCTGAGATACATGTCAGTAGAAGTTATTTGTTAACGCAGTTGAACCTCCATCTAGTTTTCGGTTTTAAATTGAATGTAGTTAAAGCGTAGTCTAATGTTAGTTTGCGTATGCAAAATACATATTATCGTTGTTGTAATTGACTACCATCTCTCTGAAGTAACGTACTTCATCTCATGGATTTCAAAATCTGAAGTCGTTCCATAATTTCATTTGAATGGAAGAGTATATTTTCTCAAAGTTGCTCATCGTCATTGAAAAAAATATTCACCAACAAGATAAGAGTATGAGGCAGTCCATAAAACCAAGAGATAGGTATATATATTTTATACAAAGTTTTAGAATAGCAATAACGTCCAGTGTGCAGCTTGTGTTTACTTTCTGTCATAGACCGGCAGTCACGTTAATATTTCTGACCACTGGGGAAACATTCTGATTGTTAGCCTATGCAACAAGATTTGCAGCAAATACTTCATTTATAATAAATAACATCGACTGACCCAGATAATACTCCTAGTGAATTAATACGAAAGACCCAGAATCTTTTAGAAAACAAAAGGTGAAAAAAGAATGAAGGACTCAATGCCACATTTTTATGTTCATGACACTATCAACTAAACTACTGCTTCGGCATGGCTGCAGTGTGTCAGTTATATGGTGTACACTGCATAACGCCTTTGTCTACAAATGTCATTATCTGATATTTAACTATGACAAATTACACCAAAACGAGGGCTTCTGATAAATCATCATTACGCGTACTTTCATAGCACATGAGTTATATCCTCTTTAGTTCCTGCATCCATATGGCTGGGTGTTACTTCTCTGTTTTGCTTTAAGTGATATTACAGTTTCTTCAACACTGTAACCATGTGTCCAGTATGTTGGACATTTTACCTGTCTCCAGAATTTTTTTCAGTGATATTTGGTTTCTACTGTTGGCTACATAGAGATGTTTCACTCACTGCATCATGGCGGCCGTTGCTGGCGATCGCTCTGCAGTGCCTTCCAGAGGAAAAAAAAACATAAGTACAAATGTCATACTCAGTTTTATGTTATTATTTATTGTTGTTGTTGAAAAAAGATCAACAAATTTTGTTAAAGTCTATGTAGTAACCTAACACCGTTTACATGGAGTAAACAACGAAGTCCAGCCAGCTAGACAGATAGTCACAGATTTGTTCATTTTTGATCACTAACTAATTTCTCTGACTACAATATTTACTGTAACATGTGTGTCTGTGCTTCTTATTACTTTGTGAGACGCATTAAATTAGCTGTTCATTGGCAATCACAGTAATTCCCAAGTAAATATTAACTTTTAATTAGTTTTTGAAGTTCACACCCTTTTTTCTCCTAAGTAAAGCAGGCGCGAATGAATCACTCACAGAAGCTGAACTCGAAGAAGAACTGCTAGAAATAATAGAAGAGAGCAGTGATTCGAATGATATAGGGGACTTCTCAGACGAGGAAGAACTTCACTGCAAATACAGACTTGTGTTTACCTGACGTAGGAAATGGCAGTTCATCTGAGCCAGTAAACTTTACATCATTATTTTCATATTAATATTTGCTACAATAGCCACTGTCTGGGGTACATATTCAAGAAGTTCTGAAGATCGGAAAAGATATCGAATTTATAATGTTTCATATCATATCAGGTTTTTTTAACTTCTACTTTCTTCTTCCAGGATGAAACAAAAGACAGAAATCTATGTCCAAACACATCATTTACGAGCAAAGTGTCTGTTGGTAAATCAAACGACATACCTAGACAAATACTTTGGAAAAAGGGTCTGTTATTAATCGAACAGCCAATGTCGCCGAGAAGGAGTGGTCAGTAGGAGACAGGGGTCGACACCACTAACGTATTTCGGACAGTATATTGGAAGTGACATGTGGCATCGCATTGCTGAGCCAACAAACATAAAGGCTCTTCAGAACCGGGTTCCTCTAAATACAACAGCTACTGAAGTTAAGAAGCTTGTAGGTGCACACTTAATAAAACGCTGTATGAAACTACTTACGTTTGGGGCACAGTGTTGTATAGTAGTGAAACATGGACTGTGGGAAAACCGGAACAGGACAGAATCGAAGCACTTGAGATGTGGTGCTACAGACGAATGTTGAAAGTTAGGTGGACTGATAAGGTAAAGAATGAGCCAGTTCTGAGTAGAACTGGAAAGGAAAGCAATATGTGGAAAACACTGACAAGGAGAAGGGATGGGGTGATAGGAATTCTGTTAAGACATCAGGCAATGACTTCCATGGTACTAGAGGGAGCTGTAGAGGGCAAAAACTGTAGAGGAAGGCAGAGGATGGAATACCTCCAGCAACTAATTGAGGATGTAGACTGCTAATGCTACTCTGAGATGAAGACACTGGTACAGGAGAGGAATTCGTAGAGGGTTGCATCAAGTCAGTCAGAAGATTAAAAAAAAAAGGAAAGAAAGAAAGAAACTACCAAGACTGAGAATGTGTATTCGCAGCAGATTGAGAGTCCCTGTCGTAACTGTAATTCCAAGGAATCGTATGTCCAAATTGAGCAACTATTGTACTGGTACTAGACTTCTTTATTTACCAGTGAACTATCTCTTGCCCATCTGGGCTGCCAGAGGCAGAGCTCGGTTTGGGAGATTCTGTGATGAAGAAACTGATAGTGAGCAATGTGCCCAGGGAGCATGTTGTTTATGTTGACCAATACTTCAAATTCATCCCCCTACTATAATAGCTGCTGGAAAGACAAATATGTGCAGCAGCAACCATTTTAGCTAGCCGAATTCCGTCCGGTCTCACGTCAGATAAAAACTCACTGGAGACAAAGAACTGATGAAGAAAGGAAGAAGTTCCTTTGATTAGTTCGTCAGAGAAGATGGGAACATTTCTGTTTTGAAGTGGACTGATATTCGTTCTGTTACAGTATCATCTACTTTCTCTGGTGCTTCTCTCACTTGTTTAGTACGAAGGTGGCGCAGAAAAGCAAAAGAATTCATTGGAGTGCCTCAACCCAAATGTATTTGCGATTATAAAAAGTCTATGGGAGGTGTGGATCTATGTAACAGAATGATTTCTTACTACCGAATATTCACAGGCACAAAGAAGTGGCTTGTAAGCGTCTTCTCCCATTTCATTGACTTGGTAATTGTGATCTCGTGCACTGAGTACAGAAAGAACCAGCAGGCA
Source organism: Schistocerca piceifrons (assembly GCF_021461385.2). NCBI lineage: Eukaryota > Metazoa > Arthropoda > Insecta > Orthoptera > Acrididae > Schistocerca > Schistocerca piceifrons. The sequence goes on along the minus strand of NC_060143.1, from coordinate 346,642,012 downwards.
CTAGGTACTAGAAAAAAATCAACGATGCATCTACTGGATTTTAAGATTTATATTGGTGAATCCATGACTTCAGCTGCAATTGCAAAATGACCGTACATTTACTCTGGAAAGTCTAAATTTGAATCTCATGAAGTAGCTCCTAGAAAAGGCACAAAGGCAAGTCAAGTTCCAAACAGACATATTATGAAAAGTGAGAGTAGACATTTGTCTCTCTGCCCCAATTACAGACAAAAATTAATGGGTGTGATGCTGAAACAAGCGCTGCAAAGCTAAAACCAAGTTCATATGCTCTGAATACCAAGTATATCTCAGTATCAGTAATGAGAGAAAATGTTTCTTTTACTTGCATAGCTGAAAACTGATTGTTTTGGCCTACAAGAATTTGAGGATTATTGATGACTGTAACTGCTTTTCGTGTGTTATCCTTTTGTAATACTCTGTAAATGATATACCTAAATGTTAAATAAAAATTAACAAAAAATTGTGCTTTTTATCAATTTCATACACACACATCCTTAGACCCAGTGTCCAGCTAGCTGGGCATAGGTAAACGTCCATCCAGATGAGCAGTAACAAAAAGCTACCATTACAATGCTCAATTATATCATCCACATGCCACAACCTTATCAAAAAATATTTGAAATTGTGGTGTCACCGCCAGACACCACACTTGCTAGGTGGTAGCCTTTAAATCGGCCGCGGTCCGTTAGTATACGTCGGACCCGCGTGTCGCCACTATCAGTGATTGCAGACCGAGCGCAGCCACACGGCAGGTCTAGAGAGACTTCCTAGCACTCGCCCCAGTTGTACAACCGACTTTGCTAGCGATGGTTCACTGACAAAATACGCTCTCATTTGCCGAGACGATAGTTTAACATAGCCTTCAGCTACGTCATTTTCTACGACCTAGCAAGGCGCCATTATCAGTTACCATTGATATTGTGAATCATGTACCGGCAAGACCGACGTTCTTCATTAACGGATTAAAGTTAAGTATTCCACCAGCTACGTCTGTTTTTCTAAATTCTAATTTCCTTGTCCTGTTCCAGACTTCACGCCAGCCTGCGTGAGCTGAAACGCGTGCCTTTCGGCCTCCTCTAGTAACACGGTGTTGGCTCTCCTGCCAATCAAAACAGAAATAATAGAATAATTTTACTTCGGTCTGAAGAGGATAAAACTAAAACCATCAAATATGAGAAACCTTTACCTACTGATATATAGTTTCCTGTCATTTTATTATAACAACTTGTACCTAAAACGACGCGTTTTCGAGAGTCCTCAAAATGTCGATGCTTTTGAAATGGCTTACATTCATACTATATATTCTACATTAAAAAACACTAATAACGAGTTTAACTCCATGCAACATGCGAGCTGTTAAGTTTTGCTTGTGACGTGTGAGTAATACCGCATCTCACTGGCCACTTTCCACTCCTTAAGTAAAAACAGCTGAGCTCAGACGTCACCAGCTCCTCCTCTAACTACGTTTTCACGTCCCTTGAGGAAACGGTTTTACCACACTTTGTCAGAACCGTTATTGGCGGACTGATTATTTTCTGTTCATTACTACGTGTATATTAACATTCTCTGTACGTGGAATTCGCAACGCTAGAAAATTGTAGCGAAATGGATGAAGACTTTTGCTTCAGGGATTGGTGGTTCATCCTCAGCATAAACATATAAAATTAATCGAAACCAGGTGTCGGACTAAGATTCAGTGGAAGAATTCTCAGGAAGTCAAGTCCACTAAGAAAGCCGGTAGCTTAAAAAACCGTCGTTCGATCAGTACTTCAATATTGCTTGTAAATGAGAAATCATCACAGAGATGCTCAGCCAACTGCAGACGCTACAAGTGAGGCATATTGAAATAATATGTAACTTACTGTTTAAATTCAGAGAGCGTACTTTTCTAGTATATCAAACAATATCGTTGCTAGTCCTCCATATAAGCACGAACCTCTCTGATTCTATCTTCATCGTCCTGTCGAGAATATTTGTAGGGGAAGCAATACAGCGTATTTCAGCTGTCTCTACCGATGGTTTTATGCAATCTGCAATGCCTTGATACATCATGAGCAAGATTTTTATATTCTCTCCCTCGCTATGAACAGGACATTTTTATAGGAAATTTAAAGTTGTTAAATTTTGTACTGTGATACGTTTCCGCTAAAGGCCGCAGTTTTCAAATTACTCAAGGATAACGTACAAGAGAAACAGTCAAATGTGTTCTTCTTGAATAACTCGAAAACATTGGCCTCCAGCAGAATATATTCCAGTACAAAATTTAACTGCAGTCAAAATCAGTTAGAAAGATGTCGAAGGGATTATGGTCGTTATAAACGATTGTTGCGCGGACCGGGTTTTTGCTTTGTTCGACAAAAAATTCGTACCTGTAAGTTTTGGCTGCCGTGGAGCTAACACTTCAAAAAGTAGCAGAAATGCACCACTCCTACAGTATTTACAATACAGTATTTGTGGATAGGGACTCAAGAGGAAATTCTTTCATGTTCACGTACAGCAATAAAATGCGAACAAAATATAAAAAACTTGTAATAAGTGAAGAAAGAGGTAATAACAATGACCTTGGATAATGAATGGGATATGATGTAGTATAATAGTAATGTATGACACAACTTCGTTGTATTACATAAATTGACCAACAGTGTAAGTAGGCTGTTTAGGTTTATCTATTGGTAACGTCACCTCTGTATAAAAATCACTGGCTGTGCTGTGTGCAGTCTGTGGCTAGTTTGCATTGTTGTCTGCCATTGTAGTGTTGGGCAGCGGCAGCTGGATGTGAACAGCGCGTAGCGTTGCGCAGTTGGAGGTGAGCCGCCAGCAGTGATGGATGTGGGGGGAGAGATGGCGGAGTTTTGTAATTTGCCAGTGCAACTTCACTGCCGAAAAGCACTGAGGAACATGTTTCAGACACCAGTGCATTGTTATTACAGTTAATGCAACAAATGGGACAAAAGCTACAAAAGTTAGACACAACACTTGAACACAATCTGAAACAAATGGGACAAAATCTTCAAAAGTTAGACACGATGGAACAAAATCAGAGACAAACACAGCAACAGCTTCAAAAGTTAGACTCATTGGAACAAACTCTTGAACAAACACGTGAAGACTTAACTACTGAGTTACATAACATCGAATCGAAATGTCAAGAAGTCTGTAATGACGTAAAAACACAAATTTGTGAGCATTTTCAACCTATTTTTTCGCGGCATGAAAATGCATTACAGAATCATGAAGCAGCCATAAAAGAACTGCAAATTATTGTTCATGAAAATCATGAGACCTTGCAAGGTAAAATTGACTCAGTGTCATCTACCGATACAGTTACGCAACTTGCAAAAACTCACGAAAACTTAAAGCACACAGTAGATACGATTTCAACGCAAATGGACACTCTGAATCTTGGTTCAGAAAAACATACAGAGGAAATAATTTCACTATCGGATAAAGTAGCCGAACTTTCAGATCAGTTCACTAACTTATCTACAAAGGTAGATGATGATCTGAATGACACAACACCTTTAGCCTTCACTGACACTGAAGAGTATGAAGAAATTAGAAAATTCAAACAAAATCAAAATCAAATCAGTACACAGTACAAAAGAGAAATCCGGGAAGTGCAAGATCAGTTGGCACAAGTAGTACAAGAATTACGTATTTCAGAGGACACTCGCGCCCCAGTACGGGAAGAGGGACATAGAAATACGGAACAGCCACAAAATAATAACACAGCGCATTTCGGAAATTATGAAAGAAATTGGCAATGTGCACCGAATTTTGGGATTGAACCGCAGACACGACGTGACAATGACCGACATGCGACTCGCCGACACGATGATTTTGACTATAACCTGTTCATTACTACACGTAAATTCAAAACGTTTAAGAATTCTGGCAACGACATTCATCCACAAGCGTGGCTCCATCAATTCTCTCATTGTTTTCCTCCCAACTGGTCATTGGAGCACAGGTTAGAATTTATGTGTGGCTATTTAGAGAATGAACCAGCTGTAAGAATGCGATCGGTCATGCACGATTGTCTCAGTGAAGGAGAATTTTATCATGCCTTCCTCTCATCATATTGGTCTCAAGCTACACAAGAATGAGTAAAACATAGCATCATGATGATGAAACACTTTGAACAACCTGAATTTTCCAGTCTCGTCAAATATTTTGAAGACATGTTGCATAAGAATCAACATCTTTCAAACCCATACAGCCATTCAGAACTCATTCGCATTTGCTTAATGAAATTGCCTGAACATATAAGAAATATTATTTTGGCAGGGCGTTGCAAAGACGACATTGAAGCTTTTCAGGGACTCTTACAAGAATTAGAAATCGGCACAGACAGTCGCGGGATGCGAAAACAGGAAAACAATCACTACAGGTCACATCTGCCACAATTTCGTGACGACAGAAACAATAACTGGACACGACAAGTCTATTCTTACAACGCAAATCGTGACCAAAACAGACACCACCCATATGACAACCACTGGCAGAGTAATACTAGTTACAGAGAAAAATCGCATTTCCGTAGTAATGAATATGACAGAGATTACCATAGAAACAGACAATATGGGAACAAAAACAATTATTATCAAGGGAGACAGAATAACTTCAGACGCAACAGTTCAGTGCGCAGTTACGATTCCGGGAGAAAATCTCCACCACATGACCGACAAACAAGAAACTATGTAAACTACCGACAAAACGACAGACCTGAATTCCATCAGAACTGGCGGGATTCAAACAGAGCAGGGCACTCTCGACAAGGTGAATTTGTAGAAGTTAGGTCTCCTAATCCCAATAACGGCGCACGCCAACAAAGAGACAGACAATGACTTGCACCGCAGGCAGCCACGTGCGCCAGCCGGCTCAGCGAAAAATAACATAGACGCTAACCTTGAGAAAAATCTTAGCATTCCTTACCGACGTATACCGCATGATAAATGCGTTCAAGTTGAACCTTTGAGTACTATGAAGAGTAATGGATTGCACCACATTTCACATGTAAAACCGTTTATTGAAAGATAATCTGCTTTTTAACTTTGTCTTTGCCATAAAACTTTTCACTTCACATTTCTAGTATGCTTTGTTAGACTTAGAAACTGTTACCATGCAACAGTGTTTGAAGTTAACTATCCAATCTGAAACCTAGGATACATATTTAGACAGTAGTTACGAGTGCATTGTTATAGTGAACGGATGACACAGTGTTACTGTGTGTGCACATTCTTGCTTGTTAGTTGCACGAACACGTAACGACTATAAGGCTCACATACTTAGAACATATACTGGCACTGCTAATGAGATTTTCATGCAACATTTTGGTTTACTTGAAATGACATTCTTTATTTGAAGTACTTTCTGTGGGATTAGATATGACTTAGCATTTGGTTCCTTTGACAGCTACACGATTTTATCACGACGCTACTAATGAGTGACCATTTACAATGTTGCTTTTGAGGTGTTTCTGTTTTATATCTGCACAGTTTTTCTGAATTCTTCTGGAAAGTAAAACATGTTTTAGTAGTAACTTTTGTGGTATAGCTACAATGAGACAGCCTTTTCCGTAGCACAACAATACGTTACAGTACAGTACTTTCTTCATCACGGCAATAAACGTAATAAGTAAGGTATCTACACGCAAAGCATTTCACTTTCGTTTATGATGAGGTAAGTACATTGACTTCTGCAGAACTTAGCTTTCCGAGGACGATAATTACGACACTGCCACAGAATTATCTTACAGCAAGACGCACATTTAGCGCTACAGGACACGCTTTTGAGTGATTAATTTTGTACTTAAAACATTTATTTTTAAAGATATTTGAAGTACAATGATACGAAGTTTTTCCGTGATACATTTCATTCCATTGCAATGATCTGTAACACCTGAGGGTATAATTACATTAATCCTCAGGGGGGGTACAGGCCTACTTTGTGTACCATGTGTTTGGCAAGCACAAGGAGCCATAGCTAATATGGTATTTGCTTATACAACTTTACACATCGGTACCATATTTCTCTAACACAGAATTACACAGCTATCTGATCATTTAACTGAGAGAGACAAATATTTATTTTACTACATCAGTGACACATGTTTACGTAATTACACAGTTGGATAACTTCACACTTATGAAATTGTATTTTGTCTGTATTTTGTGAAATGCTCATATTTTTCCGGAACCATTGTGATACTATGAGAGCTATGAATGATGTATTTGGTAAGGGAGCATGATTTTTAAAGTACGTTTGAGTTACGACACTACTGACATGAGCAGAGAATTTTTTTTAGGTTTTGACACTATTGGAGGAAGCTACGACGATTTTGAGATTTGGTTGAGGTTTCATGATGTTATTATTACGATGATGATGTGTATTATGCTGTTGCGGTATGTTTATGATCAATAAGCTGATGCTATATGAGTTATTTGAGTATCCTACGTGAGTTATGAAATGTATGTAAATGCATGAATGTATCACAATGCCGACGAAAGTTTTTGGACACTGTTATATTTATAGGATTTTGTTTCTACACATTTGTAACGCAAATTTTCGACCTGTAAAATTTTTTTATATGAGACTGCCACTGTAGCAGAAACTGCTGTCGTAAATATTTCGTTAAGAAAGGTGACCTTGACGTAATGCGTTTTTGGCGCCCAGCTGAGAGGTAGACGTCTGACAAAAGAAAGCCATTAGGTGCAAAAAAAAAAAAAAAAAAAAAAAAAAAAAAGAGGCCATTATCCTCACTATCGACATTCCTTTGTAGAAAGCATCGTAAATACGACACCCTCAAACTTGAAAACATGATTACACTGTAGAGTTCTTAATTTATGATATTTACTGAAACGAAATGATGAGAAACATTTTATGTCTATTGTCTTGTTAGTTGAAAGATTGTTTACTGCATTATGAAATGCCGTATGGCTAGTGAATGACGTTTGACGCCTTGCTTTGCCTATTTTTTTTAATATCTAGTTTCTAGTGGCACTGCAGTATTGGTTAAAATAAAATTTTATAGATGTACTAATATAAATATTTTCTGTCTATAGATCGAATAAATAATAATTTTTTCAAAAAATGAGGGAGCACAAAAAGACATTTACCTTCACAGGAATTGCATACAGAATTTTCTTTTCAAGTACTTGGTAATTTCTTTTGTAGAATAAATTGTGATGCATCACTCTAGTATTAAGATGTGAAATAGGTATTAGACATGGCCATTTGTAGTGTAATATATTTTTTCACTTGAGCTATGTCATGTTTAGATATATGTTTTTTTTTATTTTGCTGCTGCTGTTTGCCAGGCATAATGTTACAGAATTTGACTTTGTATTATGCTGTTAAGCCAGTTTTACTACAGATTTAGTTTTCTTGTTTGCTGCACAGTGCCTTATATTAGTTGTAATATTGCAACTGCTTTGCCAATTTGAATTTTTGTCATTGATGTTTGTGTTAATTGTTTTGTGCTGCTGCATTGCCTCGTCCCTTAGTTTAGCATCTGAGCTCAGTAGATTTAAGTTAGCTTAAGAGGGGGTAGACTATATCAGAACCTAACTATGGAGAATAGGGAAAGAATGTATTGAGAAGTTATATGAAAACGATTTGTGCCAAAATGAGTATTGTACAATGAGCCATAATTATTTTGAAAGAAATATGGTTAGAATACAGAAAAAAGGTATAGATAGGACTTTTTGGGAATAATGATGAATGAAAGGAGATCTCCAAGAAGTAAAGAAAGTTTTGTTTGCAAAATACTGCAGTACAACAAACCCTGTCCTTTCCTTTTGTATTATTCCGCTATATGTTTGTGTACCCTTGTGTATTTGTGTTCATCCTGTCTTTATGTGTTTATCTGATACGATTTAGGTTGTAGAATTTTTCTAATACTCAGCTACATTCACTATGATGAGGAATACTGTTATCCTCAAATACAATTTGCATTAATAATCTGTTATTTACTTTGTAAAGATGTTTAGACATTATTTATTCTGTTTTGTTTTAATGCTCATGTGTGAAGTTGATGTTTCAATAATTATTCTGATCTTTTATGTATGTACTCATATCATAATTCCTGTAACACTGATGTATATGTTATTTCGATTCTTTTGTAAAGCCCATATTACTACAAATGTTATCTGTACTATTATGTTCTTTAATGATGTATTTTGTACCTTTGTAATTGTATTTTCATGTTGTAAATTTATAATTGTATAGACACCAGTTCTTCAAATTAAGTTACATTTCACTGCACACGTTTCTGTTGGTCATAGTATATGGACAATATGTGAGAAGTAGGGACTGATAGTGTTTGCACGTGTGTTAATGATTCAGCAACGGACTGGATAACAGCATTGCTGGTTCTAAGGACAATTCCAAAAACTTTGTGAATGCACAAGTGGTGGTTATGGACTTGCTATATTATCTGCAACACTCGTCAATGGTGATTGTGTACCTGCACAGCCACAATAGATGGCTGCTGGCCATCTCCACAAGGACTACAGTGGGTCTGCATCTTTGATGACCCACCAATACCATTATTTCTACAAGGACTACAGTGGGTCTACACCTTTGCTGACTCACCAGTACCATTATTTCTACAAGGACTGCAGTGGGTCTGCACCTCTGGTGGCCCACCAATATCGTAATCTCTACCAGGACTACAGTGGGACTGCTCTGTGATGACCTACCAATACTCTTCAAAACTTCGACTGACTCTGCTGTGGGTTTGTTCTGTTGTGGCCCATTACTTGTCTGCATGTCAAGAGTCAGCACTGTCTTTCCATTGGAAGGACAACACTACTTCTTCAAGACAGCATGGAAATCCACTACTTCTGTGTGCATTTTCTTTTACTGCTCAGACTTTGAGAAAAACACTGCTATTTTACTGTGATGAATCAGGACTGTCTTTATAGACTGTGAGGAAATTTTATCTTTTGACCAACATTGTATCAATAAGTGTGTGCATTTGATATCTTTGTTATTGTAATTATGAAAAATTTTATCAAATCATTATTGGCCACTGCCCAAAACAAATTGTAAAATTTTTTGTGGGGAGCATGGGGGCTATGTAAGTAGGCTGTTTAGGTTTTTTTATTGGTAACGCCACCTCTGTATAAAAATCACTGGCTGTGCTGTGTGCAGTCTGTGGCTAGTTTGCATTGTTGTCTGCCATTGTAGTGTTGGGCAGCGGCAGCTGGATGTGAACAGCGCGTAGCGTTGCACGGTTGGAGGTGAGCCGCCAGCAGTGATGGATGTGGGGAGAGAGATGGCGGAGTTTTGTAATTTGTCATGAACTGCTATATATATTATGACTATTAAGGTAAATACATTGTTTGTTCTCTATTAATATCTTTCATTTGCTAACTATCCCTATCAGTAGTTAGTGTCTTCCGTAGTTTGAATCTTTTATTTAGCTGGCAGTAGTGGCGCTCGCTGTATTGCAAGAGTAATGAAGATTTTTGTGAGGTAAGTGATTTGTGAAAAGTGTAGGTCAATGTTAGTCAAGGCCATTCTTTTGTAGGGATTTTTGAAAGTCAGATTGCGTTGCGCTAAAAATACTGAGTGTCAGTTTAAGCACAGTCGTGTATAAAATTTTCTAAAGGGGACGTTTCAACAGTACCAAAATGAAAAGACAGTAATATATACGTAATTTACACAAAAGCCTCCACTTTCTCCTATGTTTCTTTTTAAAATGTTACACAAGTGTAGTGTACTGTAGCTAAAACATTGAAAATATGTAATACACATAACCATAAAACATCAGTAACGTACACACTGTAATTCCACTTCGGTACGTCGAAAAAATAACACAAGTGGAACTTAATTTCATGGTTTTCTACAATCACAGCAAGGACAGTATTGTTTGGTGTATTTTAACCTTGAAATTCAATACAGTAACAGATAATATATAATACTGTCTTACTTATAACTAAGATAACAGAACCATCGAATACTAAAATTTACTGACTGCGTTTTCAACGCGTATTTATCTCCCGAAGCCTAGTTTCCTCTATCTGGCCGAACACTCGCCCGCCTGCAACTATACCAACGTCAGTTGTGAAGCTTTTCATTCTAAACGGAACGGTTCATTATATCCTTTATGCTTCCGGCTACCGTCTTGTGGAGATTGTGCTTGAGATGCCTGCAGATACAAACGTGGAAATCAAGCGTGCGAACAGTGCCAAGCAGGGAAAAAAGAAGTTGACCAAGAAGTATTTTTACTGGAGCAGGTGAAAGAACTGACGAAAGGGGTCGATTCGGTTCGGTTAGGTTTTGTTAAAAGCGTTGGCTTCAAATTTTTGGCCCGAGAACTGTAAAAGAAGAAACACGACGACTTATTTTTGACAATTTTGTATTTATCAGTGATGTGTTTGTTCACTGATGTCCTAATTTTAGTGGCGAATATGAGAGCCAATCAGCCAACCTCGTTGTGGAGTCTTCCAGGTAACCCTAATTGGCTGAACAATCCTCTGCCCGCAGTTCACGTGGCCCCAATTATCTCCTGTCCGCAATTCACCTAATTAAGAGAGGGCTGTCGGCAGTTCACAAATCACTTTGTGATGCACTAGCCCGTCTACAAGTGCTGATTGCTATTCATCTGTATCTACGTCTAAATGTTCAAATGTGTGTGAAATCTTATGGGACTTACTTGCTAAGATCATCAGTCCCGTCTGGAACCGCGCGCCCGCTACGGTCGCAGGTTTGAATCCTGCCTCGGGCATGGATGTGTGTGATGCCCTTAGGTTAGTTAGGAAAGTTCTAAGTTCTAGGGGACTGATGACCTCAGCAGTTAAGTCCCATAGTGCTCAGAGCCATTTGAACCATTCATCAGTCCCTAAGTTTACACACTACTTAACCTAAATTATCCTAAGGACAAACACACACACACCCATGCCCGAGGGACGACTCGAACCACCGCCGGGACCAGCCGCACAGTCCAATCTATGTCTAGATCAGTACTCCAAAAGCTACGTTACAGTGTTTCGCGAAGGGTCCTTTGTGTACGACTCTCATTGCACCCTTTTTGTTCGAGAGACGAGTGGTGCTCTGAAAGAAATATTGTTGCTAAGTCTCTATGTGAGCTCGCATCTCCCTAATTTTACCTTCAGGTCTTTTGAGAGATATACGTACGAGAAGCAATACGGGTACCGCTACCTACGGGCTTTATGCAACCCACGTCAGCTTGTAGTGGTCTTCTGGGAATGAGAAACATTTCTTCATGGTCGACATTTTACATAATAAAACGAACCTCTACTCTGAGTACAAAAGAGAACATAAAAAAATTAATTATCTCTCTATGATGTATATGAAAAGCAGTATCCATATTTCATGATAATCTATCTTTTGTAGTAAAGATACTGAGAACAATTAAAACAATAGAAATATATTTTCTCTAATTTTTTACTGTGGTTCGAATCTTCCTAGGAGAAAGACTTGGATGGAGACGTATATCTCCTATAATGTATTTCTGATAACTACATGCTGTTGGTGATAACCAAATAATTTATTTCAGTAGAATTAGAATTTTTCAGAAATTAATTACGTGCAGTACAGGCGAGTTCGAACTAGCATTGTTGGCAAAATGGCAGATATTTTTAAAAATTACTCCAATACCACATGGCGTGAAGCCAAAAGGAGTTGGGTTAAAGTTAATCTCTTGAATAAACAGACTAAAGTCAAGTTGGTTTCAGCCATTTTGTAAAGAGTGCTGTCGATATCAAAACAGATTCTTGTGGATGCCGTTTCGCGGCTTCTTTTGTTCAAGTGACGAGATTTTGACCGTTATGAAAGAGTTCATCTTTGAATTAACAATAAATGCACCACGCAAAACGTGTTTCTCCACCCGAATCTACGTGAGTACAAATTATTATTCACGTGAAAAGGCATTCCATACTTATCTGAAAGTAAAAGATTAAGGTGCTTCACACCGAACTGTTCCTAATTTACTTTACTTCTGAACAAACATTCCAAAGTAATTTATTTATCGAGCACTTGAATATAGAAAGTCTTAAAAACATCAGAAATAAAAATACTTGTCCGTGGAATGAAGCAGTAGTGAATACGTTGTATATGGCCTCATGGGAACTTCCGATGAGTTATTAACAACGCAAGTAAGCTAAGCGCGAGATATTCATGTTCTCTCGCTCACAACGAGCAAACTATTAGAGAAAAAATGAACAGGACTTTTTGTAGGAAATTTAATATACAATCTACACCGAGTATAGCGACATCGCTTTTAATGACATATTGTCAATAACAGCGAAATCTAATGGTCGTGTCTAAATCCTATGTAAACACCATGTTTAAAAAGTCGCCTAGTACGACATCGTTTATTGAGACTTATCATGTAAAACTACATATTTTTTACTACATTTTCGGAGAAATATATCGGCTGTATATCGGTTCTGTTCCAAGACATGCTCCCCCCCACTTTCCACACCCAGCCACCAGCGGTGTGTAATGACGTCGTTCACCTCGTCGTTCGTCATCAAAGACTTTTCGTCACGACTCGTCTTCTTGGTGAGGAGCTTAATGCTGTCGTGCGTTTCTTGTTCGCTACGGAGTAATTCTGGGTGGACTACAGATTGTGCACGATGCATGTTGTGCAAAATGTGGATCTCGTCTTACTGTGAGAGAGTTCCATGTCACCATTCTTCTTCTGCTCCTCACGTATCATCTTACTCGGCTTGCACAAAATATCTTCGACTGCTCAATTTGCGTCTGTTCAAATCCTGGCTTGTTGGTTTTTGCCAGCCGCTGTGGCCGAGCGGTTCTAGGCGCTTCAGTCCGGAACCGCGCTGCTGCTACGGTCGCAGGTTCGAATCCTGCCTCGGGCATGGATGTGTGTGATGTCCTTAGGTTAGTTAGGTTTAAGTAGTTCTAAGTTTAGGGGGCTGATGACCTCAGATGTTAAGTCTCATAGTGCTCAGAGCCATTTGAACTATTTTTTTGCTTGTTGGTTTATCGTGGTTATGATTGGCATTGCTGGCTATAACTTTATAGGCATTCCACAACTTCAAGTAGGAGTTTCAAGTTTTCATAATATACGCACATCTCAGCGTACCATACTTCAATTCCCTGTGAAGCTTAAACTTAGTGCCCGCATCTCGTGGTCGTGCGGTAGCGTTCTCGCTTCCCACGCCCGGGTTCCCGGGTTCGATTCCCGGCGGGGTCAGGGATTTTCTCTGCCTCGTGATGGCTGGGTGTTGTGTGCTGTCCTTAGGTTAGTTAGGTTTAAGTAGTTCTAAGTTCTAGGGGACTGATGACCATAGCTGTTAAGTCCCATAGTGCTCAGAGCCAGCCATTTAAACTTAGTCCGTAGCTCGTGGTCGTGCGGTAGCGTTCTCGATTCCCGGCGGGTTTGGGGATTTTCGTCCTTAGGTTAGATAGGTTTAAGTAGTTCTAAGTTCTAGGGGACTGATGACCATAGATGTTAAGTCCCATAGTGCTCAGAGCCATTTGAACCATTTTTGCTTAAACTTAAATCCTTACGTTACAAACATCGACGCGATCTTTCTTTCTCGATGAAATCTACGGTTACTTCTATGACACTGTAAATAGAAGGAAAATATTTAACACCTACATAAGTAGTTGAGTTATAAGTTATTATAAGTTACTTTCATAATATAAATTACTGTAAATTATTTAGATGTTATTAGTTAGATGCACACTGGTGTCTAAAATTAAAGCAACAAGCTGCTATTTCCCCGTCTAGTGTCTAATTCACGATACAATCATACAAACTGTCAACAGTTGTCGTTTCGACCGTGTTCTGCTCGGAAGATGCCATACCGATCAATGGACAGTCACACCAGCAATGACGTTAGGGCACCTATGAAACGGGATAGTGTTTGCAGGGTAGTCCCACATCCACAATCGCTGTGTGTTCACAGTCAGAGACGGTGCAGTATGGCACAGAGAAGACGCCCACAGACTCACTGCTGTGGAGGGCCATAGGAGAAATGGAAGCAGTAGAGTCGCAAACTGATGTGGCCCGATGGCTTAATGTGAATCGTTCCGTTGTTTCTCGGATGAGACGACAGTTTATAGAGAGCGAAACTGAATTCCGGAGACCAGGACACGGCCGACTAAATGTGACATCAGAAAGAGAAGACCATTATTTGGCCGTAAGGGCACGACAGTACCGCCTTAGTACTGTACTGCAGTTGGCAAGTTATCTCGCAGCATCCCCTGGACGAGTTGTATCGAGGCAAACAGAGTACAGAAAGTTTTAGCGGAGTGGTCTTTATTGTCGGAGACGGCGTGTCTTCACAGAAGGAAGCGTCTAGAGTGGAGCCGTCAGCATACCATCTGGACAGTCGAATGGTGGGCCAATGTTCTTTTCACACATCAGACCAGTTTTGGTCTGGAGAGTGATTCTCGATGTAATCGCATCTGGAGGGTACATGGAACACGATTTCGGGACCCAAACATTGTAGAAATAGACCGATATTGAGACGGCTCCATTGTGCGTTCATGAAACTGTACGGATGAATCAGCAAGATTTAACTGCTGTTAGGTACCGTGAGTGGATTTTGGCATCTCATGCGCAGTTATTGCGAGGTGCTGTGGGCCCAGACTTCGTATTGACGGACGAGAATGCTCGACAGAACAGGGGCGGTTGATGTGTTTTTGGAAACGGAAGATATTGCCTGCATCTCGTTCTCCCGATTTGAATCCCATAGAGCATGTGCAGGATGCAGTAGGGAAACAGGCTGCATCACGTCAGTATCCACCAACCACCGTCCAAGAGTTCTGAGCAGCTCTGCAGAAAGAATGGGCGTTATTGCCTCGACATGAGATTGATGGCATCATCCACAGCTTGTCCCGTCGTTGTCAGGCCTGTATTGGTGCCAGAGGTGATCACACCCCATACTGACCACATTAACCAGCTGTCAGAATGTGTGGAAAATCCGTTAAGGTGAAAAAAACGAACATTTTAGTTTGCCGTTACGCAGGTTGCATTTGATTACGTTCTGTATTCTTCACATTGTTTCTACTTTACTATCAACTTTTTATACAGTTTCGTGGCAAAATAAACGCAACCTTGCAAAATTTCCGTTTCTTGCTTTAATTTTGGACACCAGCGTAGATATCAATGTTATTATTAGGTTGGTATTTTCACTTAATCGCCGTCCATACGACAACGGTGCTCCCGCTCTCTTGGAACGCGATCGCAGGCGTCTTATGCACCTGGTTTGTGGTTCTGTGGGGCGCTCCCCACAGGGACGTCGTACTTCCGCGACCAGCGACTGGTAGGCTCCAACAGTAGCGTCTTCCTCTAACGGCCGCTGCCAACTTCTGTAGCTGAATTGATTGCTTCCTTTGTGGTATCGATGGTCAATGATACCACATACAGGACTTGATGAAGTGGGAACGTGAAACAACTACAAGAGTTCTGAGTAAATATGAGGGTCGTTCCGAATGAATGCCTTCTATCTTTATCCATGGAAACTACAGGAGACACATAAATCACATCACAGCTAAATAGAGCAATATTTCAGCTACAGACTGTTATTTTTCCACATAGTCACCATTATTCGTTATACACTTTTGCCAACGATGAACCAGAGGTTGCATGCCGCGCTTGTAAAAATCGGGACCAGCTAAGGCTAACCACTTCCTTACAGATTTGACGACAGCAACTGGGTCATGAAAATGTTCGCTAGGTCACCCGTCTTTCAGAGGCCCGAAGAGATGGAAGTCTCAAGGCGCTAAATCAGGACTGTACGGTGGATGTGGTAAGACAGTCAAGCCGAATTTTGCAATGAGCTGCGTGGTCGCACAAACTGCTGTGGGGCCCGACGTTACCATGTTACCATGTTCTTTTCTGGACTTACCCTGGAAATTCAGGCTTTTAGCTTAGTGTCGTCTTGCGGCGTGCTGAATTGACAGTTTCTCCAGGCTTCAGGTCATCAAAAAAAACACACACACACACACACACACACACACACCGTGGCTATCACAGGAGACTGCGCACATCACTATGCCTGCAGACGGCGGTGTCTTGAATGTCTTCTTCGATGGAGAATTCGCATGCTGCCATTCCAAGAACTGTCTTTCGGTTTCCGGCTGGCAGCGGTTGAAACCTGTCACCTTCAGCTTCATATTGGTCCAGAAGATCCCGTCAAATTTCCATCCGAAGAGTTTTTTGTTATTCTGTATGCATCCTCGGGGCCTATCTCGCACAGACTTCGTGATAACCAAGATGTTCCAACTTTGTTTCCAAGGCATTACAGCCGAAAATCAGCTTTGCGCACAATTCTCTGGTCGTCATCCACGGATCAGCATGGATGAGTTGATCAAGACGCTCTTCATTGCAAGGGATGACAGCTGGGCCAGGTCGACTGGGCCGTGGTATGTCATGCACACCCTTTTCACCAGCTTGTAAATGCCGTAACAATCTCTTTGCATTGTTCACATCTGTTGATCTCTTCACATTGCTCACACCTACTGTATCTCCATACACCTTTTGCAAGCGTCGATGGATTTCAATCGGCGCAATTTCTTCAGCAGTGAGAAATACAATCACACATCGGCGTTTTATACACGCGTACATATCAAGACACCATTCCGGAACACTGCTGGCGCCAACTGCCGCAGAACAACGCAACTGAGCCGTGGTAAAATTTGCTGTTTTGAAGAGCGCGCCGCAGCGCGTAGTGTGAAGTAGTCGCCCTCCGTTTTTGGCGATGGCGCCGCTGTGGCAATCGCAGCTTTGGTGTCTCCCTCTGATGGGAAAGGGGAAAGGTTGCCTGTTCACCTGCGTTTAAGGGCCGCTATGAGCCAGTCAGTTGGTCAGTCTGTCAGTCAGTCGGGGTGAGTCTGGAGTCAGTTTGGGGTCAATCATTCGTCCCCAGCTTGCTAGTCTGTCTCTCGTCCGAATTTGTGGCGCAGTGAGAGAACTCAACGAGCAGTCGCCCGGTCTGGGGCTTAGTACCTGCGTCTGAGTCTGCACGTTAGGCCACCAGTCTGCTCGAGTTGGTCAGGCAACAGTCATTGGCGGTCGGATCGATCGGTTGGTCGGTCGCGCACTAAGATACTAGATGACTTGTCCGTCTTGAGTGTCAGCGCATGTGAGGTCGCCACGTGAGTCCAGTGGGCCGCGCCGTATAGCGAGGGGTAGTGGCTCCGCGGTCGACACGAGAGCAACAGGAGTCAACCCACGACATCGATCTGGCTGGTGCGAGCTGCTTGGCTGTGGTGTAACTGGTTCTCCGAGCGCTTCTGGGCCCTTTCAGTTACCATCTTGTGGAACTTGGCTCGGTCCTTTCCTGGTGCAGGGATGTCGTTTTGCCAGTGGGCGTGTTTCCTCTGCATGGTTGGGTCCGAGCCAGACTTTCCGCCGTCGTGTGCCTGGAAGACGGAGCAGCAGTCGTGGACGGAGCAGCGGGCAGTCGGTCGATTGGTGAGGACCAGGAAACACGGGAGATGGGCGCGCCTTCCTGCGTCCGTTGAAGCGGCTGGCAGCGGACAGTTTGGGAGAGCGATTCTGGAGGTGCTGCGCCAGGTCTTCTCGAGAAATCGCAGTTTATGAGAAGTTAAGTGATTGGTGATATGTTGTGTGATTTACTCTTGTTAAATTTTACTTGCTTTCTTGGTCAGTCTCTCGTCCCCATCTTGCTCGTCTGTCTCTTGTCTGCATTTGTCATTAGTGTCTGTCTGTGGCTCGGAACTGCCTCTGTCATGTTTGTCGGATTTGGTGTGTTAACGAATTATTGCTTGGAATGTAACGGCCCAATACCTGAAATATGTTTTGATCTTGCCTGTGATCTTGAGAGACGGTATCTGTGTACTGTAGAGCATCTTAATTTGTTTGGCCAACCTTGTATAACTTTATATAAGATTGCATTTCATGGGATTTTATTTAAATGGTGATTTAAGTATATAAAGTTGCTACCTTTCCACCGTAAGACTTTTCTTAGATGTTAAAATCAAGTTGCACCTTCGGTGACAAAGTTAATTTTTTAATTATAGTGTTTTGTACCATTTCCATCCCTCCTACGGGGTGCATAGTTCGTGTGCTTGTGTGAATTGTTAAAACTTTTACTTTAAGGTAATCTGGTGTGCTGCAGATTTGCACCAGTGTAGTGTCTCAGAGGTTGTTGTGAGCGGTCGTAACTACGGCCGTATCAAAAGGGAGCGGCAAGGTTCTCAGCCCGAAAGCTCATACAGTCCGAAATTTGTTTCTTTCTGCCTCTGAATAAACTGTAACTTTGAGAGCACCACCTGATTATAATTTGAAATCTGTTTCTTTTTTTTTTTTTTTTTAAAAAAAAAAAAGGCTTTTAGGAATAAAATTCCCATTTGGTAAAAGCAATTTGATTTTGATTTCATCAGTTACTCCCTGGCAACTACGTCCACGTTCACATTAAATGTGTTAAAGTTCTTGATGAATCGCTAATAAATAAAGTAAATTCTTAAGAGTAAATTTTTTGAAAATAAATTCACGGTTCAGGAAACACCTGCAAATTAAAGAGGAAGGTTTAAGAATTAGCACTACACCAACGACATCTGGCGCGGACATCTAAAGTCACCGGAAAAAGTAGGAGGCATTCCTTTCAGAACGACCCTCCTATACGTGAATAAAACTGAATAGATGAACAAAACTATGTGTTTTTTCGAAGTGAGTAAATGACTGTTCGCATTTCGCAAATTTCGACAGGGAGAATCGAGGGGCGATTATCGGATTAATCGATAAGCCGGTAAGCCGACTCTCTCTGCAGTTCACATTGCAACATACTGCGGTGGAACCCGCTGTACGCAGTTCACATGCCACCTGTCACAAAAACCCCGCACAATTACGCATCCCTTATCAAATTTGTGGGAAGGTGTCAGTTTTCTGCACATTTGCCGCCAGAAACGCTGTTTCTTTTCCCTGGTCGCCGCCCAATAGTCAGAGTGCCACTCTACTCGGGGCAGCAGGGAAATAAAATTGTGGCCGCCCGCATCGTCGATACAGGTCCGCCCCCTCCCTCCGCCATCGGTGCAGTCAAAGGACGTCAAAGGCCGTCGGGCGCTCGCAGAATGGATTTTCCTCCAGCCAGGGACCAAAAAAAGGAACGAGCCGACGACCCGCCACTGGGCAGGCCCACCAGAAGCCAGATCAGTGGCCGACCAGGGGGAAGCAGGAGCAGGCGGCCGGCTTCATTTTCTGCGGAGCTGCCTCCAAAAAATACCCCCAACTCTGATTCGCCGTCCCTGCGGCGGCCTTTACCGCCGTGCTTGTCAGCGCCGCGCCGCGCCGGCACGGGGCTTCCAAATGTAATATCGCGTATATCCGCCGCAGCGAAGGAACCTAATTTGCGAGCGGCGGAAGGCCGGGAGCAGAACTTTAGGCAGAGGCCAAGAGAACAATTTATGCGTTTCTCGAGTGCTCATATCTGACGACGGTACTCGAAGATTACTACTATACTTGTAGAATTCTGGAACATGTTCCGTGCTTACACAATGTGACGTCTCTGCAGAACGAAAAAGCTCGAGTATAAAAAACAGCATGGATTCCGTAAACGTACACTGCCACAAAAAAATTTTGTACATCTGGAAAGGCGAAGTAGATTTTGAGCCGATGACGGCATATGCCACTTGGGTGACAGTACACTACTGGCCATTAAAATTGCTACACCACGAATATGACGTTCTACAGTTGCTAAATTTAACCGACAGGAAGAAGATGCTATGATATGCAAATGATTAGCTTTTCAGAGCATTCACACAAGGTTGGCGCCGGTGGCGACACCTACAGCGTGCTGACATGAGGAAAGTTTCCAACAGATTTCTCATACACAGACACCAGTTGACCGGCATTGCCTGGTGAAACATTGTTGTGACGCCTCGTGTAAGGAGGAGGAATGCGTACCATCACGTTTCCGACTTTGATAAAGGTCGGATTGTAGCTTATCGCGATTGCGGTTTATCGTATCGCGACATTGCTGCTCGTGTTGGTCGAGATCCAATGACTGTTTGCAGAATATGGAATCGGTGGGTTCAGGAGGGTAATATGGAACGCCGTGCTGGATCCCAACGGCCTCGTATCACTAGCAGTCGAGATCACAGGCATCTTAACCGTATGGCTGTAACGGATCGTGCAGCCACGTCTCGATCCCTGAGTCAACAGATGGGGACGTTTGCAAGACAACAACCATCTGAACGAACAGTTCGACGTTTGCAGCAGCATGGGCTATCAGCTTGGAGACCATGGCTGTGGTTATCCTTGACGCTGCATCACAGACAGGAGCCCCTGCCTGGGTGAACGAATGCCAAAACGTCATTTTTTTCGGATGAATCCAGGTTCTGTTTACAGCATCATGATGGTCGCATCCGTGTTTGGCGACATCGCGGTGAACGCACTTTGGAAGCGCGTATTCGTCATCGCCATACTGGCGTATCACCCCGCGTGATGGTAAGGGGTGCCATTGGTTACACGTCTCGGTCACCTCTTGCTCGCATTGACGGCACTTTGAAAAATGGACGTTACATTTCAGATGTGTTGCCACCCGTGGCTCTACCCTTTATTCGACCCCTGCGATACCCTACATTTGAGCAGGATAATGCACGACCGCTCGTTGCAGGTCGTGTACGGGCTTTTCTGGATACAGAAAATGTTCGACTGCTGCCCTCAACATCTCTCACCAATTGAAAACGTCTGGTCAATGGTGGCCCAGCAACTGGCTCGTCACAATACGCCAGTCGCTACTCTTGATGAACTGTGGTATCGTATTGAAGCAGCATGGGCAGCTGTACCTGTACACGCCATCCAAGCTCTGTTTGACTCAATGCCCAGGCGTATCAAGGAAGTTATTACGGCCAGAGGTGGTTGTTCTGAGTACTGATTTTTAGGATCTATGCGCCCAAATTGCGTGAAAATATAATGACATGTCAGTTCTAGTATAATATATTTGTCCAATGAATACCCGTTTATCATCTGCATTCCTTCTTGGTGTAGCAATTTTAATGGCCAGTAGTGTAGGTTTAGGTTTCAATGTCGTCTGCAAACAGATAGCGTAGTGGCATAACTAGCAGAGCGCCATCTGTGTCTACCCTTTAGTAAGGAATGCTTACAACTAGAAGGCTCAGTGTGGTGCACATGTGTGAAGCAAGCAGGCAACCACGCCACGGAGATGCACTCGTGCATCCTACAGCCAACTGTATTTGAGAATGGTCAAATTGTGGCCTTCCAAGTGACGGGATGGTCCTTTCGGAGAATTACCACACAAGTTGGACGTGCCGCGTCAGTTGTGTAACGATGCTAGTATCAGTGGTCACGTGAACATTCT
Source organism: Schistocerca piceifrons (assembly GCF_021461385.2). Classification (NCBI taxonomy): domain Eukaryota; kingdom Metazoa; phylum Arthropoda; class Insecta; order Orthoptera; family Acrididae; genus Schistocerca; species Schistocerca piceifrons. Next base: position 346,620,701 of record NC_060143.1, on the reverse strand, counting down.
CACACCTGTAGACGAGGTTCCGGACCTCCACGCAGTACAGACTCTCGCCAGGATCAGCGCAGTCTGTAGCGCAGTAGTTTCTCTTTTCTTTTGTTTTGAAAGCAATTGTCCGTTCGTTTAAGAAGCAAGTCGGTCAGGCTTCAGCTCCCAGCTGATATACGAGTACAACAACAGAGCGCAAGTTAAGTGTTTATTTTTTTTGTGTTTTTTACGTAGTATATACCGGGTGATCAAAAAGTCAGTATAAATTTGAAAACTGAATAAATCACGGAATAATGTAGATAGAGAGGTACAAATTGACACACATGCTTGGAATGACATGGGGTTTTGTCAGAACAAAAAAAAAAAAAAAAAAAAAAAAAAAAAAAAAAAAAAAATACAAAAGTTCAAAAAAAGTCCGACAGATGGCGCTTCATCTCATCAGAATAGCAATAATTAGCATAACAAAGTAAGACAACGGCTCAACATGTCCACCATAATTCCTCAACAATAGCTGTAGTCGAGGAATAGTGTTGAGAACAGCACTGTAAAGCATGTCCGGAGTTTGAGGCATTGGCGTCGGATGTTGTCTTTCAGCATCCCTAGAGATGTCGGTCGATCACGATACACTTGCGACTTCAGGTAACCCCAAAGCTAATAATCGCACGGACTGAGGTCTGGAGACCTGGGAGGCCAAGCATGACGAAAGTGGCGGCTGAGCACATGTGAAATGTCCCCTTAGAAAAATTATACCTGACTGTGCTTAACCTGACACACAATATTTTTAGCGCAACGCAATCTGACTTTCAGAAATCCATACAAAAGAATGGCCCTGATTAACATTAACCTATACGTTTCACAAATCACTTACAGAAATCTTGGTTAATCGAGCTACTGCAATAAAGCGAGCGCCACTACTGCCAGCTAAATAAAAGATTAAAACTACTGAAGGCATTAACTACTGATAGGCATAGTTAGCAAATGAAAGATTTTAATCGAGAACAAACAATGTATTTACCTTAATAGTCATAATATATATAGCAGCACATGACAAATTTCAAAACTCCGCCATTTCTCTCCCCACATCCACCACTGCTGGCGGCTCACCTCCAACTGCGCAACGCTACGCGCTGTTAACAGCCAACTGCCCAACACTACAATGCCGAGTATTACAACAATGCAAAGCAGCCACAGACTGCACACAGCACAGCCAGTGATTTTCATACAGAGGTGGCGTTACCAGTAAAAAAACGTAAACAGCCTACTTACACATGATCATCACCAAACGACGCGCGCAAGAGATCTTTCACGCGTCTAGCAATATGGGATGGAGCGCCATCCTGCATAAACATCGTACGTTCCACCAGGTGTTTACCAGCCAGGCTGGGGATGATGCGATTCTGTAACATATCGGCGTACCTCTCACCCGTCACGGTAGCAGTTACAAAACCAGAATCACTCATTTCCTCGAAGAAAAAAGGCCCGATAACGGGAGATGTGGTAAATCCAAACCATATCGTGACTTTCTCGTCGTGCAATGAAGTTTCCACGACAGTTCTAGGATTTACGGTAGCCCAAATTCTGCAGTTGTGGGCGTTGACAGGCCCTCGGAGCGTAAAATGAGCTTCGTCGGTCCACAACACGTTACTCAACCAATCGTCATCTTCCGCCATCTTTTGAAACGCCCACACCGCAAATGCCGTCCACTTCACTAAATCGCCAGGTAACAGTTCATGATGCCGAGGGCTTTTGTTCGGATAGCATCGAAGGGTACGCCTAAGTGCCAACCAAACAGCAGTGTATGCCGGTGCGACGTGCGACTGCACGAGCGCTGACTTCCCCGTGCATAGACGAACCGGCTACAGTCTCCATTTCTTCCTGAACTGTCTCAGCAGCATTACGCCTTGTGCTCGGTCGGCCACTACGGGTTGTATCGTCTAAACAACCCGTGGCTTCGAACTTCCAAATCATTCTCGCCACAGCTGCATTTGTCAACGGACCTTTACCCGTTCGAATCCCCTTCGTATGGCGATAGGATTGTAACTCTGAACTAGCACATTCCCCATTCTGATAATACAGCTTCAGTAAAAGCGTCTTTTCAGGTAACGTCAACATGCTGCGACTGCTGGCGGATCTGATTCTCTCTCTCATTACAGCTCCTTTTATACATGATTGTCATGCGCAGTCACTGACGTTTTGCTGTCCTGCGCCATCTGTCGAACATTTTTTGAACTTTTGTATTTTTTTGGTTCTAATAAAACCCCATGTCATTCCAAGCATGTGTGTCAATTTCTTACCTCTCTATCTACATTATTCCGTGGTTTATTAAGTTTTAAAATTTATACTGCCTTTTTGATCACCCTGTACATTAAATTTCGTGCGTGTTTTTCTGTTTTAGAAGTTTAATTGCGCGCTTTTGCAAGTGTAAGTTCGTTCAATCTGTAGCGCAATAGTTGCTCACTGACAGCCAGCTACCTTACTCATTAACGCATCAGCTTAAGGAGGCTAGCAAGTTGCATATCTAGAATTCTGTCTGCTTTTACCGTTTACTTTTTCAGTCAGTGTTGTTAGGATGGCTAGGATGTGTGCATGCTGTGTGCGGACGCAGAAGAAGCTGGCCGCAGTTTGCGAAGAGCTGAATGTGCATTTGGCTACAGTCAATCACCTTCAGGCTGCTGCCTCGGGGTGTAGCGGTGGCGGAGAATCTGGCGCATCGCAAGGGACACGTCAGGTGTCGTTTGTTTTGCCCACGGGCTCTCCTTCTGAGGTACCTCCTAGCACCTCCGACACGGTGGATCCGCCCTCAGAGCAGGGTGAGTGGCGGACGTGTTTGTGTCGCTCGAGGCGGAGGGCCAATGTGGAGACTGGCCGCCCGGTTCCGCCCATTCTCACGTGAATGGACATGTGGCCGCCCCTTCACTATAGTCCGAGCGCGAGAACGAAAACAACACGTCGTCCCAGTTCTAACCAAGTGACCAATGAAAAGCCAGAACTGGAAGACGAATCGGAAAGCGCTATGTTTCACACGCGTGCAGTTTGCATTTGTTTTCTTACTGAAGTTGTTTTTGGCGCGCTGATGATTTGTCACAAACGTGTTACTCTAGGTAGGATTTCTTATAATTAAATATCAACTAACGACACATCGACAGAGACAACGGGTCGTGTAGTTAGAAGCAAAAGATTACGGAGTCGAAGGTTACAGGTTCAATGCTTGTTGAAACTTAACTTTAAAAAAAAATCTTCGCGTTTGTGACGGAATCTGAGACCAGCAATGATATTTATATTCTTACTTGCTACAAATATTTGATTTTTTTAACTATGTCGCGACTGCCATGGGTGTAGTTAGGTAGCAAGCTAAGACAACAGCTTAAATTCCTGTGAGAGAACGAGCAGCAGAGAAATCTGGAGAGGAAAGTGCTTAAAAGCAGACTCCCATTTCGTTTTCATTTTTAAAAAATAGAAAATAGTAAAAAAAGTGTTCCTTAAAAGCACGTAATATTTATTTTATAACGCTTTGTACCCTTTACATTTTAGTAATAGGAAATAAATGAAAAGTTATTATGAAAAAAATATTTCTGAAAACTTTACACTTAGCCTGTTCCAAAAATAACTTCCAAAATCGGATCCCATGTACAAATAATCAAAATACCACTAAACAAAATTAAAAGAAGATATTATAATGGAGAAAACATCATCTATGGAAGTCCGCTGGCTTTCATGGCTGAAGTTAAAATCTTTTGGGATATTAGGTCGCGTCATATTTCTTCTAAATGATCGACGTTTCGACCCCTCTGCTGCGATCTTCCTCAGGATCTTCTGGTGTCCACTACTGCTAGAACACAGCAGTAGTTGACACCAGAAGATCCTTAGGAAGATCCCAACAGAGGGGTTGAAACGTCGATCATTTAGAAGAAATATGGCGCGGCCTAATATTCCAGAAGATTTTAGCTTCAAAACGTCATCTAGTTTCAAAGTAGGTATAATATAACATCTTCCAGAAAGTTATGGAATATCTGTGCGTTTTTTGTGCTTGAACCCAAGAGCCTTACTATAGGAGGTTCCTGCACAATTTATTTCTGACAGTTTGGTTTTGTGTCATTGAAGAATAATCTCACATTCTCCCAGCAGTGTCGTCTTTAAATAGGTGTTCAATGTTATTTCTCTCTGAGAGTTTATGTCATTCTTCACAAGTCATTCCGATTAATCATGAAGGTAGACGCTTCCGTAGCAAGACAACACTAAACCAGCTCTTCTTCAAGCTCTTTGCCCAAACGTGAATGCCTTCCTCTCTTTTGTTTTTGATGCTTCATCAGGTGTCCTGTATTTCTTGATGGACACCCTCATAAGAGTTGTTTTGTGGAACATTTAACTATTCACTGACCTTCTAACTCATTTGGTTTTGAACTACATCTGTAGCTTTAGTCATTTTAGACAGACTCCACTTTCTTTGATTAACCCTCCCTATTACCCTCTTAGAATCAGCAAGAAAATTTCAAGGGAGTAAGAGGGCATTAATAAAGGAAGACTTTAAACGTGAAAAAGTAAGGGGTCCAGTTTAAAGAAATTCAGAAGGTCCAGTTTACGTGACTAAAGCCTACATTTCATACCAGAATAAATTTTTAACCAAACATCTCAATTAAAATGTAATAATGTTTGATACAACAACTGGATCAAAGCACAGTTGATATGCTGTGTGTGAATACCGTATCAAATATTGCTGCAAAAAAATACCAACTTTCCATATATGCATTTACACTCTGTGTAATTAATTGCACTTCATGTTATTTATTTGGCGCCCATATCATAGCATTCACAAAATAGGGCTTGTTTTTACAACTGCCCTATCATTCAACTGTAAAGTACACTTACGCTAAACATTTCTGACAGAAACTACCCTAGAAGCTTCGCTTCACATTTCACTTCATACGTGAATAATTTTTTGATTTCACTTTTAAAACAGCAATACAAAAAAAACACTGAACATAATTTTCACAAACAAGTACAATTATCGCACATAAATTATAATTTCCGAGGAAACCTTTTTCACGCAAAAGTTGGCAAATTTTCAAAGAAGCGGTAGTGCTTTAGACGGTAAACAAAAATCAGCTGTTTTCACACGGGCGCGGGTGAAACATAACGCTGATTGGGCTTCCAGTTCTGATTTTTCATTGGTCGCTTGGTTAGAGCTGTGACGACGTGGTGGAAATAGTGCAAAGCCCTGTGTCGTTTCCGTCCTCGCGGGTCCGAGCAGGCACATGGGGGGAGGGGCTTACTAGTTTTTGGGATCTCCAATGTTAGGCGCGTTATGGAGCCCCTTAGGCAGGTAGCGTTGAAGGCTGGAAAGGAAGCTCATGTGCACTCGGTATGGCTGCCGGGGGCCTCATCCGAAATATGGAGGCGGCCTTGCCTGTGGCTGTCGATCGTGCAGGGCGCAGTCGTCTGCAACTTGTAGCTCACGTCGGCATCAACGACGCCTGCCACATGGGTTCCGAGGCGATCCTCAGTTAGTACAGGTGGTTGGCAGAGGTGGTGAAGACATGTGGCCTCGCGCTCGGGGTGCAAGCAAAACTCGTAATTTGCAGCATCATTGTCAGAGTTCCTCGGGGTCCTTTGGTTTGGAGCCGAGTAGAGGGTCTCAGGTTTGGAGCCTAGTAGAAGGTCTCAACCAAAGGGTTCGTCGACTCTGTGACGGTCTTGGCTGCAGATTTCTAGACCTGCGGTATCGTATGGGGATTTTTAGGACTTCCCTTGATAGGTTATGGGTGCAATACGTGAAGGGAGCAACTACTCGGATAGCAGAGTACTTGTGGAGTGCAGCCGATATGCAGCATGGGAAATCAAACGTCGTTCAGCATGAAAACATTTTGACTGTCGTAATTTTATAAGTAAATTGTCGAAATATTCGTAATAAAGTTCTCGAATTTACGGCCCTACAGGAAAGCTCTCGCTGACTGAAACCCGAAAGGGAAAGCTCTGAGATATTTAGCAAGTCGTGGAATGTACATCAAAAAGACAGATTAGAGGCCGTAGGAGGGGGAGTGTACATTGAAGTTGACGAAAATATTGCCTCTTTTGAGGTCGAAGTTGAATGTGACAGTGAAGTCATCTGGGCGCGTGTAACAGATGTAGATGAAACCAAGTTAATTGTTGGATGTTTTTAACAGCCACCCGATTCTACTGTTCTAGAGTCATTCAAAGAAAGTCTACGGTCAATAGCGCATAAATACCCAGATTATGCAACACTACTTGGAAGCGATTTTAACCTACCGAGTATAGACTGGAGTGTCTATGGGTTCATTACGGAGGGTTCAGGTAAGACAGTCATGCGAAATACTTTCGAACACGTTTTCTGAAAACTGTCTTGAGCAGACAGCTCGGCAGCCCACACGTGATGGAAATATCTTAGACCTCGTAGCTGCAAATAGGCCAGACCTTATCGACAATATCAGTATAGAAACGGGTATTAGCGAGCATGAGGTCATTATAGCAACTATGATTGCGAAAGTTAATAAATCAGTCGAGAAGGCTTGGAGAAAGTTTCTGCTGGATCGAGCAAATAAGCAGTTATTAGCATTGAACTTAGAGCACGAACTGGCATCACTTAGTTCCAGTAAGATGGATGTAGAGCAATTAGGGCCAAAGCTTACACAGATAATAAATCGTGGTCTGGAGAGCTACGTGCCTAGTAAGGGGATAAAGCATGGAAAAGACCCACAGTGGTTTAATAACGAAATTCGGAGGATGCTGAGGAAACAGAGTTTGTCGCATTCTGGGTTCAAAAGGGAAAGCACAAATGACGACAAGCGAAGGTTAGCAGAGATACGTGCGTCTCTAAAAAGATCTATAAGCAAAGTATACAACTACCATCGTCACACCTTAGCGAAAGATCTGGAAAAGAACCCGAGAACTTTCTGGTCACTAAGTAGGTATAAGACTTCTATTTAGTCCCTTGTTGACCAGTCTGCTGTGACAGTTGAAGATAGCAAAACGGAAGCCGAAGTTTTAAATTTCACGTTCAAGAAACCGTTCACAACGGAGAATCGTACAAACATAGCGTCATTTGACCATCGGACATACTTACGTATGGACTACATAGCAATAAGCACGCGTGGCGTAGAGAACCAACTGAAAGATTTGAAAGCAAATAAATCACCATGTCCGGATGGAATCACAGTTCGATTTTACAAAGAGTACTCTATATCATTGGCCACTTACCTAACTTGCATTTATCATGAACCTCTCGCCCAGCACAAAGTCCCAAGCGACTGAAAAAAGCGCAGGTGACTCCAACATATAAGAAGGATAGAAGAACGAACCGGCAAAATTACAGACCAATATCGCTAACTTCGGTTTGCTGCAAAAGCTCTGAATATATTCTCAGTTAAAATATAATAATCTTCCTTGAGACTGAGAAGCTTATAACAACGAATCAGCTTGCCCTTTTCCCATTTGATATACTACGAACTATGAATGAAGAGCAAAGGACAGATTCCATATTTCAAGATTTCCGGAAAACATTTGACACGGTGCCGCATTGGAGGCTGTTAACTAAGGTACGAGCATATGGAATAAGTTCACAGATAAGTTAGTGACTCGAAAACTTCTTAATAGAACCCAATATGTTGTCCTCGAGAGCGAGTGTTCATCAGAGACAAGGATTTCGTCAGTATTTCCCGAGAGAAGTGTGATAGGACTGTTGTAGTTCTCTATTTCCATAAATGATTTGGCGGTTGTTGGCTGATGATGTTGTGGTGTTGAAAGGTGGCTACACTGTGCCACTGCGCCAGAGATTGCGCCAAAGAGTACTATTAAGCCGCCTCCACAGTGCGTGTTAGGAGTTCGTAGCAGTCAGTGGTAGTAGAGAGCTCGTAGAGGACAGTGCTTGTTGTGACATCGGAGAGGACAGTGTGTGTTGAGAACTCATAGAGTCAGTTTTGTCGAGAGCTCGTAGCAGTGTGTGCGTGGGCAGAGCTCGTGGTTGTCGTGAAGTTGGAGCAAGATGTTGTAGTAAAGAGTGTTGTTCCATGTCTTATGCAGTTATTTGATGGGAGAGATAGCAGATGTTATTGTAATGAGTGCATTTCGTCAATATATATGAAGGTAAAATTTATAATGTTCCTTTATTAGTTGTGTACCTGAAATAATGTGTCACTACAGGTTCAGTCAACAAAGCATCTGGCTTGTGTTCTTGGATTAGAGTGTAATTGTGATTTTTTTGCGTAATTGTAGTTTTTCTAAATTTCTTTTGTCACGTTAGTATAGTTGGTATTTAAAAATTCTTGTCTTGTTGGAAAAGAACCGTGCCAGATGTGGGCGTTGAGTCACACTCCCACATACAGAACAGTTACTCTTGTGCTCATTGGTTTCGTAGATTTTTATAGTTGCTGGGGTCTTAATTAATTAACTGTGTTTACGAAAATTTTCTTACATTGTTCTTTGCAGTCAGATTGCGTAATAATACTAGTCAGGGCCAACCGATTACGAGACTTACGTAATCGGACATACAGCTATTAAAATCATTTTCAATCATATATTTAAATAAGCCCCCATGCACGTGGCGACCGCTGCTTCGGATCGTCCCTTGGATTCTTCTGATTGTGAAAATTGTAGACTGTAGTATTGTTGTAGTAATTTGTAGTATAGTGATTGTAGTCTGTATTGAGTGTGTAGATTTGGTAATTGGCATTCTTCTAATGGTATTTTTCAAAATTTAATTTTTATTGCCTTGTATACGCGTTTGACAAATTAGTGCAGTTATTTCAATTGTTCGATTGATCGTGTCTGAGGGAGACATTTCATGTGAATAGTATTGTTGGAGATAAAGAGTCATTGTGTGTAATTTTCGTACAGTGACGAATCTTTCGTATATTTTGTAAATGATTACGCGATCAATGAAGAAGGCAAAAATGATGAATAGTGAAAATGACGAAATTGTTATGGCGAACTCGCCGACAGAGGAAAACAGTATGATGGATAATGAAGGGGAAAACAATGTAATAAGTCGGGAAAATAGTCCGGAACCATTTCAAAATTTTTCTCAATCAGAAAATCCACAGAATCCGAGATTAACGATAGAAGATTCTGGAATAGGATCGAACACTGATAGCTTTACAGCTATGACGAAGGAAAATAGTTTTGCGGGAGATGTTAGGGGCGAAAAGAATTCTGAACAATTTAATATGGAGCAGTTGATGGGTGCAATATTAAATCTAGGATCACAAATGGAAACAATTAAAACTGATATGGGAACAATGGGAACAAAGTTAGACTCACTGGGATCACAAATGGGAACAATGGAAACACGGATGGGAACAATTAAAACTGAGATGGGAACAATTAAAACTGAGATGGGAACAATTAAAACAGAGATGGGAACTTTGGGATCTGAAATTAAAACTGATATGGGAACAATGGAAACACGGATAGATTCACGAATAGGGACATGTTTCAAAAATATGAAAGATGAATTAAAGAAAGAAATCAGGGAAGAAGTACAACCGATTCTGAATTCTCACAATAATAGATTAATTGCAGTAGAAATCAGACAAAGGGAACAGGATAGAGAACAGGAAGAAAGAGATCGCGTGATAGTACAGAAATTTTCAGAGTTAAATTTATAACGTGCACAAGACAAGGAAGAAATAATTGAAAGAATCGAGGAATCCGTACCAAATGACAGACTAAATAACTTAACACAACAATATGAACAGCTAGCTACCAAATGTGACAATACTGAAACCCGAGTCGCGACACTTACGGAAGACGTAAATAAACAGAAAGAACAATTAGGTGACTTATCGGAAAGAGTTGAGGAAATTTCAGATAAATTGACAAATCTTAGTTTACATGGGGACAGAGATTCGGATGATACAGCCCCATTACCATTTGCAGAAACCGAAGAGTATCAGAACATAAATAAGCATGTTGAAAATCAGGGAAAATTTAATGAACGCGTTAAAAGGGAAGTTGAGGCATTACGAAAGCAAGTCAAACAGATCGAAGGCGAAATTGTAGGAAAAGACAGCAGAAGAAATTTCGAATCACAGACAGCAGAGGGGTTTGAAGAAAATAATTTGTTTCATTTACGGGATGCAACAAGAGAGCGCCAGGCGCGCGAACTTTACAATAATCGACATTCGGACTGGGACAGACGCGGTAGGTCTTTGTCGCCACGAGGCGAAAACTTTGACTATAAACACTTTTTGACTGTCCGGAAATTTAAGATCTTCCGCAATTCTAAGAATGACATACATCCATGTGCATGGCTAGATCAATTTATGTACGCACTTCCACCAAATTGGCCACTAAGTCACAAACTAGAATTCATGTGTGGATATTTAGAAAACGAACCGGCGACGCGGATGCGCGCACTCATTAGAGATTGCAATAATTTAAATGATTTTTATCATGCATTTCTATCGGCATATTGGTCCGAAAACACACAAGACAGAGTCAAACATAGTCTGATTATGCAGCGTAATTTTAAACAGTCTGAGTTCCGCACGCCGGCAGAGTACTTTGAAGATATGATTCGAAAGAATCAGTTCCTGTCCAACCCGTATAGCCCGACTGAATTAATTCGCATTTGTTTAACTAAGCTGCCACAATCAATAAGACAAATTGCTTTAGCTGGAAGATGTAAGGACGACATCGAGACTTTTAAGACTTTGTTGCAAGAACTTGAGTATGACAACGATGACGGGATCTCTTGTAACTTTTTCTGTAACAGTAATTATAATAGATTTTCAGAGAAAATTGATAGTGGTCGGAACGGACGTTATAGCGGTAATTTTGAGAACGATAGACGTAACAGACAGGACAATAGATACCAGCCCTATGACAATAACAGACGTTCTAACAGAAATTACACAGACAACAACGGTAATTCGTATCGGAATGATCAATCATACGGAAACAGTAATCGGTATTATCAAGACAGAAATTATTCATACAGTAATAGAAATTCTTACTACAGAAATAACCAGGGTAGTAGGTACAACAATAATTTCAGAAATGACAGTCGAAATTACACAAGAAGTAGTTATGCAGACAGACAGGAAAACAGAAATTTTAATAACAGACACAGCCAAGAATTTGCATCTAACAGACAGGAAGGACCTAATTGGCATCCTTCACGTGACAGAACTTCTGAGAGACAAGTGCAAATCGTAGAAATGGATCCGCGAAATGACGCGAATACTCAAAGACGTGACGCAAACAATCGACAATGACTTGTAGCTTCGGCTTCTGGCAGCAATATAGACGGTTCAGAAAGTAATGACACTACGACTTTACACTACGTACGCCTGGAAGACATGAGAGACATTTTATTAGACGAAAAGGAAAATAATGTAGACGCATTTTTACACCCTGTTATTGAAGTATGTGTGGGTAAGAATAAGTTCACTGCAGTATTAGATTCTGGGAGCCCACTGAATGTCATTAGTGAATCAGTTTTTCGTATATGTGAAAGAACTATTGCCTGTCCTGTGTTACCTATTTCTAAAACTACAATTCGAGGTGCGATTTCTGGGAAAAGTGTGGAGGTCAGACAACAGACCAATTTAAATTTCATTTGTCAAGGATACGAATTTTCTGCTAATTTTATTATTGTTCCATTACTCAGTACACAAATTATTTTAGGTATGGAGTTTCTTAACGCACATAAGGCAATTTTGAACTTTAAAGAAGGAAGTGTAAATTTGACTGTTGCTGGAATGCCGAAATGTCTAAAATTCTTCGAGTGTTTAACAAGATCTGAGTCAGATACAAAATGTTTAAGGTTTCTTACTTCTGATGTTTTCGTTGAGCATTATGACGACAATGTGTTTATTCATGATAATGACAATAGATACAGAGACGCGATGGATGAGATAATTAATAGCGAAGAGTTAATTAAAGAGAAGGTTAAGAAAGCTGAAGTGCCAGATGACGTTGCAAGAGAAGAGCTGCACCACATTTTGACTTCACATGCTACAGTGTTTAGTCATCACACAGGAACTATACAAGGCTTACAATATTTATTTAAAGTGAAGGAACACACACCATTTCGAGGTAAAACGTACGCTATTCCTTTAGCTTACAGAGACAAGGTTAAGAATGAACTTCAGTACATGTTAGATCAGGGCATTATTGAGCCTGCAGTCAGTCCTTATACTAGCCCATTACACGTTGTTCTTAAAAAGGATGGGTCAATTCGTTTGGTTCTGGATTCCAGACAGATAAATAATATCATTATTCCTGAAACTGACCGTCCACAAAATTTAGATGAACTTCTTCAACATTTCCATGGAATTAAAGTTTTATCCACGATTGATATGCGCGCAAGTTTTTGGCAAATAGAACTCCACCCTGACTGTAGAAAATACACCGCCTTTTTAGCCTTTGGTAACTGTTACCAATTTCGGAAATTACCGTTTGGACTTACAGTATCTTCAGCAGCATTCATTCGTAGCTTAAATGAAATTTTACCTGTTTATCTTCGTGACAACATTACTTCTTATGTTGACGACATTCTTATTGCTAAACATTCTTGGAGTGAGCACAACAAAATTTTGGACTCATTATTACGTATTTTTGCAAGAGTTGGCATCACAGTGAACTTAGAAAAATCAGAATTTGGTCGTTCTCAGGTGAAATTTCTCGGTCACATTATCTCTACAGAAGGTATTCTTCCTGATCCAGAAAAATTAGATGCTATACGTAATTATGCTGTTCCTACTACAAAACGTGATGTTCGTAGTTTCCTTGGTGTCTGTAATTTTCTTAGACGTTTTGTTAAATTGGACGATTTGGCCACACCTCGTTTATGTGAACTATCTGGAAAGAAATCTAATTGGTGTTGGGATGAGGAAGCTCAGTCAGAATTTGAACAGCTTCGTGATGCTTTAGTTGCTGCTCCACTTCTTTCACATCCGGATTTATCTAAAGAATTTTGTTTGGCGACGGACTCATCATACAAAGGCCTAGGAGCACATTTATTTCAAGAGATAGAAGAAAACGGCGTTGTAGTCCAGAAAACTATTGCATTTGGAAGTCGTGTTCTTTCTAAATCCGAAAAGAATTATTCGATTACGGAACTTGAAGCTTTGGCTGTTGTTTGGGCTTTCACAAAATTTCGCACATTTTTGTTTGGCAGACATACTAAGGTTTACACCGATCATCGAGCTCTGGAATTTCTTATGTCAACAAAATTAACTCACGGCAGATTGTCACGATGGGCGTTGTACCTACAGGAATTTGACTTTAGTATTGTTTACATACAGGGTTCTTCAAATATTGTTGCTGATGCTTTATCACGTGCACCTATGGGTTTGAAACAAAATGCTGAAGAGGACTACAAGGAAAACAATTATTGTTTGATGTATATTCAAGGTGTTGCTTTTGAGAACTTTATTTCGTCTTCGCTCCAGGACATCGCTAAGGAGCAAAATAAGGATCCAATCTGGAAGGACATTAAGGAGAAGTGGAGGAGAAAGGAAAGCGTAGCGATTAGACAGCATTATTTAGTTCGCAATGACATTCTTTTTAAACGAAAATCGGTCGACAACTCCGTTTGGTTAGTTTGTATTCCTGATGAGTGGGTCAATAAATTGATTTGGTATACGCATTTCAGTTATGCACACTTTGGTCCCAGAAAATGCTTTCATAAATTACGAGAAAATTGTTACTTCAGTAATATGGAAAAAGTATTCGATCTGTTCTTGCCAAATGCAAATTATGTCAAATGGCTAAGCCTCCAACGATTTCTCACAGAGCACCGTTGTTTCCTGTCATTCCAGCGAAATTAAAGGAGATGGCTGCAGTCGATTTGTTTGGTCCAGTGGTTCGTTCTACTAATGGTTTTGCGTACATTTTCGTAGCAGTGGAGTTGACGTCAAAATATGTGTGTTTTACACCTTTACGCAAAGCAACAGCTCGTTCAGTATCTAACGCTTTTATCAAACATTTTCTTAAAGAAGTTGGTCATGTTGACAAGGTTATATCAGATAATGGATCACAGTTTCGTTCTAAAATTTGGCTTCGTACTCTACAGCGTCGTAAAATTAAACCAATCTTCATTTCACTTTTTCACCCTCAATCTAACGCTTCAGAGAGATGGATGAAGGAAATCAATAAATTGTGTCGTCTTTATTGTCATCAGAATCACAGAACTTGGGATCAGTATCTTCATATTTTTCAAAACATTCTGAATGAACTTCCTAATGACTCAACTTCTTTACCGCCTCTATTGACATTAAAAAATAAAGCACCGACAAATCGCATATCTGAAATCGTTCCTTTTCCGCCTTCACGGAAACTGCGGCATTCTGAAGTTGTCAACCTGGCTCTACGAAATATTGCATCTGCGGCTGCTAGAAGAGAGAAATCAGCTAGACGTCCTGGTCGTTCAAAAATCTTGTCAGTTGGTCAAAAGGTGTTAGTTAAGTCTCACCGTTTGTCTCATAAAGGAAAAGGCTTATGTCGCAAATTTTTTCTGCTTTATAACGGTCCATACAGAATTCGCAAAATTATACATGATAACACTGTTGAAGTAGAAACTCTTAAATCTCGACGCGCTAAAGGAATACATCATATATCAAACGTTAAAATTTTTGTGGAATGACATACTTGTGAGAAACTAACAGCTACATGTAAACATGCGGAGAGTACAAGGATACCGCGCTGTGTTTTGGCGGCGGCACATACTCAAAGCAACAGTCAAGTCTGCGCGCCGCACAAGGCAGTCGTTGACCGCGAACAATAGCTTCCTACGTCACGCGCCCACAGCTGATCGAGCGCTCAGTGCGAATGCACTGACAGCCGTAAACAAACACACAGTTTAATTTCTCCGACTAAATTCAGTATAAAGCTATAGTGACTTGATGAATTCTGTTATTAACATTCAGTATTTTGCAGGATACGGTTCTATAAAATATTTAAGAACTTCAGGTAAACTCTGTGTGTCTCCGACGTTAAGACGACCTGCTATCGAGAAATTTTCAGGAAGAATGTAATTTCCAAGAAGAAACTAATTAACTAAAAAAAGGGTAACTATTAATTGAGTTTATTTTTCAGGTAACATATTTCCACATAGGTACGTACTTTAGACGTAATTTGCTGCTCGCGATTACGTGATTCATACTTTGTGCTAATTTTATGTTCTATGGATTTACTTGTGAAGCGACGTGCTTGCGTACATTTGCTGATTTTTGTCAATGTTTTATTAATGAACATGGTTGTTATTTGTGTATATTATGCATCGCTTGGCTGCACTGCTTTTTCACTGATGTCATATTTTTTTTAGTTATGTGCCTGCTGTGCTTATTTATTTAAATTATAATTGTCACCTGATTAGTTGTGCTGATATGTATGTAAGTTATACTTTGTGATTTATCTGCTTGCGCCTTCATTTTTACTTATTAAGATTACATATGAACATGTATTTGCGTATGCTGATATGATGATAATGACCTGCTTATTACGTAAGATATATGTTTGCTGCTTTTTGTATGGATTGCATATTTACACATTTCTGTTTTGTTGCCATAACTGCTCTTTAATTTAGAATATAGAAATGCTGATATACTGTGTATAAACATAGAGTTTAGGTCACACTACTGTATTAATTATAGATTGTTCGCTTGGCAGAGCCTCGTTGTAGGAATTGTGCTGCATACACTTGTTGACATTCTGTTACTGGTATATTTACTCGCTATTGCTTGTTTTGCTTACGCTCAGTGCCTTACATTTTAAAATAAGAAAATGAACTGCTATAATTCGACGAACGACATTAGTACAAGAAAGTCATAGAAGTCACATGAGCTGAGGTTTTATGGAAGCTGTATAATTTATGCAAATAGGAAGGAGGCTAACGACATGACAGACCGAAACTAGGTTTAGACCATTAACAATTATGAGACTGCATTTTTCGTAAGCAATTGAAATAGGAAGTGACACTTGACACAAAAAATACTCCACATGTTTGCTTCTGCTATGATTCTTGAAGTGGTGTACACACTGTGAAATATTATGATCATTCACACTCCGTAATCGTACTTAATTACTGAGAGTTATTCGAACTAAGTCTGTTAGAGGTTAGGTATGCATTTCTTTTATTTAATGATGGACAAGGAACCAAAATGTATCTTATAATTTATAATGAGTAGAAAATTTGGGTCAGATGGATTACACAGAGGTTGTGTGTTGACAATGTGTCTTCGGATTGTATGAGATGATGAGGTTTGCATTAGGATTTTATCTGTACTTGTTCAAGGAGACTGACTAGAGGAAAGAGTTGTTATGGAAGTGAAATGATATTGGTGCTGAGGTTTATATGTAGCGACGTATTATTGAGGTATTGAGAGTATGTGAAGTAGAAGATTAGTGGAGTTTTTGTGGACAAGAGGTAAGATAAATGATATTGATGATAAGAGTTATATGTATCGACGTATTGAAGAAGTATTAGTGACGTATTGAGATTATGTGATGCTGATGATTATTTGAGTTTTGGTGTATAAGAGGTAAAGTAAGTGAGGAGCATATTTTTTTTGTTGGTCTTATGGAACAAGGAGGATGAAAATAGCAGACTAGAACACTAAAATAGAAGGAAGATAGTCTATACACACACTTTGTTAAATAACTAAGCAGTATATACTTTTTTTTTTTTGGAGAGAGGAAGTAATTGCATATCTTGGCTCACTGACAGTTGTTCAACAACAGTACATTTTGATCTGGCTTGGCAAACATTGGTCTTGACATGATGACTATGACGTTGACTAACTATTATTGACTGTTATACATTGCTGCCAGTACTACTTGACACACATGATGAACATCAGATTTAGACAGAATTTCATTTACACAATTAACACTAT
Source organism: Schistocerca piceifrons (assembly GCF_021461385.2). NCBI lineage: Eukaryota > Metazoa > Arthropoda > Insecta > Orthoptera > Acrididae > Schistocerca > Schistocerca piceifrons. Next base: position 346,603,866 of record NC_060143.1, on the reverse strand, counting down.
TCAGTTACACAGTAGTACTTAATGTGGATGAGAGATGAGTGAGTGTGTTTTGTGTGTTTTCCTTTCCTAATCCTAACCACCTATCTCCTAAATATTATTTTATTTATTTGTAGTGGCTTGCACTGACACCCATAAATATTATAGGTTTACTGGTATTTGTGTATTGTAATAGTTAATAGGACAATTATCTGATATCATTTGTGTGTTTGTTATGATTTGTATGTTACTGTAAAAGCATTTGTATGTGCATTCAAACTATTGTTCATGCCTGAACTGTCTGATTAGTGAAGATAAATAATCTGAACTGTTACCTGCACTTTTCAACATGATGTGTGACATTTGGTCGTGTTTAATTTCTGCTGATGAACAGTGTGATCAGTGCTAGTGAGTTTGATGGAACTGCTTCTGCTGAGAGTTGTGACTTTTTGCTGTCTGCACCTACTTAATATTGCTGGGTGCCATTGATGGACTGCTTCTACTGAAAAGATGTCCCCTGTTGCTGTGTGCACCTGATCAACATTGCTGATGCCACTGATGAACTGCTTCTACTGAAATAATGTGACTTGTTGCTGGGTGTACCTGCTAAACTCTACTGGGTGCAACTGATGAACTGCTTCTACTGAAATGGTGTCACTTGTTGATGTCTGCACCTACTCAACATTGCTGGGGGCAACTGATGAACTGTTTTTACTGAAATAATGTCACTTGTTGCTGTCTGCACCTGCTCAACATTGCTGGGTGCAACTGATGGACTGTTTCTACTGAAATGAAGTCACTTGTTGCTGTCTGCACCTACTCAACATTGCTGGGTGCCTCTGATGGACTGCTTCTACTGAACTAATGTGACTTGTTGCTGTGTGTACCTCTTGAACTTTACTGGGTGCCACAGATGGAACTGCTTCTACTGAAATAATGTCACTTGTTGCTGTGTGTACCTGCTCAACATTGCTGGGTGCACCTGCTCAACTTTGCTGGATGCAACTGATGGACTGCTTCTACTGAAATGGTGTCACTTGTTGCTGTCTGCACCTGCTCAACTTTGCTGGATGCAACTGATGGACTGCTTCTACTGAAATGGTGTCACTTGTTGGTGTCTGCACCTGCTCTCAACATTGCTGGGTGCAACTGATGAACTGTTTTACTGAAAAGATGTCCCTTGTTGCTGTCTGCACCTGCTCAACATTGCTGGGTGCAACTGATTGACTGCTTCTACTGAAACGAAGTCACTTGTTGGTGTCTGCACCTGCTCTCAACATTGCTGGGTGCAACTGATGAACTGTTTTTACTGAAATGATGTCACTTGTTGGTGTCTGCACCTACTCAACATTGCTGGGTGCAACTGATGAACTGCTTCTACTGAAATGATGTCACTTGTTGGTGTCTGCACCTGCTCAACATTGCTGGGTGCAACTGATGAACTGTTTTTACTGAAATGAAGTCACTTGTTGCTGCTTGCACTTACTCAACATTGCTGGGTGCAACTGATGGACTGCTTCTACTGAACTAATGTGACTTGTGCTGGGTGTACCTGCTAAACTTTACTGGGTGCAACTGATGGACTGCTTTTACTGAAAAGATGTTACCTGTTGGTGTTCTTTTTTTTGTATAAACTAATTATTGAAAGCATTTTATGTGAACATTTGTATAAACTGATTTTTTTGTATATTGTGTAAACTATTATGTAAAGTCACATGTATGAAAAGAAGTTATATTGCTTACTGTATTTCATATGTTAGGTTAGTGAAGGTCAGTGCAAAGCCAAAATTTTTAACTAATTATGTGATGTTTAGGTATTAATATTATCTTTTATTTTTGTCTGTATTTTTGTGGACGAATTTGGTGGTATTTTCACCACCAATGCTGGCAAAAATACCATCAAATTCTGGCCTGTGGAGGAGGGGCATATGAAAGGTGGCTACACTGTGCCACTGCGCCAGAGATTGCGCCAAAGAGTACTATTAAGCCGCCTCCACAGTGCGTGTTAGGAGTTCGTAGCAGTCAGTGGTAGTAGAGAGCTCGTAGAGGACAGTGCTTGTTGTGACATCGGAGAGGACAGTGTGTGTTGAGAACTCATAGAGTCAGTTTTGTCGAGAGCTCGTAGCAGTGTGTGCGTGGGCAGAGCTCGTGGTTGTCGTGAAGTTGGAGCAAGATGTTGTAGTAAAGAGTGTTGTTCCATGTCTTATGCAGTTATTTGATGGGAGAGATAGCAGATGTTATTGTAATGAGTGCATTTCGTCAATATATATGAAGGTAAAATTTATAATGTTCCTTTATTAGTTGTGTACCTGAAATAATGTGTCACTACAGGTTCAGTCAACAAAGCATCTGGCTTGTGTTCTTGGATTAGAGTGTAATTGTGATTTTTTTGCGTAATTGTAGTTTTTCTAAATTTCTTTTGTCACGTTAGTATAGTTGGTATTTAAAAATTCTTGTCTTGTTGGAAAAGAACCGTGCCAGATGTGGGCGTTGAGTCACACTCCCACATACAGAACAGTTACTCTTGTGCTCATTGGTTTCGTAGATTTTTATAGTTGCTGGGGTCTTAATTAATTAACTGTGTTTACGAAAATTTTCTTACATTGTTCTTTGCAGTCAGATTGCGTAATAATACTAGTCAGGGCCAACCGATTACGAGACTTACGTAATCGGACATACAGCTACAAAAATTAAAAATATTTTCAATCATAAATTTAATTAAGCCCCCATGCAGTGTACGGTAACGTGTCGAAGCTGTGTGATTGTAGGAAGTTACAAGACGACTTGGACAAAAATTCCAGTTAGTGTGATGAATGGCAGCTAGCGCTAAATGTGGAAAAATGAAAGTTGATGCGGATAAGTAGAAGACCAAACTTGTAACGCTCGGATACAGTATTACTAGTGTCCTGTCAAGTCGTTTAGGTATCTGGGCGTAACACTGAAAAGCGATGTGAGATGTAACTAGCACGTGAGAACTGTGAGAAGGAAGAAGAATGGTCGAGTTCGGTTTACTGAGAGAATTTTAGGAAAGAGTGGTTCATCTGTAAAGGATACTGCATACAGGACGCTGGTGCGACCTGTTCTTTAGTACTGCTAGAGTGTTTGGGATCAGTACCAGATCGAATTGAAGGAAGACATCGAAGCAATTCACAGGCGGACTGCCAGATTTGTTACCGGTAGGTTCGAACGCTTCTGTAACTCAGATGGAGGGAAGGCGACGTTCTTTTCGAGGAACGCTATTGAGAAAATTTAGAGAACCGGCATTTGAAGCTGACTGCAGAACGATACTATTGCCGCCAACGTACATTGCGCTTAAGGACCACATAGATAAGATCCGAGAAATTAGGACTCATAAGGAGGCATATGGACAGTCATTTTCCCTCGCTCTGTCTGCGAGTGGATCAGGAAAGGAAATGACTAGTAGTGGTGCAGGGTGCCCTCAGCCACGCACCGTACGGTTTCTTTCGTATTGTAGGTGTAAATGTAGGATCATCGTATTGTAAGGACTGCAGTGGCAGATCGTAGAGCTACCACAGCAGATATAAGAAGCGTGTGAGTCGAGACGTGTCAACATGAACTGTTGCGAACCGGTTATTAACAGTAGGACTACGGATACGCACATTCAAACTTCTTTATTTAAATGAGTGAGACTGTACTTAAATTGCTGAATGACTGATACCCACAATATCCTAGCGCAACGAAATCTGACTGCTCAAAAAAAAAAAAAAAAAAAAAGAAAAAATAGTGAGCGTCAATACAGCCAGCTAAATAAAAGATTCTAGCTACTAAAGCCACTAACTACTAATAGGCATGTGGTTAGCAAAGGAAAGATTTTGTTGCAAACCAAATAATGTATTTTTTTACCTTAATAATGTGACATCCAATTCAAACACGAATATAAATCGTAATTGACATACAGTACAAAGATACACAATCATGAATAATTTTCAATCTCCAAGTCGGATACTTCCAGATCGTTAGCCTACGCTAACATTTCAGACCTCTACCCTCAGTCAATGCTAACTTCTCACATGTAACATCCATCACTGCTGGCTGTTCACCTCCAACTGTCCAACAGAATTTCCATCACTGCTGGCGACTAACTTCTAACTGCTCAACAGTACTGGCGATTAACTTCCAACAACGAGTCCGACCAGCCACAGGGGTCTCTTACAAAGAAAGCGCAGTCAGAGATCCAATGCAAAGCGCTACACAGCGCTGCCAACACAGAAGCAGCCCACCTACAACATCTCTTCGATTCACGTCACAGCATCAACGTTCACGGCTCGACTGGTGCCGTCAGAGGATCACTTGGAAGATGCTGTGGCGTGCCGTGGTCTTCAGCGATGAAAGCATATTCCGCCTGCACACAAGTGATTGTCGTTTGTGTGTACGAGTAGACCTAGTGAGTGCTGTCTCGTACGGCGTACTTGTCCAAGACACCTCAGGCGTTATGGTCTGGGTGCGATAAGCTCGCGAGGTGCCGGGGTGGAGAAGAGTTTGTACCTCTTTAATTCTGACGAATTTTGCATGAGAACGAGACAGGCACTCGACCCCCTCCTTACCTACCAGCTAATTAATTATGCACACAACGGTAACGGAAGGAAATGATGGTGGATCCTGCTAGTTGGTAAAATAAGAAGTGCACACTCACAATAATTTAATAAAAATCGTAATCTACTCAAAAAACAGAACTTTATCATAATAAACAACAGCAAATGGGATTCTGCATACGTCTACGAAATGATATGCGGATTAAATATTACAATGAGATTTATTATGCATCAGAACATGAATGTACATGATTGTCGACACACACAGTAGGTTAAAGGATAGGGTATACTGAAATACGAGGTGCATTCAAGTTCTAAGGCCTCCGATTTTTTTTCTCCGGACTGGAAAGAGATAGAAACATGTGCATTGTTTTAAAATGAGGCCGCATTCATTGTCAATACATCCCAGAGATGGCAGCACCGTACGGCAGATGGAATTTTACCGCCAGCGGCGAGAATGAGAACTGTTTTAAATACTTAAAATGGCGACGTTTTCCTTACTTAAACAGCGTGCAATCATTCGTTTTCTGAATTTGCGTGGTGTGAAACCAATTGAAATTCATCGACAGTTGAAGGAGACATGTGGTGATGGAGTTATGGATGTGTCGAAAGTGCGTTCGTGGGTGCGACAGTTTAGTGAAGGCAGAACATCATGTGACAACAAACCGAAACAACCTCGGGCTCGCACAAGCCGGTCTGACGACATGGTCGAGAAAGTGGAGAGAATTGTTTTGGCGGATCGCCGAATGACTGTTGAACAGATCGCCTCCAGAGTTGGCATTTCTGTGGGTTCTGTGCACACAATCCTGCATAACGACCTGAAAATGCGAAAAGTGTCATCCAGGTGGGTGCCACGAATGCTGACGGACGACCACATGGCTGCCCGTGTGGCATGTTGCCAAGCAATGTTGACGCGCAATGACAGCATGAATGGGACTTTCTTTTCGTCGGTTGTGACAATGGATGAGACGTGGATGCCATTTTTCAATCCAGAAACAAAGCGCCAGTCAGCTCAATGGAAGCACACAGATTCACCGCCACCAAAAAAATTTCGGGTAACCGCCAGTGCTGAAAAAATGATGGTGTCCATGTTCTGGGACAGCGAGGGCGTAATCCTTACCCATTGCGTTCCAAAGGGCACTACGGTAACAGGTGCATCCTACGAAAATGTTTTGAAGAACAAATTCCTTCTTGCACTGCAACAAAAACGTCCGGGAAGGGCTGCGCGTGTGCTGTTTCACGAAGACAACGCACCCGCACATCGAGATAACGTTACGCAACAGTTTCTTCGTGATAACAACTTTGAAGTGATTCCTCATGCTCCCTACTCACCTGACCTGGCTCCTAGTGATTTTTGGCTTTTTCCAACAATGAAAGACACTCTCCGTGGCCACACATTCACCAGCCGTGCTGCTATTGCCTCAGCGATTTTCCAGTGGTCAAAACAGACTCCTAAAGAAGCCTTCGCCGCTGCCATGGAATCATGGCGTCAGTGTTGTGAAAAATGTGTGCGTCTGCGGGGCGATTACGTCGAGAAGTAACGCCAGTTTCATCGATTTCGGGTGAGTAGTTAATTAGAAAAAAAATCGGAGGCCTTAGAACTTGAATGCACCTCGTATCACGAGAAAAAGAATTGGCTCGAGAACAAAGGACTCCTGCTCTCTGTGACGCAATAGACTGACGATAATGACTGGAGGTCCTAATGAATCAAATCTTAATCTCCTGACTATATAGCAGTATCGCAGTTATTAGTGAGAGCTCAAATGGGATCACATGGAGAAACAAACAAGGTAGACTGGTAGCAAAGCGAGAGCGCGTGCTGCTGAGGCATTCAGTATAAAATTGATAAGGTCCTACAACGCCGGGTCTCAAAATGCTGTATCACCAATGAAATCTGCAGCACGTCGTCGGTAGGCAGCGTTCTGATGATGTAGGCGCCGACTTCTGCTGTGCAGAAACTCTGTGTCAACCCCTGGCTGCGAAGGCTGTTCGAGAATTCTTCTTCCGAAAACGAGCGACCAAGTCGCAAGACCGTCCGACTCCGAGGAAAATCGGATCCCCAATTCCTCTGTGATGCGATGCAACAGCGAAGCCAGCATTGCTCAACTCCCTACTCTCCTCGAAAACCGCGAATCATCATTCAGTGCTGATTCCAAAATTCACCCACACTGTCTCAGAGCATCATTCTCGCCAATAGCGACCATTTCCTCCAATTCAGAGCAGTGCTTTATGACGTCAACTAACCTCAGTTTAAGTTGACTTATCATGCCTCTGCTATTCAGCTGAGGACACTGAACTTGCCGTTTGACTGGCTACGAAAACAACCTGCCTAGACCACCGGCCATCCGGCGCCAGACAGTCGCACCCAGCAGGGCACGGTCCACAAGTATTCTTAGAATCAAGAGGACAATGCAGTCAGTCGGTGCCTTGAATATTCGTTCCGGACGGGCCAGAATGGTAAACACATAAACTGTGGCGACACTCAGACGTCTCGCACGCCGTTTCACCCTGCATACAACAGGCGAAACTCGACCGACCTCAGTCTTTCCACCAGGCACTTAAGCCTATTGTACGAACCCCTCAGAAATCAGGGAAGTGCTGCCCCCAACCGGAAATGCCGTGTGCCATGTCCTCCGATGCTTGCCTCGCACAGGCCACACAGGTAAGTAACCCAACTTACATAGGAATCCCGTGAAAAGTATTTTTTGAGCTCTCAGTGCAAATACTCTCATTACAATAACATTATTCGGTCTGTTACTACCGCGCAATGACATAGAACATTAATAAAACTGATAAAAATTAGAGGCAACATGCAGAAGAGGGCATGGAACCTCTCAAGCACAACTCTCGTTCACCTCTGATGTTCCTGGTAGGGACGCTAATCAACGGTCGGTATATGCAGTATATTGTTAGAAATATTCTTTTGATGTTCTTGCACCAGGAAGGTGATGTGTTATCACAACAGTATAATGCTGACCCATACAAACTGCCTGTGAAAGAGTGTTCTGCAAGATGTGCAGCAACTTCCCTGACCAGAAAGATCTCTGGAGTAGTCTCCAGTCGAGCAAGTGTGGGACATGATGGGACACAAAGCGAAAAATATAAGAGCTACGTAATTTGCGGAAGGGCGGAGACAAGACGTTTGAGGGGAGTGGCCCTCTCTCTCCAGGTGCGAGGAGCGCAGTAGTATTTTGGGCATTCCGAATTTTGCTTCTGAGGAGGCAGGAGTTCACTCTTGACTGCTTCCGATAAGTCGCAACGATTCTCTTGTCGCTTGTCATGAGACAATGCACTTTGCATTCGTCGCAAACAGCGCAGAGAGCAAAGTTTGTTAAATCCAAGTAGGCGAGCTTCACTCACTGTGCGCATTATCAAGAGCTCAACTCAGGATCATTTTAATTTACTACATGTCCGATGATGGTAGTACTGTTAGAACAGCTTAATGCGGTTTCACCTAGGTTTGCACTTGCAGATGGACGCATACCCTCGTCCAGTAATGATAACTTCCAGTAGCAGGTTTCGGTCACTATTTTCAGCATAGGGCATGTTAGACGCTATCAACTACGACGCCGGAAGAGTCTTGATGCAACCGCACGCAATCAGCCGACTCCACCGCCACGCCAACCACACTATGAACATGGTAATAAAGAAAACGCCCGCCTTCCTAGCTGCGCTTTCTTCTTTCGCTTTCTTCAATTTCTTTGCAATGTGTTAGATGCTCATACAGCCGCAAGGCACAGTATTCACCGTTCGCCCGCTAAGAGAGTCATATGTTCAGCTGTTTTATTTTTTTTTTTTAATTCCTTCCACATTTAATACACCAGGTCAACCCGTCTCTCGTAATTTATTTATATATTAAATTAGAATGAAGTCATACATTGCTCATGTTAAAAGGCAAATACCAGGGCAGGCCCCTTATACAATTCACTTGTTGTGAGCTCTTGGTGCCAATTCAGTTCTATTTGTTGTTGTTTTTTTTTTATTTGATACTTTTTACAGTATCTGTCGACCCAAATTTTTTAGTTTTGTTTATCATTATTTGAATAATTTGTGAGTGACTGCTAAATGAATTTGATAAAATTTCAATAATTATTGCATGTGCCATTTCATGCAGTTTCACTGAATAAACCAGTTATATGTTGAACAGCACTCCTTGCATTTCATTTATAGAATTTAAATCAGAATTCACACCTCTTTCTCCCTCCCACATGAGATACCTTGCAAAAGTGACTTGTACGACTCATCAACAACTCTACAGAAGCACTTGAACAGGTCGAGCAGGCGTGGAATAACGTATCCCAGGACAGTATCCGCCATCTGTGCGATCGACTGGACACCGGAGTCAGTGCCTGCATTGCCGCCTGTGGAGGCCACATCACGTACTAATATGGGTGCTTCAGCATGAGTCGATACGTGGTACCTCAGAACGGCTTGTGCTGTTGATCTATAAACGTAACCATTTCATGTACCTCATATACACCCTTGCAACAATAAATATTGAATGAATTTGAAACCTCTAAAGGGTTTGCTAATTTTTTTATGGCGGTGTAGATCTTGTAAACACCTTACCCTGTTCGTCCACAAGATCAAGATCGTTGTAAGCAAAGGCGGCCATGTTGATACCGTATCATTTGACACGTAGGAGGCATTAGATTCAATTCCGAACTCTCGTTTACTGAACAACATATTAGCTGACAGAGTATCGGACCAAATCTATGACTGCATTCAGAACTTTCTAAGAGCAAAAACTCAGTACGTTGTACACTCCTGGAAATGGAAAAAAGAACACATTGACACCGGTGTGTCAGACCCACCATACTTGCTCCGGACACTGCGAGAGGGCTGTACAAGCAATGATCACACGCACGGCACAGCGGACACACCAGGAAGCGCGGTGTTGGCCGTCGAATGGCGCTAGCTGCGCAGCATTTGTGCACCGCCGCCGTCAGTGTCAGCCAGTTTGCCGTGGCATACGGAGCTCCATCGCAGTCTTTAACACTGGTAGCATGCCGCGACAGCGTGGACGTGAACCGTATGTGCAGTTGACGGACTTTGAGCGAGGGCGTATAGTGGGCATGCGGGAGGCCGGGTGGACGTACCGCCGAATTGCTCAACACGTGGGGCGTGAGGTCTCCACAGTACATCGATGTTGTCGCCAGTGGTCGGTGGAAGGTGCACGTACCCGTCGACCTGGGACCGGACCGCAGCGACGCACGGATGCACGCCAAGACCGTAGGATCCTACGCAGTGCCGTAGGGGACCGCACCGCCACTTCCCAGCAAATTAGGGACACTGTTGCTCCTGGGGTATCGGCGAGGACCATTCGCAACCGTCCCCATGAAGCTGGGCTACGGTCCCGCACACCGTTAGGCCGTCTTCCGCTCACGCCCCAACATCGTGCAGCCCGCCTCCAGTGGTGTCGCGACAGGCGTGAATGGAGGGACGAATGAAGACGTGTCGTCTTCAGCGATGAGAGTCGCTTCTGCCTTGGTGCCAATGATGGTCGTATGGGTGTTTGGCGCCGTGCAGGTGAGCGCCACAATCAGGACTGCATACGACCGAGGCACACAGGGCCAACACCCGGCATCATGGTGTGGGGAGCGATCTCCTACACTGGCCGTACACCACTGGTGATCGTCGAGGGGACACTGAATAGTGCACGGTACATCCAAACCGTCATCGAACCCATCGTTCTACCATTCCTAGACCGGCAAGGGAACTTGCTGTTCCAACAGGACAATGCACGTCCGCATGTATCCCGTGCCACCCAACGTGCTCTAGAAGGTGTAAGTCAACTACCCTGGCCAGCAAGATCTCCGGATCTGTCCCCCATTGAGCATGTTTGGGACTGGATGAAGCGTCGTCTCACGCGGTCTGCACGTCCAGCACGAACGCTGGTCCAACTGAGGCGCCAGGTGGAAATGGCATGGCAAGCCGTTCCACAGGACTACATCCAGCATCTCTACGATCGTCTCCATGGGAGAATAGCAGCCTGCATTGCTGCGAAAGGTGGATATACACTGTACTAGTGCCGACATTGTGCATGCTCTGTTGCCTGTGTCTATGTGCCTGTGGTTCTGTCAGTGTGATCATGTGATGTATCTGACCCCAGGAATGTGTCAATAAAGTTTCCCCTTCCTGGGACAGTGAATTCACGGTGTTCTTATTTCAATTTCCAGGAGTGTATTTAATGGAATGAATTCGACAGAATAGAGCCAATTTCTGCAGTATCCCAAGGGAATCTTACAGGGACATTACTGATTGCAATATACAGGGTGTACCAGAACTTCACCGACAAGCTGATGCAGTCATCTTCTCCGAACTGTTCCTCTACCGCACGCAGTATACACTGCTGTAAAATGCATTTATATCCTTTCGTATTTAGCGTTTTCTTAAGAGCAAGGTGGGGACAACAGCTTAACTACAAGATACCTCTCCCCCATATAGTAATGCTGAGAGCTGATTTCTCAGGATGGGACAGGGTAAGGTTACGATTGTGGACGGGGCCGTAGTCAGTTACTCTCGGCTGCACAACAAATACGTAAAACTTTATTTAAAGCAATTAAGATTTTAAGACAATCTCTTAAAAAACACAATTGACTGTGTGACAGCTGAAGGCTGTATCACAGGAAAAAAAATTCCACCAACAAAAACCTAAAATAACAAATGGCTGAAGGCATGAATTACAAGTCAAAAGAACAATTCCACATAGCATATATTAAGATAAATACTTAGATTTATAACAAACTGTGTCACGGCTGAAGGCCTTACTATAAAAATAGTGAAATTATTACTCGGCAGAAGGCATAAACAATTTCAAGTAACAAACGGCTGAAGCCCTGAATTAGAAGTCAGGAAAACAATCCCAAATAGCACACATTTCAACAAATACTTTGCTTTTAGAACAAGTTTGCTTTAAAAAGAACTTATTGTAACATGGCTGAAGGCCTTATTATGAAACAAGTGAAATTATTTCTCGGCTGAAGGCCACACCAACAATAATTAGAAAATTACAAATATCCTTAAAACAAACATCACACTGTAAGGAATCAGGACAAGCGGTTCTCAGCCAGTGTTCCAAGGGTAGACCTGGGAAGGTAACCCGAACATAAGGTGAGACAGGCAGCCAGGAGTTGTACAGGATGGCAACTCAAACTAGGGGCAGCTTAAGCACCGACCGACCAACTAACCAATCCACTTAACATGCGATCACCGGTACAACTACGGGATATTATCAAGCAAGGGCAAAGAGACTGACAGCACTACATCTTCAGGAAACACTAGAACGAAGGTAGACCTCAAAAAAAAAAATGCACAGTATAATACAAGGGGCTGTCGAACTACACACCGTGTCGGACAGCATCAACACGACGAGGAAAGCTACACTGCCGGAAACGTGTGCTAACCTCCAGGGCACGTAACTGGAGCGTTAGCGGCCACAAGGCAGAGAATACCGCTGCTTGCAATTCACTAATAAGAATAATGCTAAATTCTATGAAGAATAACAAATAGAAAAAGACGGCTGCAATATTTCACCACCTCGAAACACGTCACTCGCTGCCAGGCTCAGCGGCCCTGGGAGCAACAACCCGCCGACCAGAATAGTCGAGGTTGCATTGGCAGTTAACTCTTCACTCAAACGTCCAGGGTTCGGTGTGCAACGAAGTCGTCGCTGCCGCAGCTACCCCTCCTCTATCCGGCAGTGGCAGCACGCCGCCAGCGCCCCCGGCTTGCCCCCACGCTGCACGGACCTGCTCGCTGCTGTGCCCCCAACCGACCTGATGTGCATTCGCAACCCCTCACCAAATCCAGTACGAAGACAGCATTGAAATAACTGCTCATTCAAAATCACAAGATACACACAGATCCAGGAAAACAGTTCCACCAACAAATCACAGTACTAAAACCAGTCACTGTGAAACAACATGGACGAATTATAAGTCGGCACAAACACAGAGAAGCCAGAAGCGGTCGGAGGACCAAATGCACGTCGTCCGCTGCGACGAGCGACCGAACGACCAACCAACGGTCGACCCCACTCGTGTCAGGCAACGGAAAGATCCCAGTATAGCTCGTCGACTGACAACTTATTGCCATGAAGTCACTTTCACGGGCGGACACACACACAGGTGAAAGTTGCGCCACTCGAATATCGTGGTCCATTCAACTAAAGCTCGCTGAATCCGGTCCTTGACGTGGTCGTGCACCCTCGCGACCACATCCTTCCGTCGGACAGTGCGTGTGTGTCGCCAGCGATCGGGTGAGTACTGGCTGTCCGTACTCACTGCTGTTCCGTCCCAACTCCACTAGCTCGACACACGATGACCCGGAAATACTAGAGGCGCTCTAAAGATGGTACCACAGTACGCGCTACCTATAAGAGCTGCTCCTGCCACTCACGGAGAAACAAGGCGAGCAAACGCAGTGGCGCCATTGAAAACACTAAGAAAACGAGACGCCACTATCGCTATTACAAGATTCCAAGCTATGAGCGGCATCAAAGCGAGCCACATACGGCTCAAATGCCACCTCCTCTCCGTACTTCACTGTTGGCGCTATGTATGACGGCGGGTAATGTTCTCCAGGCATTTTCCAAAGCCAAACCCTTCCTTTGGACTGCCATTGGCACAGCGAAGTACATCATTCCAAATCACTCTGTTCCAGTCACCCTCTGTCCTATGACGTAGCAGTTCACCCCACCTAAACCGTCGGTAACCACTGACTACGGAAATACACTGACGCAACACAAAGAAGGAGTCGTGTGATACAAACGAAAGTTGACATCTAGTCAAATTTCGCACCAGACACTTAAGACTGGCGCTAATAGCGCCACGATGAGGATGCAAACCAGATTTGCTTTTAATATGTGCTATAACGTGAGCGTTAGTTACCTTTGGGACTAGACGTGGAGACTTGATGTTAGTCAAGAATGTCTTCAAGCCGACAAAGACGCCATTATCAACACCTTACAGAGTTTGACTACGAGATGCTGAATGTTCCTTCTGCGACACTGCACAAAGTCTTGGCGGAGATGTAGCCACTGTACATTATTACGATACTGTACAGTTGCAAGAGGACCAGGCTCCAGACAGCGATGTGGACTACCGATATGGAAGGCCATCGTGTTTGGCGTATGGCTCCGGAGCATCGAACAGCATCTGCAGCAGAAATCTGAGCAGCGGTTTGCACCACAGTGACACAAAAAACTGTTACAAATCGGGTGCTTCAAGGGTAGCTACTAGCCGGATGTCATTTAGCGTGCATTCCAATGAACCCAGATCACCGATGTTTGCGAGTAGTGCAGTCAAGTGAGAGCTCATTGGAGGGCAGGATGGAGGTCTGCTGTGTTCTCTGATGAAAGGCGGTTCTGCCTCATTACCAGTGATGGCCGATAATTGATTAGGAGCAGTACCTAGAGTTATGATCTGGGGTGCGATTTCGTATACCAGCAAGAGTACTCTAGTGGTTGCCCCACGTCCTCTGACTGCAAATTTGTACATCAATCTGGTGATTCGACCTGTGGTGCTTCCATTCATGAACAGCATTCGAGGGGGAGTTTTACAACAGGATAACGCATGCCCATATACTTATGTTGTAACCCAACATGCTCTGCAGAGTGTGGACATATAACCTTGGCTCCATCACCAGATCTGTCTTCAATAGAGCACATATGGGACAAGATCAGACGACAACTGAAACGTCATCCACAACCAGCATTAATCTTCCCTTTAGTGACCGACCAAGTGCAGCAGGAATGGAACCCCATCCCACAAACAGACATTCGGCATCTGTACAATACATGCACGTTTGCGTGTTTACATTCGATATTCATGCGGCTACACCGGGTATTAATGTGCCAGCGTTTCACATTTGCAGTGCCTTATCTCATGCTTACATTAAACAGAGATAGGTGGCGCAGTGGTTAGCACACTGGACTCGCATTCGGGAGGATGACGGTTCAGTCCCGCGTCCGGCCATCCTGATTAAGGTTTTCCGTGATTCCAGTAAATCGCTTCAGGGAAATGCTGGGATGGTTCCTTTGAAAGGGCACGGCCCACTTCCTTCCGCATCCTTCTCTAATCCGATGGGACCGATGACCTCGATGTTTGGCCCCTTCCCCGAATCAACCAACCAACGCTTACATTAACCAGTGACTTTGCAATGTTAATCACTTAATTACGTTATGTACACAGATATATTGCTGAAATTTCGTTACTCTACGACCAGAACAGTCGACATTTCCTGCCCATCAGTACATGTAGTCCGCCCAGTTTTGGCTTAGCCGTGGGTTGTTCCTTCGCTTTCCACTTCAGAGTCACATCACCAACAGTCATTTTGGGCAGCCTTAGAAGGGCTGAAATTTCCCTGAAGGTGACATCCAGAGACTAGTGCATGTTCGTAGACTCTGAACTTTCGTGTCTGAACCATTTTGCTGTTACTGTTTCTCTGCACACAACACAATACTTCCCGCGTCCTTTTATGTTGGCAGGTCCACCTCTCGTGGTAGCAACTTAAATTGGAAAGACCGCATAGATAATATTGTGGGGAAGGCGAAACAAAGACTGCGCTTTGTTTGCAGAACACTTAGAAGATGCGACAAACCCGCTAAAGAGACAGCCTACATTACACTTGCCCGTCCTCTGCTGGAATATTGCTGCACGGTCTGGGATCCTTACCAAGTAGGATTGACGGAGGACATCGAAAAAGTGCAAAGAAGGGCAGCTCGTTTCGAGTTATCGCGCCATAGGGGTGTCACTGATATGATACGCGAGTTGGGGGTGACAGTCACTGAAACGAAGGCGGTTTCCTTTGCGGAGAAACCTATTTACGAAATTTCAATCACCGACTTTCTCTTCCGAATGCGAAAATATTTTGTTGACACCCACCCACGTAGGGAGAAATGATCATAATAAAATAAGAGAAATCAGAGCTCGAATAGAAAGATTTAGGTGTTCCTTTTTCCCACGCGCCATTCGAGAGTGGAATGGTAAAGAAGTAGTATGAAAATGGTTGGATGAACCCTCTGGCAGGCACTTAAGTGAGAATAGCAGAGTAACCATGTAGATGTAGACGTACATAGGGATGTGCGGAGATCTTTTCTCTAATAGTATAGGTGTTAGGTGTGTGCACTGAAAGAGACGTGCACTGACGCACGCTACAATTGCGAACCTAAAATCAAAACCGAATGAGGAGATCCACTAGACTGTCTCTCGGATCGTGGCTGGGAGTGAGACACGGCCCCTGCAGAGGCCTCCCTGCCGGTAGGCGCGTCTCGCTCGGGCCTCTGCCCTGTGCTGGTGGCAGAGACAAGCAGCCGGCCAGGGCCGGGCTTTTTTGTGCCAGTTTCCCGGGACCGGCGCGGCGCCGCGCACAGTTCATCGCGAAACCTCTGCGCGGTTTTGTTTCGGCCTGTCCGCCAGAGAAATGGCTCCCAGCCTCCTCGTCGCCGATACAGTCTGTCTGTGTTGCCGTCGGACCCTCCGCTACGGAGCTCATGGTAATCTGCGAGCTGTTTGCTCTGCGGTCTCACATAATGTAAAGAAGGAAGCTGTGTCTGGCGGAAGGCACTTTACCTGCCACTGTCATTACCTCCGTTTCCTGTTCCAATCGCGTATGGTTCGCGGGAAGAACGACTGCCGGAAAGCCTCCGTACGCGCTCAAGTCTCTCTAATTTTATATCCGTGATCTCCTCGGGAGGTATAAGTAGGGGGAAGCAATATATTCGATACCTCATCCAGAAACGCACCCTCTCGAAACCTGGCGAGCAAGCTACACAGCGATGCAGAGCGCCTCTCTTGCAGAGTCTGCCACTTGAGTTTGCTAAACATCTCCGTAACGCTATCACGCTTACCAAATAACCCTGTGACGAAACGCGCCGCTCTTCTTTGGATCTTCTCTATCTGCTCTGTCAACCCGACCTGGTACGGATCCCACAGTGATGATCAATACTCAAGCACTGGTCGAACGAGTGTCTTGTAAGCCACCTCCATTGTTGATGGACTACATTTTCTAAGGACTCGCCCAATGAATCTCAACCTGGCACCCGCTTACCAACAATTAATTTTATATGATCATTCCACTTCAAATCGTTCCGTACGCATACTCCCAGATATTTTACAGAAGTAACTGCTACCAGTCTTTGTTCTGCAATCATATAATCATACAATAAAGGATCCTTCTCTCTATGTATTCGCAGTACATTTCATTTGTCTATGTTAAGGGTCAGTTGCCACTCCCTGCACCAAGTGCCTATCCGCTGCAGATCTTCCTGCATTTCGCTGCAACTTTTCTGTATACTACAGCATCATCCGCGAAAAGCCGCGTGGAATTTCCGACACTATCTACTAGGTCATTTATATATATTGTGAAAAGCAATGGTCCCATAACACTCCCCTGTGGCACGCCAGAGGTTACTTTAACGTCTGTAGACGTCTCTCCATTGAGAACAACATGCTGTGTTCTGTTTGCTAAAAACTCTTCAATCCAGCCACACAGCTGGTCTGATATTCCATAGGCTCTTACTTTGTTTATTAGGCGACAGTGCGGAACCGTATCGAACGCCTTCCGGAAGTCAAGGAAAATGGCATCTACCTGGGAGCCTGTATCTAATATTTTCTTGGTCTCATGAAAATGCCTACAGAGTAGATTCTGGGTTTCTAGAAATGACATGATACGCGAGCAAAAAACATGTTCTAAAATTCTACAACAGATCGGTGTCAGAGATATAGGCCTATAGTTTTGCGCATCTGCTCGACGACCCTTCTTGAAAACTGAAACTACCTGTGCTCTTTTCCATTCATTTGGAACCTTCCGTTCCTCTAGAGACTTGCGGTACACGGCTGTTAGAAGGGGGTAAAATGATATAAACTATGCAGGTAAAGAGGAAGTAGTAGTTAAAATGAGTTTCATTTCAGCTTTCATGCCGCAAACGATGGAGGCGAGAGAGATACAGAGAGAGAGAGAGAGAGAGAGAGAGAGACGATGCAAGACGAACGGGATTATTGCCATCTGTGGCAAAAGCGAGGGCTTGTCAGAACTGCCCTTGAGAAAAGCATCAATGAGTGACAGAGGAGACCTAAAGAGCCAGTGAGTATTTTTAAACTGAGCGGCGTAGATGTAATTATAAAAACAATAATTATTCTTTGGTACTGTGGAGCGAAAAAGTAATTATTGTTAAGAATATACTTGATTTTTAGATGGCGAAAAGAAATTTAGTATCTCCTTCTGGAACAACAATGAAAGCTATATGCGAGGTCGTGGACAAAGAAACGGGTTTTGTTGTGAGATTTGGCTTAGGAAAGAGCTTAGAGGATAACCTTTTAGAGCGATTGAAATTAACGAGTGTTTGTTAATTAAATGGAGGTTAAACTCTAATGTATGTAACCAAATATTAATTTGTTTTAATTAATCAGATTTCAGACTGTGATTCTTCAGTTTCTCCTGGCGTATTTGTTGCTCGAAGTCCACGGGTATAGTGCCGGCTCATAGCGTCCAACTGGCACAATATTTCGGCGATCAGACATGTCGCCATCGTCAGGTGCGCTGACGAACTGAGCTCCTGAGGGCTCCTCACACTGGTTCTTTTCTTTTAAAAATTGAATTACAGCCTTTGAGTGAAAGAAAATCAGTACAACAGAGTGTCGATGTTGCCAATCGGACCACACCGGACATACCTGGGACCGGTTACGCCTTTATTGTCAGAAAGATACGTATCACGGTTTCTGTTCACCAAGCAAGTTAAGTGGAAACCCATTTCATGAGAGTAATTCAGACTGTGGCAGCTGGTGTATGATTTTCTTGTAAGATTGCAGATTGCAGATTGATCTGGATGGATGACTCACCAGGCATATCCAGAAACGCTTCTGTATATATGTAGTAACGCTAGTCTCCCAGCGGATAATGCGGGGAGTCCAACAACATATTTTCAAAGAATTGCGTTACATATGTTATCTGCTATCTGAGGATTGCGCCATATCACACTATAAAGCCGCAACTGCAACTTTAAAAACTAGATACCACGTGTCCAGTGAAATCTAGGTCTTAACTTCTTATCATATTACGTTACAACAGCGAACCCTCTTTATTTACTTTGGATACAGATCCATCCCAATTCTGGACGAAACATCAGGAACAGTGAAGTTTCTTCGAGCACAGCCGTACAGCTCGGAAGATACATGAGTAACTATAAATTACTTAGCTCGCCTCGCGAACAAAATCCGATACACACACAGCTTTTTCTGGATTAGCAGGCTCAACGTCCTTTTGACGACAATTACATCATTCTATCAAACTCACCGCTCTTTTCTTGAATATAAGCTCGATTGCGACCACAGCATCTGTTCCTAGTCGTTTGCTTCGACATGAAAACTCCTTTGTAAAGCATAACCTAAAATTTTACTTAATAAAGATTGGTTCTGATCTAACATAACACACATTTCAGCAGTACTGCCTGAAATTATCCGTCCCTTGCTATGTTCTCTCTACGTCCTTCTACAAAGCAAGGAACCGCTCTAACGGTCACCGCCATATTGGTAACCAACAATAACTACAGTTTGAGACGCTTTGCATTAAAAATTAATCTAGCCCTGAATTACTCCTGGACAGACGGAACGATAATATGTAATTTCAGTGTCGCTCTAATCTCGGGGACATACAGAAAAAACAGGAGGCATGATCTTTTTTTTAATTTATAGCTTAATTCCCTAACAAAAAGATGTCGTTTCACAAGGTTTGCATGAGGAAATTAATGGGTTACCGAAAGCGGTACTTGATAAGGTTATTGCGGCGAAAAACTACTGTAAATATATCCTGAAAGAGTAAAACATAGTTCATGACTATAGGAAGCGTAATCCAAAGGTGACGCCAAACTAGCCACCAGAAATTGAGAGAACATTGTGAATTAATGAAAGATTGTTTTCCACATTAAAGATACGACATCTAACTACTACACAAAACGAAAAATTGCTGGAACCGCTGGACCGTAGCCGATAAAACGATCCTTTGTATTCTATCTGACGTAATAGTGATCAATACACCTGAGCAAGTCAACTTTCTCACAGACGTCGTTGTACGCAACACCTTCAATTTGCAGATCACCTGCATTGAGAAAATGGCCAAATACAGTGGTGTCACAAATGAGATAAGAGCCATGTGGAAACAGACGTTTGTGTATACCGCCCCTGGAGTATTGGACAGCACCGTTGTCCCAAAATGCAAATGTTGGCAACTGTAGGCAGTTGTGCTGAAAATCTGGGGAACAGTTCGCCGGAACCTTGGGCAATGACGCTAACTTAGTGATAACATGTTCTTTTAACCATTTTTATATTATACCACGTAAAAATGAGTAAAGCTATAAACAATTATGTTAATTACAAACGAAAGTTTATTTGGGAATAAATGAAAGGTAGATAATGCAGAAGTTAAAGAGAAATCGATGTATTGAAGACCCTAGTGGCACCCTTTGTACCACTGTACATCTTGGCTGGGACACTGCACGAAATATGTTTACGGAATGTACTCTCCGTTATTCACTTTACGAATTGGGCTCCACAAGAAGTCACGTGCTCACGCTCAGTAGAACGTTTATTTGCAACAATCATGCATTTCTTCACTGTGGACGTCTTTTCGTAATTCCTGCTATCGAAATCCAGACGTATGGATATTTATTACGTTTCGTGACTGTTCACTTACATTCGCTTTCTTCTCATAAAAAATATGTTTTAATACATGATATCACTGGAATTTTCGATTGGCCTACGTAATGCTCAAATTTGCTAAACGAAAATTAACGTAGAGGCGACAAAGGACTTGAAAGATCAGTTCATTGGAATGAATAGGTTGTTGAACAGCGGAAATGAAGAAAAGTAAAACGAGGGTAATGGAGTTTAGTCGAATTAAATGTGGTAGTGCTGAAGGGAATAGGATTTGTGACTCTAACAGCAGTACATGTGTTTTGCTATTTAGTGGCAAATTAACTGATGACGGTGGGATCACACAGGATATAAATTGCAGGCCAGCAGTAACAAGATATTCATTTCTGCAATAATACCACAGTTGCTGAGAAATAACAGCTGTAAGACCGTAAAAAGAAATTTGTTAGCAAGGTATACAAATAACAAATGAAAAGCACTATGTTGTTTATGTGCTATAGGATTAATTTATTGAGTGATCGTATATTTATTTATTGTTTACCTTTTTGTCTTTTAAATTGCATACCTACTTCAACAATAACGTTTACTGTGTGTTTGTGCCTCAATCTGCATGAGTAACGTCTTTTCCAATGTTGTTTACGAACTTTGTTACCTTTTTTTTGTGATGTTGGTCAGTTTAAGTCTGATGTTGGCCTTTTAAGCCGAAAACCGGTTAATTCAATAAATTAATCCTGCAGAACATAATTATTATGTCGTCCTACCAAGAAACGACGGAAGAATCAGTTAACAAGGTATACAAATTTTGGTGCTAAAAGTCTTTTCTGAAAGTGTTCGGAGTGTAGCCTTGTATGGAAGTGAAACTTGGACGACAAGAGAATACAAGCTTTTGAAATTTCTTGTTACAAGAGAATGGTGAAGGATAGACGGGCAAATCGAAATGGGTAGAAAAGAAATTTATGGCACAAGCTGAGTCAAAGAAGGGATCCGTTGATCCGAGGCTTAAAAGAATCGTCGAAGGAAGCGTTGACGTAGAAGTGTTGAGGGATAACAAGTCTTGACGACAGCTAGTCGATTCAAATGGATGTAGACTAAAGCAGTTAAGCGGAGATGAAAACACTTGCACAGGATACACTAGCGCAGAGAGCTGCATCGTACTAGTCTTCCGTCCGAAGGCAACAGTAACGACACCTCGTAACCGAACGCTGATATTAGTTAGGGAAATATCAGGAGTCAGAATAATTCTGGCAACGACTATACAAACCCAGTTGTCGATGTCGAGGGCTAGAAATGTGTGGAATTTAAAGCGCGTCCATTAGGAACCCTAATGTCAGGGTGGCTTGCGAAGTAACGAAGTCCGAAGCCCAGTGTTCTTATTTTTTTTCTTTCTAATACAGAATTTACTGAGCTAGGCAAAAGCCAGCTGTTAGAAAAAAAGTATGGCGGAGTAAAGTGGGAAAATGAAATGGACTTTTGGATCTACAGTTAGGTGCAAAAGTCACTGAGATTCCTCTTAATGTTGTGTCGGCTCTTTTTTTGCCCGAAGTAGTGCACCAACTCTACGTGACATGGACTCAACAAGTTACTTTTTTTTAAGTCCACTGCAGAGATACTGAGCCATTGTGCTTCCGTAGCTGTCCATAAATGCGGAAGTGTTGCCAGTGCAGGGTTTTGTACACGAACTGACCTCTCGATTATCTCCCAAAATGTTCGGTGGGATCCATTTCGGGCGATCTGGGTGGCAAAATCATTCGCTCGAACTGTCCAGAATGTCCTTCAAACCAATCGCAAACCATTGTGGACCGGAGATGGCGCACTGTCATTCATAAAAATTCCAACGTTGGTTGGTTTCCAAGTAGCTGAATATAACCAACTATGATCGGTTCAGTTGGATCAGAGGACTGTCTATTCCACGTAAACACAGAGTACAACATTATGGAGCCACCACCAGCTCGGACGGTGCTTTGTTTACAACTTGGGTCCATAGTTTCGTGGGGTTTGCGCCACACTCGTAACCTAACAACAGCTTTTGCCCTGGCGTTGTTGTACTGCTAGCAAAGGCATCTGCTGCCACAGCCTATTAACGCCAAATTTCGCCGCACTGTCCTAAGGGATACGTTCTGCGGTCAATTCACTCAGTGTTGCATGTATGTTAGCACTGACAGCTATATGAAAACGCCGCTGCTCTCGGTCGTTAAGTGAAGGCCGTCGGCCACTCCGTTTATAACCCCCCCCCACCACCCCCACCCCCGCTTCCCGGGATTTGCGAAATTACAAGTTGACAATGACTGTGAATTATGAATTTTGACCCGCGTCGGGATAAGGCATCCGAATCCGAAGTAAATAATGATTATTCCGCGGGAAACAGGAGACGTTATAACTTGATCGTTATTGAATGAGTAATTTCATTCAATAACGGAAATAATTTGGAAATAAATGTTGCCAGTGGAAATTTGGCCGAAAGAAATGATTAAGTTGTAAAAGCAATTAAAAAATCGGTCGCCAGCTCAACTGATGAGCGACAGTACTGTTAAGTACGTGAATAATTGTGTCAAAAATAAAGTTTACCTGTTTGTAGCGCAGCAGGTGGAACGGGAACTTTTATGTAAGTGCTGTGTCAGGCTCAGAAGTCATATAAAACAATGTCATAACAATCTAACTACACTTATTTTGTTCATAATTTGTCTGCGAAGTGCAATGCTGACAACACAGATAATTATCTATCGAGATTTTGAATAATGGAGTGTGATTCTGTCTTTAAAATTAGATACTTTGCACAGCTCAATCTACTGATAATGAAATACATTGCCAGTAATTGATTAACTATGCTTTGACTGATAATAATTCATTAATTGGGGGATTGGCAGGTGGAATAAGCTTTATAGTTCCATGAAATATCCTTGAATTAACTTCAGCTGAATATGCATTGAAATAAATCTTAATAATCAAATTTATTACTTCAGTCTATTATTATGTTACTACGGTTGGCGTAAGCTTATTAAGTGCAACAATTAACTACGATAACCAGTCTGAAATTTACTCTTCACCGTCTATGCAAATAATTTGATAATTAGCATATTTCCTCTTGACAATGGCGTGACACACTCGGTTCAGTAAGGTAAGGATTGGTAGAAACCTACTTGGTGCTATTGTCGGGTAGAATGTAACTGCAACACTTCGATTATAAAGTGCTTGTTATTAATTGTTCAACTTCAGAGAAAAGCACAGTCACTGGCAAGCCTTCTACAATTTTATCCTACAAAAATTACGTAGATCTTACTTCCTTCGTTGTCGGTGGATCGACGGAAGTCCACGGCAGCGACACAATGTGGCATCGGGCTTTTACTGTTGCGACTTGGGCCCACACTGCGCTTCACATTTAAGTCCTCGTTTCTTCAGCACTATACCCATTAATCCATAATAACTTACCAGGCCATGCTTTCAGATATGCCGACCATTACTTTCCCGTCGTACTTACAAGGGAACCTCCCCATCGCACCCCCTTCAGATTTAGTTATAAGTTGGCATAGTGGATAGGCTTTGGAAAACTGAACACTGATCGATCGAGAAAACAGGAAGAAGTTGTGTGGAACTATGAAAAAATAAGCAAAATATACAAGCTGAGTAGTCCATGTGCAAGATATGTAATATCAAGGACAGTACGAGCTCAGGAGCGCCGTGGTTCCGTGGTTAGCGTAACGAGCTGCGGTATAAAAGGTCTTTGGTTCAAGTCTTCCCTCGAGCGAAAAATTTAACTTTTTGTTTTCAGTTTATGTGACAAACTCTTATGTTTTCGTCACTTTTTTGGGAATGATTATCACATCCACAAGAAAACCTCAATTGGGCAAGGTAGAAGAATCATTTTACCCATTCGCCAAGTGTACTAGTTAGGTGGGTCGACAACATATTCCTGTCATGTGACGCACATGCTGTCACCAGTGTCGTATAGAATATATCAGACGTGTTTTCCTGTGGAGGAGTCGGTTGACCTATGACCTTGCGATCAAATGTTTTCGGTTCCCATTGGAGAGGCACGTCCTTTCGTCAACTAATCGCACTGTTTTGCGGTGCGGTCGCAAAATACAGGCACTAAACTTATTACAGTGAACAGAGACGTCAATGAACGAACGGACAGATCATAACTTTGCGAAAATAAAGAATGTAAAATTTTCAGTCGAGGGAAGATTTGAATCAAAGACATCTCGTTCCGCAGCTGCTCACGCTAACCACGGGACCACGGCGCGCCTGAGCTCAAACTCTCCTTAATATTGCCTATCTTAAGCATGAACTACTCAGTATGTATATTTTGTTTATTTTTTCATAGTTCCACAGAGCTTCTTCCTGTTTTCTCGATTGATCTGTGTTCAGTTTTTCAAGGCCTATCCACTGTGCCAACTTATAACTAAATCTGAGGGGGGTGCGATGGGGATGTTCCCTTGTTAGATCCACACACTAGCCGTTAGATGTAACACAGCGAGGAATAGCAGCACTCGACTGTACGTCTTACTTCGAGCACGGCGTCACTGCTACTACTGCCCGCTGGCGCGCTCCCGCGCCCAGCGCACGACAAAACAATCTCTCTGACTTCAACGTTAAGTAAATATGCCCTGACTTGCCAGTGTTAAATATTACATATTTACACTAGACAATACATCGTATACAAACAGTTTCATGTGTTAAGTAAGCGAAAAAATTCATAGCAAGGACTGCGTTGTAGCGCACACGTTGTCCGTGGTGAGATGAAATGCCTGAAATTTGGTATTCTCTGCTCACTCTTGAGATCGTGGATCTCGGAATATTGCATGCCCTAACGATTTCCGAAATGGAATATCACATGCGTCTAGCTCCAACAACTATTCCGCGTTCAAAGCCTGCTAATTCCCGTCATGCTGTCATAATCACGTCGGAAACCTTTTCATATGAATTACCTGAATACAAATGACAGCTCTGCTAATGCGCTGCCCTTTCATTCTTTGTTCAAATGGTTCAAATGGCTCTGAGCACTATGTGACTTAACATCTCAGGTCATCAGTCCCCTAGAACTTAAAACTACTTAAACCTAACTAACCTAAGGACATCACACACATCCATGCCCGAGGCAGGATTCGAACCTGCGATCGTAGCGGTCGCGCGGTTCCAGACTGAAGCGCCTAGAACCGCACGGCCACCAGCGGCCGGCTTCATTCTTTGTGTATGCGATACTACCGCCATCTGTATACGTGCATATCGCTGTCCCGTGATTCTTTTTCACCTCAGTGTAGACTTGTCAGTGAAGTCATCTGGTGCCCGTTTCAGATTTAAAAAGCGAGGTTAACTTTAGGTGTGGTGTTACGTCACTCAGTCTGGCCTGGGCTGGTCCGTGCTGCAGAGGCCAGCAACCTCGGTGAGTCATGCGAGCCGACTGGACGCCCACCTCCTTCCAGGCCTTGCGGCCTCCCGTGGGAATATCACTCTTGGCTGCATGCCCACCTCTGCGGAAGTTACCAACTGAATTTACAAGCCGCGTCATGCAGCGGCCGGTTCCGGTCAGCATTTTTACTCCGCCGAGAGTTTAAAAACCTTTTAAAAAGGTCCTCATATTCTGTCAGTGGCCGTGATACGCGTCGTTGTTATGTGACCGAGTGCTTGCTTGCCGTGAACATCATTTCATGTAGCTACACACGGCGTGTCCCATTTATCTTAAGCACTCCAAATAACTTTTTGTTCAAAGACAAAATGCAATACTGGCCAGGTGTGAGTAGATGTAGATCTCTGATGGTTCCGTACACACTTAATTATGTATATAGACAGTTCATCGAGCATGGTAATCGAGAAACTCGACAATTTTTGCCTGTTACCGATACCGATACTGGCAAGAGATCCGTCCTGGGAATTCAAAACTTTTTATGTTTTAATTTTAAGTGTGTAGTCGGATAACACAGGGCAAAAGAAATATTTATTTTGTTTGATATAATTAATAATTAATAATTAACAACTCTAGAATTTTTGTCCTTTACTTGTAATATTAAACATTGCTTCCTGCCAAATTTCATGAGTCTAGGCCAACGTGAAGTACCATACAGTCTAGCGTTAAAAGGATTTGCTTTTCGCATTTAACCAAATATAACATTGATGATGATAATTTATGGCAATGTTTGCCGACAAGATAAAGAATGCAACCTTTAACACTAGATTGCGCACTCACGGCAGTTCTCCTTGGCCGTTTTTTCGTACGACTTGGAAAGAGAGAAAAATTAATGAATGATCGCCGATGCGTCCGTTCTCGATTGTGTTCAGGAGACGTACAGATTGATTGCGCGAAAATAGTTTCTCAAATGACCTCTTAACCCGGATTGCTTTCACGCAATCAGACTCTTCAATGAAATTACCTAAGGGACCTCTTTGAATAATAAAAAAAATGGAAATGAATGCAAAACAGTGACATTTTGTAAAAAAAAATTGTCAGATCAGAAATTGAACACATTAATGGTCTCCCAAATACAATCGAGACACCGCGATAAAGAGCGAACCTGTAACAAAGTTCATTTAAACATAAACATTATTTGTGGTTAATTTAAAGAAAAGAATAAGCATAGATTTTCTGTACAGTGAAGCATCAATATATTCTCAAAGAACAAAGACGTTAAACTATAAACATAACAAATTTACAATGAATACAAAACTTACATTTTTATGTTTTTCTCATACATGGAGCAGTCCAACAATCGCTGCTTTTTTATGTGTGATATTTTGTAAAAATTAAATGTCCTGGCGTGCGCATAAGTATTTTTTATCGTCACAAGGTTTACAAAAGCGTTTTTTTTCTTGATGATAACGTGGTTTTTCACACTAAATCAAATATAACTTGTAGCGATGCTACACAACACGTCTTAACAAGTCGGTGACCAAACATCAAAGGTAATGAAGTACATGTTAACATATCGGCGACCAGAAGTACAACTAACTATAAAGACTCTAGAATTTTCCTAACAAATGATAAATTGTTCTTTCTTCTGT